>NC_037348.1:12068160-12370993 GCF_002263795.3 Bos taurus
TTTAAAATGCGAGCAGAGGTGGCCTGTACCATGTAAAGTTATTATCAGCAAACACCATTGGATCAGTTCAATCTTTGCATGAAATGGGCCATCTTTAAGAAACTGATCATTATTAATAAAGCAACACATTTCTGTAAAAATCATGAAAAAGGATACATTTCAAATATAAAATAGATGTGAGTAAAGTATTGTATTGCATTTTCTTTTGAAAACTTCATCTGCCTGTAGATCACTTCTCCACCCCTGGCATCATGCTAACCGACAGTCCTTATAACTTGCTGCATAGAGGGATAGACCACAGGATGCTTTCTTATTTGGTTGCCTTTTAGGTGACAGGTGTTGATATAGACACTTGAATACGGCCGTGAAAGTGAAAGTCACTCATTCATGCCCAACTCATTGCGACCCCATGGACTATGCAGTCCACGGAATTCTCCAGGCCAGAATACCAGAGGCAGTAGCCTTTCCCTTCTCCAGGGGATCTTCCCAATCCAGGGATCAAACCCAGGTCTCCTGCATTGCAGGCAGATTCTTTACCAGCTGAGCACAAGGGAAGCCCAAGAATACTGCCTATCCCTTCTCCAGAAGATCTTCCTGACCCAGGAATCAAACCCAGGTGTGTGTGTGTGTGTGTGTGTGTGTATTATTCTATGTTTATTTTTTCTCCTGCTAATCAAACTTAATAGTCATCAGAGTATTTTTTTTTTTTGCTAGGTACATTACGGATTTCTACATAGATGATTAGGACATCTTCAAACATAGACAAGAATGGTTTTCCTTTCCAACTGCTTTGCTTTTAACATCCCTTTCCTGCCTTATAGAACTGGCTAGAATGTCCAGCATTATGTTGTACAAGTATGGTGAGAGTGGACAAGTTTGCTTTATTTCTGCTCTTATATTGCAGAGTATAATGTTAGTTGTGGGCTTCCCAGGTGGCTCAGTGGTAAAGAATCCACCTACTAATGCAGGAGCCATAGGAAATGCAGGTTCAGCTGCTGGGCCAAGAAGAGCCCCTGGAGGAAGAATGGCAACCCAGTCCAGTATTCTTGCCTGGAGAATCCCATGGACAAAGGAGCCTGGCGAGTTACAGTCCATGGGGTTCTAGAGTAGGAAATGAATGAGCACACACATAAAGTTAGCTGTAGAATTTTTGTAGGTTATTTTTATCAAGTTGGAGAATTTCATCTCTATTCCTAATTTCCTGGAATGTTTAAAAATTATAAGTGAGTGCTGAATTTTGTCAAATGCCTTTTTCTGCATCAGTTGATATGATCATGTAACTTTTTTATTCTTCAGAATGTTAATAGGGTGGATTGCATTGATTGAGAGTAGAATATTGAATCATTCTGCATCCTTGGATCACTTAGTAATGATGGAATAATTCTTTATGTATTGTAGAATTCTATTTATTAATATCTTAACAAATTTCCATTTTTTGTCTATATCCATGAATAACATTTGTCTATAATTTATCTTTTCTTTCTTTCTTTTTCATACTTTCTTTTTCCAGTTCTGGTATCAGAGTAATAGTGACTTCTTAAAACCATTTAGGATTATGTTCTGTCATGTTCTATTTTTGGAAGATACGGTATAGAGTTGACATTATCTTTTAAAATATTTGGTGGCATTTTCCAGTGAAACTAAACATATCTAGATATTTCCTTTGGGGGGAAGTTCACTAATCTTGAATTTAAGCTATTCAAATTATCTATTATCTACTTAGTGAGTTGCGATAATTTGTGTTTTGGGGGGAATTGGTCCATTTCATCTCACTTGTCAAAGTTATGTGTGTAAAATTGTTCACAGTATTCTATTTTCTTTCTTTGAATCAGTAGCATCTGTAGTGATACCTCCTCCTTCATTCCTAATAGGAGTAGCTCATAATATTCTCTCTTATCATTGTCAGTCATCCTAGAGGCTTTTCAATTTTATTGACTATTTTAAGGAAACTTCCCTTTGTTTCATTTTTCTATTTTCAATTTCAATGATATCTGCTTTTCTTTTTTTTTAAATCTAATCCTCTAATGAAACTTTAATACTCTATGGGACTTTTCCTCTTTTCTAATGTATGCTTGTAAATATTTATCTCTCTCTCAACACTGTTTCAGCTGTATATCCCACTAGTTTTGATACATTTTCATTTTCATCAAATTCAGTGTAATTTTTATTTCCCCTGAGACTTCTCTTTTTCATGCATTATTTAGAAATGTACTGTTTAGTTTCCAAGTACTTGGAGATTATCCAGTTTTCTTTCTCTTCTTGATTTCATTCCTGATTTCATTGTTTTCTGCTGACATCACAGTATGGGTGATTTCACTACTTTTAAATTTACTAGGGCTGTTTTCATGGACCAAGGATTAGGTTTATTTTGATGTATGTTGTGTCAGTTCAGTTCAGTTGCTCAGTCATGTCCTACTCTTTGTAGCCCCATGGACTGTAGCATGCCAGGCTTCCCAGTCCATCACCAACTCCTGGAGATTGCTCAAACTCATGTCCATTGAGGCGGCAATGCCATCCAACCATCTCATCCTCTTCATCCCCTTCTCCTCTTGCCTTCAATCTTTCTCTGCCTCGGGGTCTTTTCTAATGAGTCAGTTCAGGTAGCCAAAGATTTGGAGCTTCAGCATCAGTCCTTCCAATGAATATTCAGGACTGATTTCCTTTAGGATTGACTGGTTTGATCTCCTTGCAGTTCAAGGGACTCTCAAGAGTCTTCTCCAACACCACAATTCAAAGGCATCAATTCTTCAGCCCTCAGCTTTCTTTTTGGTTCAACTCTCACAACCATACACAGCTACTGGAAAAACCACAGCTTTGACTAGACAGACCTTTGTTGGGAAAGTAGTATCTCTGCTTTTTAATATCCTGTCTAGGTTTGTCATATTTTTTTCGCAAGGAGCAAGCATCTTTTAATTTCATGGGTGCAGTCACCATCTGCAGTGATTCTGGAGCCTAAGAAAATAACGTCTGTCACTGTTTCCCTGTCTATCTGCCATGAAGTGATGGAACCGGATTCCATAATCTTAGTTATTTGACTATTGAATTTTAAGTCAGATTTTTCTCTCTCCTTTTTTACTTTAATCAAGAGGTTCTTTAGTTTCTTTTCACTTTCTGCCATAAGGGTGGTGTCATCTGGATATCTGAGATTATTAATATTTCTCCCAGCAATCTAATATTGCACAGGAACCTGGAATGTTAGGTCCAAGAACCAAGGTAAATTGGAAATGGTCAAACAGGAGATGGTGAGAGTGAACATCAACATTTTAGAAATCAGTGAACTAAAATGGACTGGAATGGGCAAATTTAATTCAGATGGCCATTACATCTACTACTGTGGGCAAGAATCTCTTAGAAGAAATGGAGTCACCCTTATAGTCAACAAAAACGTCTGAAATGCAGTACTTGGGTGCAGTCTTAAAAATGACAAAATGACCTCTGTTCATTTCCAGGGCAAATCATTCAATATCACAGTAATCCAACTCTATGTCCCAACCACTAATGCCAAAGAAGCTGAATTTGAACAGTTTTATGAAGACCTAAAAGAACTTCTAGAACTAACACCAAAAAAAGATGTCCTTTTCTATACATCAGTGTCTCTTTTGCTGTCTCGTACACCGGGTTATTGTTACCATCTTTCTAAATTCCATATATATGCGTTAGTATACTGTATTTATGTTTTTCCTTCTGGCTTACTTCACTCTGTATAATAGGCTCCAGTTTCATCCACCTCATTAGAACTGATTCAAATGTATTCTTTTTAATGGCTGAGTAATACTCCATTGTGTATATGTACCACAGCTTTCTTATCCATTCATCTGCTGATGGACATCTAGGTTGCTTCCATGTCTTGGCTATTATAAACAGTGCTGCGATGAACATTGGGGTACACGTGTCTCGATGCTGGATGCTTGGGGCTGGTGCACTGGGACGGCCCAGAGGGATGGTATGGGGAGGGAGGAGGGAGGAGGGTTCGGGATGGGGAACACATGTATACCTGTGGTGGATTCATTTTGATATTTGGCAAAACTAATACAATTATGTAAAGTTTAAAAATAAAATAAAATTGGAAGAATTAAAAAAAAAAAATAATAAATAAATAAAAATAAAAAACAACTGTACACTAAAAAAAAAAAAAAAAAAAGATGTCCTTTTCACCACAGGGGACTGGAATGCAAAAGTAGGAAATGAAGAGATACCAGGAGTAACAGGCAAGTTTGGCCTCAGAGTACAAAATGAAGCAGGGTAAAACCTAACAGAGTTTTGCCAAGAGAATACACTAGTCATAGCAAACACCCTCGCCCAATAACACAAGACAACTCTACATATATACAACTAGATTGTCAATACCGAAATCAGATTGATTATATTATTTGCAGCCTAAGATGGAGAAGCTCTATACAGTCAGCAAAAACAAAACAAAGAGCTGACTGTGGCTCAGATCATGAACTTCTTATTGCAAAATTCCGACTTAAATTGGAGAAGGTAGGGAAAGCCACTAGACCATTCAGGTATGACCTAAATCAAATCCCTTACAATTATATAGTGAAAATGACAAATAGATTCAAAGGATTCGATCTGATAGACAAAATGCCTGAAAAACAATGGACAGAGTTTAGTGACATTGTACAGGAGGCGGTGATCAAAACCATACCCAAGAAAAAGACATGTTTGTTGTGTGGGCACTTTAAAAATGTATATTATGCTGTTGCCTGAAGTGTTATATAAATGCCAGTTAGATTCTGTTGGTTCAGAGTGTTGTTGATTTCTTCCATACCACTACAAATTTCCTTTGTAGGTGTTTTATTAGTTGTTGAAAGAGGGGCATTGAATTTTCTAACTATAACAATGAATTTATCTATTTGTCTTTTTAATTCTATCAGTATGAGCTTCATATATTTTGCAGCTGTGTCATTTGGTGCATACACATTTAGAATAGTTCTGTCTTATTTTTTATTGATTCCTTTTATCATAGTATGATGCCCCTCTTTGTATCTGAAAATTTTCTTTGTTCTGAAATCTATATTATCTCATTAGTATAATCATTATGGCTTTTACCTTAATTAGTGGTTTTGCATGACATGTATTTTTTTCTTCCTTTTCTTTTATGCCTGGCAATATTATTATATATAATGTGAGTTGCTTATAGACAACTCAGTCCATAACACACATTCAAGGAGAGATGACTGATTCTTGATTTGGAACAGGAAATATAGAAGGTGAGCCTTGAAAATTTTGCTATACTAAATAACAAGGAAGCTATCTGAGGTTGCTAAATATTACTGGAATTATGTCAAAGGGACTCGGGGACCAGTGTTAACAGGCTTCCACTACCAAAGATGTGACAATTTGAGCTTCAATAAGGATAATAATTACAATGGATTGAAACTCATCTCATATTTTAAGCCAATTTGTTCATATGCATATTAAAAGCAAAATAATCTGCTACCTCCAGAGAAGAGTAGAAGCATATACATCATCACAAAAATCAATAATTAATGAGAAGTGTTTATCCTGCTTTTCTGTATGAACAGTTCCATTACAAGACCAAAGAGGAAAAGCATTTCTCTATGAAAATTTTCTAGATAATTTACAAAAAGGAAATGAAAGAATTAGAAGAGATTCCACACTGTAGTGTCCTCCAAAGTCTCAATGGATCAAGTCATTGAGGATCAGTAATTGGTAACATCACAAAAAGACAAAAGACAATCAGACACCCTGTGCCTCAGTTGAAAGAACAGAGTTCCGCTTTTACTTCTGCCGAAGGGATCAAACTTGAGTTTCATCAAGTCTATGTGTCCATCTGCCAATTTTCTGGAAATGTGGAGGAGTGGGAACATGAAAACCTGCACTGTGAGTGTACAATCTACAAAATCTAGACTGTGGAAGACTCTAGAAGACTTCAGTGGTTGTGGTGTGTGAAAGAGGACTGTGATTGGGGAAACACACACACAGTGGGGGTCTGGAATGGCTAACAAAATTTTGTCTTGATCAGGGTGATGATTACAAGGCTGTTGAACTTACGATAATTTAAGTTATATGTTTGTGGTTTTCTCTCTCTGTTGTGTTTGATGATTTTGTTATTATTATTTAGTAAAAAAAGAAATGATGTCCTAATCCCAGACATTATATAGTAGTGTGGAACTGTCCAAGTGTGTGTGTCTGTAAATTTGTGTGTGTGTAGTCATGTGGTCATGGGTGCAACTCAGGTAGTTTGGGGACCTAGAGGAGTCATTTAACTCCTATCAAGTCTCCATGTCCTCATCTGCACAATGAAGATAACTTGCAGAACTGCAGTGATGATTAAGTGAGATGAATTATGTCAAATACTTGGCATGGTGTTTGGCACTCAAGAAGCACTTCTTGAACCATAATTATTACTAACAACTCAACAGCGCAAGTCTGAACGGCAGGGTTGAGACTGGATTCTCTAACAGTGTGAGAAAAGAGAATTGAGGGTAATAAGAAAATTGATCAAAAGAATGAAGAATCAATGAGAAAAAGGAACAGAAAATAAATTCTAAGAGCAGAACAAGGCGGGAAATACAGATCCCTGGAGTGCTAAGATGTGGTGTCGTGTGTGATGATGCATTAGAAGATTTTCTTTGGAATACTCATGGGAGTCTTAGAAGAGGATGCATCTTGAGGGTGCCCAAGAGAGACTTTGTCTATATAACCATGTCACCTGCAGCTGACCCTCATCTATATTTTTCTGGTCCCCAAGGCTGCACAGGAGGCAGTGACAAAGTAAAGCCATGAGCTCTGATATTTTCCAAGTGAAGAGATGTTACACGCACTTGGCCAACTTAGTCTCCACCCTTCCCCAGACATATGCAGTGGCTCTTTTCAGCACTATTATTTTATTATATTCTTTTTGGAATAACTAGCCTTCAGTTACTTGGATTAATTATGTATTTAAGTATAAAAAGCATGTATTTCAAGGAAAGTAGATTCCCCGCTTTTCTCATTCTCATGAATTTTAGTCATCTTGTCATAAGCTGACAATTTATTATTCTGGGCCATTTTCCAGACCTTTTCTGCTGAAAAACTGATGTTTAATAGCATGTGATTATTATAGAATCAAATATGTCTGAACACTTTTGGAAAATAAAAACAAGGTAAAGTTTAGTGTTTCTTAAGAAACAGATGTATTAGCTCATGATTCCTCTAGAAAGATAGTTCAACCATGTGCTTCAAATATTGTCCCTCAGAAGCATGGAGCTCAAGGTCAAAGAAGCCATTTGATTCAGTTTAACATGGGTGATGGTGGAGATGAACAGATCTGACATATTTAAATAAAACATTCTAATAGCATGTTCTGGCCTTGGAGGCCTCAGGCAGCATACATTGTATTTGTTAGACACCATGGCTTAATTACTCTCATAAATGAATTATACCAATTTCAATTTAAAACCGTAAGTGCTACAGTTGAACTAGGGTCAAATTAAACTTTCTGTCAATTATGCAGATTACTTAAGCAATTATGTAAATTGTTAATAAATTCTTAAGCGATGTGGAATTTTTCTTGAAAAAATATCTGTTTTATGCTATTGGCCTCCAGTACTTGGAGAGCACGTGAAATCAAGAATAATGAAATCTCAGATGCAAATATTGTCCTCTAAGACACAAATATGGGATCTAGAAAGTAGTACTGATGAACCTATTTGTAGGGTGGGAAGAAACACAGACATAGAGAATGAACTTGTGGATACAGTGAGGGAGGGAGAGGGTAGGGCAAATTAAGAGGGTAGCATTGACACATAGGCAATACCATGTGTAAAAGAGACAGCTGGTGGGAAACTGCCACATAACAAAGGGGGCCCAGCCTAGTGCTCTGTGATGGCCTAGAGGGGTGGGACGGGGGGGAGGTGGTGGGAGGGAGGCTCAAGAGGAAGGAGATATATTTATTTAATTATGAATGCTTTATATGGCTATATGACAGAAACCAACACAACATCATAAAGCAATTATCCTACAATTTAAAAAATAATACATTAATTTTAAAAAAACATCTGTCCTAGGATTTCTCTCAAGTACCGCACACTCATTGAGACGAAATTAGGCCTTCTGATACTTTGAGGCTGGAAAGTAGCATGCATTTTCTACTTGAGAACTTTTTCGGTTCATACTGTAAAGACACACATTCTTCAGTATACAAGATGCCATTGCTGTTCCACGGGTTCACTGGAGGAGAGTACAGTGATGTGATTAAAAAGCAGATCTATGACTTGTCAATTTCATTATAGTTTTAATATTATATACAGAGCATACACCTGCTTTTGCCTCTTCCTAAAGGACAGCTTCATCACTTCATATTTGCCCTTCATTTGTAAGTGAAAGATGGGAATATGATGGACTAACAAGAGAGCAGGTCCTAAAATATCACTGATTTTCCCCTCTTACCTTGATGAACTTTACAATGTTCATGACTCAGTTTCTATTTCCCTTAATATCAAGGACTTCCCATCTTAACTTGCAGGGCTAGCTTAAACCAAACTTACTCACCCAAGTACACAAAGTGATGTTGTTTCTATATTTAACTTATATGCAGAGTACATCATGAGAAACGCTGGACTGGAAGAAACACAAGCCGGAATCAAGATTGCCAGGAGAAATATCAATAACCTCAGATATGCAGATGACACCACCCTTATGGCAGAAAGTGAAGAGGAACTCAAAAGCCTCTTGATGAAAGTGAAAGTGGAGAGTGAAAAAGTTGGCTTAAAGCTCAACATTCAGAAAACGAAGATCATGGCATCTGGTCCCATCACTTCATGGCAAACAGATGGGGAAACAGTGGAAACAGTGTCAGACTTTATTTTTCTGGGCTCCCAAATCACTGCAGATGGTGACTGCAGCCATGAAATTAAAAGACGCTTACTCCTTGGAAGGAAAGTTATGACCAACCTAGATAGCATATTCAAAAGCAGAGACATTACTTTGCCAACAAAGGTTCATTTAGTCAAGGCTATGGTTTTTCCTGTGGTCATGTATGGATGTGAGAGTTGGACTGTGAAGAAGGCTGAGCACTGAAGAATTGATGCTTTTGAACTGTGGTGTTGGAGAAGACTCTTGAGAGTCCCTTGGACTGCAAGGAGATCCAACCATCCATTCTGAAGGAGATCAGCCCTGGGATTTCTTTGGAGGGAATGATGCTAAAGCTGAAACTCCAGTACTTTGGCCACCTCATGCGAAGAGTTGACTCATTGGAAAAGACTCTGATGCTGGGAGGGATTGGGGTCAAGAGAAGAAGGGGCCGACAGAGGATGAGATGGCTGGATGCCATCACTGACTCGATGGACGTGAGTCTGAGTGAACTCCGGGAGTTGGTGATGGACAGGGAGGCCTGGTGTGCTGTGATTCATGGGGTCGCAAAGAGTCGGACACGACTGAGCGACTGATCTGATCTGATCAGTAAATTGCTTTTGGTTTCCAGGTTCTATAAGTAAATAATCAATCCAAAGCTTCCAGTAAAGTATATATTCACTCTTCTTTTTAAAATTCTTCAAAGATAAGTACTCAACTATCCTTCTTTCATTTCTCAGCTGCTTCTTAAGTAAAGTTTAAAAATACTCTATAATAAGATGAGGCCTCTTTTTCAAGTAGCAATGGGCGTTGTTGTGTCAGATTGTCTTGTTCAGGTTACAAAGAGAACACAGATTGGGAGTTTACAGGTGTTGCAGCTTATGATGTTCAAAGAAGTTGGGATAAGCAGTCCATTAGCCAGGTCTTGAGTCTAGAACAAGCTCTTATATCGTTGCTTCTTTGATGAAAAGAAAAAGTCTAAAGATTCTCTCCTCCATCTGATTCACGGTCTTGCAGTCACTCCTTTTCCCTCCGCCTGTTCCTGCTGATTGCTAACTTCCTACATGTCTAACATTCAAACATCTTTAAGAGTGTAGACTTGGTTGACTACTTCAGTGGTTCTATAAGACAATCAACAACCTGGGGAGAATTCTTAGGTCTACACATACCATGGGCTTTTGGCTAGTTGTAGCCAGGATGCTAGAAAAGCACAGTGACCAGACACAGAGAATCCACCAGGACCAACTTTTCTCAGAATGGGGCTAGGAAGCCATTCTGATATGCAGAGTCTTCTTCATGAAGAAATGCCAAACTCATGTTCTATGAGTGGAAAACCTCAGTTCTCTCCCTCGCTTTTTAGCAATCATGAACCTGACATTTTCTATTAAGTATTCCCTATTAAGTATTAAGCTCATCACTTTTCACATGCTTTTTCCCATGTCAGGTGTGTTTTGATGATGGCAGAGGTTGACAGGCCCCAGAGAAAGAAATGACACACCTAGGCTGAGAAGGGGACACCCAGTGTTGTACGACTCAGCCCCAACAGAGCCAGTGTTTGAATCCGGTTGAGATATTCCAAAGTTCACCTGTGACTAATTGAAGCCCTAATAGAGGCAGGTCTGCTGACCTTGGTCCTCTGGGCTCCCTACTCTGTGTAAATTAACATTTGAACATGAGCTATGAAATGTGTGACATATCAAAAAGGAAAGCACCCGATACTGTGAAATCTGCATATTGATGAGAGTAAAAGAATTCAATGAATGCTAAATTATGGGCCTAGAGACGGCTGCTTTTGTTAAAACCTCTATGTCACTATCTGGAAACTCCAGAGTGTTCGACAAAAGGCTTAGGGGCAAATGTACCTACCAAGCTTTCCTTTTTTAAAAAATTCTTCATGGTACAGAGGTAAGACTTGATAAAATATTAGATTAATAGAGCCCTTTCAAAATGCATTTGCTTTGTAGTGATTCCCTTTCTGGCTCTTCTGCATACTTAAAAGTCATCACCACCATGAGTACCTGGCTGGCTTTTAAAAAGACATTGCACCTTCCCCAGTCCTGACTGGACCCGCCTTTGGAAATGTCTGATTGTCCTCACCATAAGCATTTCTGCAAAGGCAAGCAAAGCCAAACAAAGCCATTTTTTTTTTCTAATCCTCCCAACAGCAGTGCTTCATGGGCACTCTCTGTGCCCGAGTTTCAGGGCTACATATGACTGTAGACAGAAAGCTATTTTGAGCATTGAAAACAGCCTTATTACCCTGCCATTTTTGCACAGGTTTTTTTTTTTTTTTCCTCCCTTCCCGGTGACATTAGAGAGTCCGAAGTGACATACATTTTTTATAGCTTCATAAAGTCGTCTCCTGACCGGGTCACCCTTCTCATAACTAGGGAGCAGAACGCTTGAAAAAACCCATTCATCACTGTGAAAGGAGCCTCTGTCTGTGGCTTCCAATATGCAGAGCCTGGTAAGATCCAGCTCGGTGCAAATGCTAACTTACTCCTTTGCTAATGCCAAATGACCCACCCGCTTCTGTCAGCTCACCCAGGAGGACAAGGAGGGCCCGGGGGCTGTCCGTATCCACAGAAGTGTGTCTCCAGAAGGAGCCCCTCGCCAGCCCGCCCTGCTAAATGTACTGAACGCATTGAAAAATTAGTTTTAGATGTATACTAATTAAATATTCAATTAAACAAAGATAAAATTATGGGTAGAAATTTGTTCTTGCCTAATGAACTAGAGCCCGTTTATTACTTTTTCACAGATATACATTAAAATTCAGTGAAAGTCTACAGGAACGGTTACCCTTATTTTTATTTCTTCAAATGTTCTTCCTCCGTGCTTTGTGCCAACATTGACTTAGAAAGGCCTCTCCTGGGGTTATAGGTGGATGAAGGAAGGTAGAGAGAGTGGCAAATAAGGACAAAATTGACTCCCCTTAGACTTCTTATGATTGGCAGAAATTTCCTCCATGAAAGCAGAAGTCCATCCAACGGGATCTTATACATAGAATTTAATGGTGTGATTTAGGAACATTCAAGCTTTGGGATTTGAAAGCTACATGCTTGTGATGGATTTCAGCTCCATTAAAATTGAGGGGTCTGACAGATGGGACCCTCCTCCAGGTCAGAATGATCAGAACATCCCCCACCTCCACCCTGCCCTTTACATGCTGGTTTTACATACTGTGCTGTTTGATTTTTAGAAGTGTTCATCTCTTAGTCATGCCCAACTCTTTGCAACCCCATGGACTGTAGCCTGCCAGGATCCTCTGTCCATGGGATTTTCCAGCCAAGAACACTAGACTGGATTGCCATTCCCTTCTTCAGAGAATTGAACCTGGGTCTCCTGGATTGCAGGCAGATTCTTTGACTTTAGAAACCTGGGTTCAGATTTGAGTTAAAATCACAAAGGAATAAAACATGACCCATCACATCTGAGTAGTGTGCTTTTAGTTGGGATTCTTGCTTTCATGTTATTGAAAAGATTACGAATGTGTGGTATTGAACAGATTGTAGGCATGATTGTATGTATATGTATACTATAGATAAGTATAGAGTATATATATATATATATATATGAAAACTTTTTATGAGCCGTAACCACAAAAATATGTATATGCCCACAGGTATGGTCAATTAGATATACAACTCAGAATAACTGGAATATTATTCAGAGTACAATAAAATGATTGCCATAAAATTGTTTGCTTTACATTCAAGGAAATCACACCAAGGCTGAAAACAGCCCTGTCTCTGTCCTTTCAGGTTTTAGGCAAATGATAGATTGGCAGATCCAGAAAAGGAGACTGTATACATTTTACTAAGCATTCTGCCAATCACACATTTCATATCTGATGTGAAATTCTCACCCCTCTCCATTGCCAGATCCGTCATGGTTAACGCCCACGTGGTCACCCCAGGGAACAAAATGGTCACTCTCTCCGTGATGATGTCCCTGATGATGTCAGGCCAGGCCTGACCGTGGAAGACAGAGTCCTTTCCTGCTGCTAAACACGCAGTCCACATTGGCATCACTGTGGAGGCGATGACGGAGTGCAGAGAGCATTAAGAATTAAAACACACCTCCTCACATCTTTATCCTGAGCCGTAAACACAATACTGCTGGGAACGTTTTTTACCTACATCCCTAATTTTTCTTTCTATTAAAATGGAAAATAATCCGAAATGCTGCAGAAACAGCTTTTGAAGGCTCTAAGGACTCCTCTTTTTCAAGTGGCCATCGACAACATCCAAGCATGCCTCTGTTGGAAACAGCAGATGGTGATGCAAGGACATCTCATTTGGTTTTAAGACCCAATTATAAATTCAGGTATAAAGTAAAATATTGGGATTAATAAAGATCACATCTGCAAGCTTCCTCAGAACCTTCCACAATAAATATGATCCACGCAGTCCCTGAGGCCCAGCCCCAACTCCTGCACGAGTCCCAGAACTGATTATCTGCACCTTGTCATCCAGAAATTCCAGCTTCCCCAATCAAGTCACCTAATGGTTTACTGTTAACATACATAACCCTTTTAATTTGTTTTCAAGGAAGTTTAGTGTCTTTCTTTTTTTTCTTAAATTATACTTTAAGAAAATGAATGATGAAGTCCTTGGGGGGGAAATTATGATTTAAAATCATCCTTGTTCAGCCTAACACAATGAAATGGAAATTAATAATATCCTTATAATATAAAAAAGATTAATAATTAAAATAAAACATTTTGCCATCTCTCTTTTCAAGACCTACTATGCATTTGACATGAGAAATTAGGTAATAGCAAAATCTCTCAGAATACACTTGAATCCAACCATGCTCAGAAGAATAAGGAAAGAATAAACAGAATAGATTTGCTTTTGACATTTTATTAATATTTATTAGATTTCAGAATTTGTTCAAAACATCTGGAATATTATATTTGTTTTTAATTAAAGTCTTACTCTTAATAAATCCTTTTTCAGAAGGTATTCTTATAAAATAAAAACTGTCGAAAACTCGATATCTAAAAATACCACAGCACTTTATATGTCTTCTCTACTTAATTTTTAATCTTATACAGCCAATTCTTAATTTTGTCTGTTATTCTGTTATAAATACTTTCATTAATGGCAGTGAATAAATGCCTGCAAAGTACACTTTGACCTTAAATTATCAGCTAAATCTTATCCCAAATATAATGTGAGATAACATTTGATTTATCTAAAAACCCTCTGCAGTTTTAGAGACAGATAGTATCATGGTTTTTCTTTCCTTCTCAGACTATTGCTCATTCAGCCATACCGATTACAAGATGAACAGCACTATGAACCCTTGAGGAGGGCCAGACCATACATTTCAAGAGGTGGGAGAATGGGTCCTTGTCATTCTCTCTATCATCATTAAATCCTCAGGACTAGCACAGTGTGCTGGCACTTAGTAGGTGCTCAATAAATATTTGTCTCATAAAATGAGCTGATAAAACTATATAAAGACATGGGAGCTCTGTTACTGATTTAAGCTTAATAGAACACTGGAGGAATTTTTAAATTGTTAGAATGGGGAGAGGCTGACAATTTTCCCATGACTTTTGAAAAAGGAGTTACCACAAGCGAAATAAAAAAAAAAAAATTTATTTGGATGGTTATTTAAAATGGTATAAATAAAATAGACATTTATGTGATTAAAACAAGATTTTATATTACTACACTGCCTAAAGTTGGCCTCCCTGGTGGCTCAGATGATAAAGAATCTGCCTGCCAATTCAGGAGACCCAGGTTTGATCCTTGGGTCAGAAAGATCCCCTGGAGAAGAGAATGGCAAGCCACTCCAGTGTTCTTGCTTGGAGAATTCCATGGACAGAGGAGACTTGGAAGGCTGCAATCCATGGGGTCACAATGAGTCAGACATGACTGAGTCACTTTTTTGTAAGTAAATGGGATCAGAAAGGGAAAAAAAAATTGGGAAAATAGGTTAAAAAAAGTAGATAGTAAGAGATGTGAATAAATAACTAAGGGGCCCTGGTGAATACTGCTCTAGTACCTGACGTAAGTGACTCTAACTAGTAAATCAAGGGCTCCTCCTTGACCTTAAAATTGAAGACAGCTCTATGGAAATACAGGGTGTGGTTTAGAATCTTGTTTCTTTGAATGATGGCCCTTCAAGTCTTACAGAATGGAACACACTGAGGATATCTTTGGGACACTCAGGAAAATCAAGACAAAATCAGATAGAGTAGACAAACTGTAGCCACCTGGAATCCCAAAACAATTCGCATCAATAGTAAAATATGTAAAGTATATTTCACTTATAAACAATAAAGTTCACTTTTCACTTCCTTTTAAGTGAATTTTGTCGATGATAAAACTACAAACATTCTGCTAACTCTAAATTCAAGCACAGTTAGTGTGTTAAAAATTTAAGAAATTTTTGATTTAGATTGTATTCTAAAAAGGAAAGGTGAGCTCTAGAAAGGACACTGGAGACTCTTTAATCTATTTCATTAATGCAAATTCTGAACTCCTGATGAATTTATTTTCTCAAAGTCACTCAACCTTTAGGCAAAGGTTTACTTGAATTCCACCTTGCTACTCCAAACCCTTTATTTATCCTACTAAAACAGACTGTTGAGACATTTAGAATTGTCAGCAGAATGGTTGCTTAAGACTCTCTATTCTGCCTCTGCATTTCCAAGAAAGAAACCATGCACAGTCAAGTATGGAAAATAAAATTACAGAAATATTCAGTATGTGCTTATACTCAATTACCTCTTCATCTCAGTTCAGTTCAGTCACTCAGTCATGTCCGACTCTTTGCGACCCCATGGACTGCAGCATGCCAGGCCTCCCTGTCTATCACCAACTCCCGGAGTTTACTCAAACTCATGTCCATCGTGTTCGTGATGCCATCCAGCCATCTCATCCTCTGTCATCCCTTCTCCTCCTGCCTTCAGTCTTTCCCAGCATCTGGGTCTTTTCAAATGAGTCAATTCTTTGTGGCAGGTGGCCAAAGTATTGGAGTTTCAGCTTCATCATCAGTCCTTCCAATGAATATTCAGGACTGATTTCCTTTAGGATGGACTTCTTCATCTAGAAAAGACCATACTTCTGTGCCTTCAGAATCTCATACTCAGCTTCTTTATGGATCTGGCTTCTTTGGATATCCTTACTTAATGTGCATCTACGATTTAACATAACCCAAACTCGTTTTATTGCCTCTTCAACTTCTTAACATTTTCATTCCTGACCTTCATTAATCGAGCACAGCCAGGACAGAATCTCTCTGCTCCTCTGTTTCTCTCACACTCCCTTTGAGCACCAGCTCTAGAGAGTTCCAATGTCTAATGGCGATACAAATGTGTTCTCTATTCTGAATCCCTTTTCTTCATGATAGCAAAGTCCACACCCTCATCACATTACCTGCACTGATGCAAGAGTGAATGTCTGTCACCTACCTTTCACCCTTTTACATGTTTTCCTTTACTAGAGAGAAGTAGCAAAAAAAAAATAAATTCATTCGTATCATATTCAAATCATTCCTCCAAAAGGTTGCTCGCCACTTTCAGTGTGAATTTTGAATAGCTTAGACTGGTAAAAAAATGCAGAAGCTCATCAATGTGTAAGAATCCTCATTTGTCTGATCACCTGGAACTCTGGTATTCCCAGCCTACTTTCAGCTGCTCACTGTTTTCTGAACGTGGATTCTGGTTCTTCAATTCCCCCTTCAGGAAGCTTTGTTCCTTAGAAACGAATCTGATGCTCTCCCTGGCTGATCACTCTCTTGGATCTTCCTCTTTAGTTTCTCACAACACGCTGAGGAAACTTCTATCCGAGCCCTGCATTTTAGTGGACCCCTTAGGTGTAGCCCCCACCTCCAGCTTTGACTAGAAATTCCTTCAATGCAAGGCTGCCTTGATGTCACAGCATGGGTTCATTCCTCCAGCAAGGAGAACCCAGTGAAAGCATAGTAGTAACATGTAGCTGGCACTCAACAAATATTTGCTAGGTAATTAAACTAAGGGATCTAACTCAGCCCATGACACATTATGATCACTCTATAAATGCCAAGCAATTAATTTCTCTCTCATTGGTATCTTAATAGCATAAATAGATGAAATTAACTTTTTTTAAATGGCACTGTCCAATCCCCAATATCTTCTGAGAATAATCCAAACAACCAAAAGGATCTCTAGGTTTTCATTCTCCATATGAATAAAAAATGCTCCTAAAGCAAAGTCTATGTAAAATATCAAATTTATGTCAAATTTATATTTCCTGAAAAGTTCTAAATACTCTAGGTAAGGCCAATGTCCATAAACACTACCATTCCATTTGTAAATAATTCTCCTAATGTAGAACTGTTTTCTCCCTCTTTCTCGAGTTTGTTATTCACTGTATTTGCTAATGGTACATAAGCTACTTCTCTTGCTCAAGCTTGGTAACTGAGTCAGGCTTTGGTTATGTGTCCCATTTTTCTAAGAAGATTGATGAGCGTAAAAATTGATCAAATGATTCATTTAAAGTTCACCAAAGGTGTCAATAACTCCACCAAGATTAGGCTTTCTGCTTGGGGACAGTTTGTTTTGTTACAATAGGTCCCCATGGCCATTACTCAGGTATTTATTTATATGCTGTCTCTGGTGGAAGCAGGAGGTAATTCACCTGAAGTTAGTGGGTTAAAGGACTTTATGTTTGATGATTTTTTAAAAATACTATATCTGTGACTATGACACCACCCTTATGGCAGAAAGTGAAGAGGAACTCAAAAGCCTCTTGATAAAAGTGAAAGTGGAGAGTGAAAAAGTTGGCTTAAAGCTCAACATTCAGAAAATGAAGATCATGGCATCCAGTCCCATCACTTCATGGCAAACAGATGGGGAAACAGTGGAAACAGTGTCAGACTTTATTTTTCTGGGCTCCAAAATCACTACAGATGGTGACTGCAGCCATGAAATTAAAAGACGCTTACTTCTTGGAAGGAAAGTTATGACCAACCTAGATAGCGTATTCAAAAGCAGAGACATTACTTTGCCAACAAAGGTTCGTCTAGTCAAGGCTATGGTTTTTCCTGTGGTCATGTATGGATGTGAAAGTTGGACTGTGAATAAGGCTGAGCGCTGAAGAACTGATGCTTTTTGAACTGTGGTGTTGGAGAAGACTCTTGAGAGTCCCTTGGACTACAAGGAGATCCAACCAGTCCATTCTGAAGGAGATCAGCCCTGGGATTTCTTTGGAAGGAATGATGCTAAAGCTGAAACTCCAGTACTTTGACCACCTCATGCAAAGAGTTGACTCACTGGAAAAGACTCTGATGCTGGGAGGGATTGGGGGCAGGAGGAGAAGGGGACGACAGAGGATGAGATGGCTGGATGGCATCACTGACTCGATGGATGTGAGTCTGAGTGAACTCCGGGAGTTGGTGATGGACAGGGAGGCCTGGCGTGCTGCGATTCATGGGGTTGCAAAGAGTTGGACATGACTGAGTGACTGATCTAATCTGATCTGACTATGATATATACTGAGCAGAGAGAAGAAAAATGTGTCACATATATTACCAAGATAAAGGATTATTTATACCATTCATTTTACCAAAAACTCTTGCATGGACTTATAAAGAAATGTCATGAGCCAGATGTCCAATAAATGACCAATATAGGCTACTTTGACTATGATCTGTGCATGAACTTGTCCAAGGAGTGTACTTGTTCATGCTCACTATAGAAAAGATTCATGAAATACTACATACAAGCACAAAAAAGAAAGAAATCACAATTTTACTTATTCAGTGACAGCTACTTTTAACACTTTCAATTTTCTTACACACACACTCACACACACATGCACACAGAAACAGGATCATGTTGGATGTACTTTATTTTTCTAACATGTTCTTCAATGTAACAATGTGTTGCAAATATCTTTACATATAAATTAATATGTGTATCAACCAAACTACGCTAAATTAAAGCAGCCAGAATCAAAATATAAAAAATATATAACAACCAAACTTCATTTCTGGTTCATGCTGCTTGATCATACCAAAAGAGAAATCTCATTGTAATCTTTCAAAGCCTTGAGGCTGTACCAGATAGAAAATAGAGCACCACAGTCTTGCATTTCAATTAAATTCTCTACTCCAGAAATGAAATATACCTCAGGCCTTAACAATTTTCTAGACAGAACTAATAACACAGGTCTATCTAAGTATCAAGAAGGAGGAAATGTGATCATTCCATATGCCTAGTATTTGAGAACTGGAAATATTGGAATCTATGGGATCAGTTTCATGATTGTATAGTATTCCACTTAAAATCTTATTTTCAACTTCTGTGTCTTGCATCTTGCTATGAAAATACTTTTCATACTTAGCCTGCAATTAAGTATTTGTGCATATTCATAATTGTTTTCTTGGATAACTACCCATGCATAAAATAAGTATGTCTCTAGCCGTGCATGATTTTAAAGTTTTAGATATGTAAATATTTAAATATATTTCAGGAAGCTACATTCTCACAGGTTGTTATAGAATATTTTTTATATTCTTTAGCTTCAGCTGCACTGACTTTTTTTTAAGTGTTATAAATTTGATAAGCAAAATAAAATGTTAAGTTTACAGTTCTGAAACCACTGTTGCATATCATTTATAGATTTCCAAGTACTTTTACTTTTATTACAGCTATGAATCCTTCTACATATCCTCTGGATACATCAGCACCACCAAACACACTGAAAATATGCTGATTCCATTGACCCTGAGATTTCTAACTCAACTATCCCACTGCCAGTTTCAACCTCTTGTTGGACATCAAATAGGCATCTCACACTTAAAGATCCAAAACAAATGTCATCCTTTCTACTGACCTGAGGATGCTGTGTACCTTCAGGAAATGGTCCCGTAATAAACAAATTTACTCAGGCAAAAAAACCAGGAGTCATCACTGGCCCTTTGTTTTTTTCACACCCATATCCAATTACTAAAGAAATCCTGGAAGATCTAGTTTCCAGAAATTCCAAATCTCTACCACTACTTCCCTTGGACTGCAAGGATAACAAACCAGTCAGTCCTAAAGGAAATCAGCCCTGAATGTTCATTGGAAGGACTGATGCTGAAGCTGAAGCTCCAATACTTTGACTACCTGATGGCAAGAACCAACTCATTGAAAAAGATCCTGATGCTGGGAAAGATTGAGGGCAGGAGAAGGGGACGGCAGAGGATGAGATGGTTGGGTGACATCACTGACTCAATGGACATGAGTTTGAGCAAGCTCCAGGGTTTGGTGATGGACAGGGAAACCTGCCATGCTGCGGGCCATAGGGTTGCAAACAGTCAGACACAACTGAGCAATTGAACAAGAACCACCACTACTTCCTACCTCCACTACACTGTCCTGTCCTGCTGCTGCTGCTGCTGCTGCTAAGTCGCTTCCTAGCTATCATTATTTTTTGTCTGAATTATTTCAAAACCCACCTAGTTGGTCCCCAACTAATCTCAATTCAGTAGGTGGAATTATTTTTTTATGAGACAAAATTCATATACTATCACTGACTTGTGCAAAACTTCAATCATGAGCAGAATAAGAGTCAAACTACTTCCATGGTCAAAAAGCTTTCCTTTTGCTGTCATAATCACTCTCATTCCCTTTGCTCTAGCTGTACTGGAACATTCCAACCTATCCCCTCCATGAAATCTCCAAGCGTTTTCACTTGCTGTTTTACAGTTTGTTTGTTTTTCAATTGTTTCACAGATTTTTAACATGACTCTTTCTTCACTTTATCCAGGTCTCTGATTAAATGTTATCTTCTTCAGGAACACTGTGTTGACTGCTATCCCTAAATGTACCCCTCCCCACTGAATACTGGAGAAGACAATGGCACCCCACTCCAGTACTCTTGCCTGGAAAATCCCATGGATGGAGGAGCCTGGTAGGCTGCAGTCCATGGGGTCGCTAAGAGTTGGACACGACTGAGCGACTTCCCTTTCACTTTTCACTTTCATGCATTGGAGAAGGAAATGGAAACCCACTCCAGTGTTCTTGCCTGGAGAGTCCCAGGGACGGGGGAGCCTGGTGGGCTGCCGTCTCTGGGGTCGAACAGAGTCGGACACGACTGAAGCGACTTAGCAGCCACTGAATACATATACACGTGTACATCACTATCATCATTGTCATATCTTAATTCTGTTTCTTAAATGTGTTCATAACATTAAACACTACTTAAAACACACACAAAGTTTGTCTCCCTGGCTCCACTAGAATCCGAGCTTCAGGAGAATAAAAACATAGATGACCTTTATGCCCAGCTTATTTCTAACCTTTAATCAGAGACAAACAAAAAGTGTCAGTTCATGAAAAATAGTTTTGAATGAATGAAAAAGTCAAAGTACCTATATCTCCTGAAACATGGTAGAGTGGGGTTGATCACCACTGCAAAATACAAAGATGATGAGAAGATTTTGACAGAGGTAATTTAAAGTGCATTTCTGAAGTGACAAGAAAAGTTGAAGAACTAAAGAGTAAGCTGAAAACATAGATGTTGGCAAATGTAACCCAGAAGAAGACGATATTCTGTTGAAAGAGCAGTACTGGGGAACTAGAGTTTGCTATTTAATGGATACTCAAAAGAAAAAGAAAGACTAAACCTTGGACCCACACAAAGTGGAGGATTTGAATTAAGACTTATATATAGAGAAAGGACATTTAATAGAGTTAAACTGCCAGTAAAAATTCTGAGATCTTGCTTCAGGTAGAAATAAAATTGTATCTTTTGAAAATGTATTAGTACAGCCAAAGCCTGACTTTGCAAGCCTGAAAAAGGTAAGTGCTATGTTTTACTATCACTAAGCTTCAGAAAACCCCAAGGCCAACAAATTAAAGTGAGTCCTTTTTAATAGTAACACTGTATCTAAGAGAGGAACTAACTCTATAGAGAAAAGAAACTCTAACTCTATAGAGAAAAGAGTAAATCTCTTCAAACTAGTACCCTAGAAATACCTATTGATTAAACTCAGTAAAGTAAGAGGAAATTTTAATAAAAACAAGAAAATCACTAAATACACAAAAAAATTACCATTTGTGACAATTATCAAAAAGTATTTTTAATAACATAATTAGATAAACAACAGAGTAAATTTCTAAAAAGACTGCAAACTTTCTTTGAATTATCAATGCAGACTTTAAAATGTGTAAAATAATTTTAAAATAATAGGATTTTATTGGAAAGAACAAAAAATATCTAAAAGATAATCCAAATAGTCAGGAAAAACTGAATAGCACTCAAGCAGAACTATTGGAAATGAAAATATAATTGTTAAAAGTCAAAAATACAGATAAAACAAAAGGAATAATTGGCATTAAAGAAAGTAGTGAACAGAGAGATGAAGATGAAAAATAAACTCAAAGTATAGCTCAGATATTAAGGATATGAAATTATGAGGGGAAGATTAAAACATGAAGACTAGAAAGAGAGTGTATAAGTTTAATTGCAATTTCTAAAGGAAAGGACTGAGGAGAAAAAGTTTGGTCATCTGAAACCTCTGGACTCAACAGAAGTGTTTTTCAAGGGCAAAGATAAAACATAGGCATTGTGAGATAAAATAAGAGTTTTCCAACAGCAGACTATTTCTGAAAATATCTTAAGAGATGTATTCCAGGAAAAATATAAGTTACTCCATAAAGAAGATTTTGAGAGAAAGGAGAAACAAGAATATATATAAGATATATGACAAAATTTAAACAAATATCAAGTCAAACATACAACATTACAATAAAGTGAATACTGATATTAAAAATAATAATACAGGAAACAACTAAAATAACAGATAAGAACCTACAGAAATACTGGACCAGATATGTTTGGACCATGGCTTATGCTAAGGACAACGGACTCATGCATAATAGAAATTTGATAAATAGCAAAGTGAATTTTGCATATCTACAGTACACAGTAGGAAATGCCAAACCACTCCAGTATTCTTGCCTGGAAAATTCCATGGACAGAAGAGCCCAGTGGGCTGCAGTCCACGTGGTCTCAATGAGTTGGACATGACTGAGTAACTGAGCACCCACACACAGTACATAAATAAGACTATTGAACACACGATCCTAGCATGATCCATACATGATGGGAAAAAAATATCTAATGCCATTTTAAATGGAAATTTAAAACTGCAGATCCAAGAGTATTAAAAATTTGAATGCAAAAAGTCAAATAAAGATGCTAGTCATAGTTATTTATTGCAAATATTGTTCCTTAGTTTTGACTTGTTCAATACCTCATTTTTTTTTTCATTTTGTTTCAGCTTTAGTTTTTTTAGTTTGTCTTTTAAAAATTAATGTTTTATATTTTTATATAATGCCAATTTTCATTATGGTTAATGCTTTTTTATGTTGTTGAAAAGCTCTTTCCTTACCCCAATGTCAAAAAGATATGTTTTCTTATATTGTCTTCTAGAATTTTTAAATTTTGACTTTTTGCATTCAAATTTTATTTACTGTATATATACCACTTCTTTATTCATTTATCTGTTGACAGACACTTGGGCTGCTTCCATATTTGGGGCACTATAAATAATGCTTCTTTGAATATCAGGGTACATGTATTTTTTCAAATTAATATTTTTATTTTCTGATATATATCCAAGACTGGAATTATTGGATCATGCCATAGTTCTCTTTTTACTTTTTTTTGCATCAGTCCTTCGAATGAATATTCAGGGTTGATTGCCTTTTTGAAGTGACTGGTTTGATCCCCTTTCTGTCCAGGAGATTCTCAAAAGTCTTCTCCAGCACCACACTTTGAAAGCATCAACTCCTCAGTGCTCAGCCTTCTTTATAGTCCAGTTCTGTACATAACCACTGGAAAAACCATGACTTGGACTATGCAGACCTTTTCTGACAAAGTGATGTCTCAGGTTTTTGATACACTATCTAGGTTTGTCATAGCTTTTTTACTTTTTTTTTTGCAAACTTTATTTGTTGCAAATATTCTTGCATAGCTTAGTTGGTAAAGCATCTGCCTGCAATGAGGGAGACCTGAGTTCAATTCCTGGGTCAGGAAGTTCCCCTGGAGAAGAAAATGGCAACCCACTCCAGTGTTCTTGCCTGGAAAATCCCAGGGACGGTGAAGCCTGGTGGGCTGCTGTCTATGGGGTTGCACAGAGCTAGACTGAAGCGACTTAGCAGCAGCAGCAAGGGGTGCTGCCACCATGGAAAACAGTATGGTAAGTTTGCAAAAAAAAGTAAAAAGAGAACTACCGCATGATCCAATAATTCCAGTCTTGGATATATATCAGAAAAATAAAAACATTAATTTGAAAAAATACATGTACCCTGATATTCAAAGAAGCATTATTTATAGTGTCCCAAATATGGAAGCAGCCCAAGTGTCTGTCAACAGATAAATGAATAAAGAAGTGGTATATATACAGTAGATAAATTGTATAGAGGTGGCATATATACTCGCCCCCATCCCCCAAAAAAAGGAGAATGAAATTTTGCCATTTACAACAACATGGATGGGCTTGGATGGTATTATGCTAGGTGAAAAGTGAAATAAATCAGACAGAGAAAAACAAACACTATCTTTGCACAGGAAGTCCTAGGAAATAAAGCTATGACAAACCTAGATAGTGTATCAAAAACCTGAGACATCACTTTGTCAGAAAAGGTCTGCATAGTCCAAGTCATGGTTTTTCCAGTGGTTATGTACAGAACTGGACTATAAAGAAGGCTGAGCACTGAGGAGTTGATGCTTTCAAAGTGTGGTGCTGGAGAAGACTTTTGAGAATCTCCTGGACAGAAAGGGGATCAAACCAGTCACTTCAAAAAGGCAATCAACCCTGAATATTCATTCGAAGGACTGGTGTTGACGCTGAAGCTCTAATACTTTGGCCACCTGATGTGAAGAGCTGACTCACTGGGAGAGACCCTGATGCTGGGAAAGACTGAGGGCAGGAGGAGAAAGGGGCAACAAAGGATAAGATGCTTGGATGACATCACTGACTCAATGAACCTGTGTTTGGGTAAACTCCAGGAAATAGTGAAAGACAGGGAAGCCTGGTGTGCTGCAGTCCATGGAGTTGCAAAGAGTCATGCATGACTCAGTGACTAAACAATAGCATCTTACCACGTATTCACTAATATGTGGAATCTAAAAAATACAACAAACCAGTGAATATAACAAAAAGGAGACAATCATAGATGTGGAGAACCAACTAGCAGTTAACAGCAGGGAGAGGTAGAAGGGTAGGGGCTGCTGCTGCTGCTGCTAAGTCGCTTCAGTCATGTCCGACTCTGTGCGACCCCAGAGATGGCAGCCCACCAGGCTCCCCCGTCCCTGGGATTCTCCAGGCAAGAACACTGGAGTGGGTTGTCATTTCTTTCTCCAATGCATGAAAGTGAAAAGTGAAAGTGAAGTCGCTCAGTTGTGTCTGACTCTTAGCAACCCCATGGACTGCAGCCTACCAGGCTCCTCCGTCCATGGGATTTTCCAGGCAAGAGTGCTGGAGTGGGGTGCCATTGCCTTCTCCAAGGGGAGGGGCAAGACAGGGCAAAAAAGATTTGCTTATGTATAAAATAAATAAGCTACAGGGATGTACACAAGGAAACATAGCCAGTATTTTATAATTGCAAATGGAGTATAACATTTAAAAATTGTGAATCACTTTGTTGTACATCTGCAATTTGTATAATATTGTACATCAACTATATCTCAATATAAATAAATATATACAGACATAAAACACGATAGCAATAACTTCATTAAAGCATCTGTCATAATGTATATAAATGCAGTACCAAAATATATGTAGTCTACAAATACCCACTTTACTAATTAAATATAGATTGGTTAAAAGTAAAGTGATGAAAAAAGTTATACCATGCAAACACTAATCCAAAGAAAAATATCTATGTTAAGAGCAGACAATGTAGACTCTGAGGGAAGAAATATTGAGAGATAAAGACATATTTTGCATAATGATGAAGTGGTCAACTCGTAAAAAGATGTTGCAAAAGTATTAATAATTCCTTAGACACTTAATAAAAGAGCTTCAAAATATATGAAGTGGAAATGAATAGAATAGAAAGAGAAACAGGAAAATGTTCACATATGGTTAAATAGACCTTGCACAGTAATTGACAGAACAAGTGGTGAGAAAATCCTTAAGTGTGTAGAAGATCTGGTAAACACCACAGCCATCTTCAGTTTGGTTCAGTTCAGTCGCTCAGTCGTGTCCGACTCTTTGCAACCCCATGAACTGCAGCACACTAGTCCTCCCTGTCCATCAACTGCCGGAGTCCACCCAAACCCATGTCCATTGAGTCAGTGATGCCATCCAGCCATCATCCTCTGTCATCTCCTTCTCCTCCTGCCTTCAATCTTTCCCAGCATCAGGGTCTTTTCAAATGAGTCAGCTCTTCACATCACGTGGCCAAAGTATTGGAGTTTCATCTTCAGCATCAGTCCTTCCAGTGAACACCCAGGACTGATCTCCTTTAGGATGGATTGGCTGGATCTCCTTATCCTGACATTTATTGGATACCCACACCCCCAACAACAGAATAAAGATTATTTTCAAACGTACATACAATACTCAGTTAGATGGAAGTATAGACCATATTCCTAGTCACAAATTTATGCATCAAAAACAATATAATGGTCAGGAATTAATTTAATCAAGGAAGGGAAAATTGTGTACACTGAAAACTATGACATTGATGAAATAAATCAACATAAATAGACATTCTCTGTTCATAGACTGGAAGACTTAATATTGTTAAACTATCCCCACTATTCAAAACAATATACATATCAAATACCTCCCTATCAAAATTCCAATGGCATTTTTTAATAGAAACAAACAAACAATCCTAAATGTATGGAACCACAAAAGATCCTGAATAACCAAAGCAGTGTTGAGAAAGAAGAACAAAAGTGGAGGCAACTTGCTCCCTAATTTCAAATTATATTAATTAAAACACATCATATTGGCATAAAAATATATACATAGATCGATGGGACAGAATAGTGAGGCCAGAAAGAAGCACAAATGGTCAATTAATTAATGACAAAGCACCCAAAAATATACAATGGGAAAAGAACAATCTCTTTGATATATGGTGTTGAAAAACTGGACAGCCACATGTGATGAAATTTGATCACTACCTTATACCCCATAAAAATTT
This sequence comes from Bos taurus, assembly GCF_002263795.3. Lineage (NCBI taxonomy): Eukaryota > Metazoa > Chordata > Mammalia > Artiodactyla > Bovidae > Bos > Bos taurus. The sequence continues at coordinate 12,095,123 of NC_037348.1, forward strand.
ACTCAAATGTATTAAAGATTTTAATGTAAGAATTATAAGTCTCCTAAAAAAGAATAAATGAGTTTGAGTAAACTCTGGGAGTTGACGATGGACAGGGAAGCCTAGCGTGCTACCATCCATGGGGTTGCAAAGAGTCCGACATGACTGAGCGACTGAACTGAGCTGAACTGAACAGAACTGCAAAAAGAATACAGGCAGTAAACTGACATACATCTTGGCGATGATTTTTTTAGATCTGACACCAAAGCAAAGGTAATAAAAGTCAAAATAAAGAAGCAAGATTCATCAATGTGCAGCTTCTGCACATTGAAGGAAACTATTGAAGGAAACCATCAGTAAAATGAAAAGGCAACCTAATTAATGGGAGAAAATATCTGTAAATCATAAATCTCATTCAAGGTTAGTATCCAAAATATACAAAGGAACTCATGCAGCTCACTAGGAAAAAAATCTGATTTAAAAAATTGACAATGAGAGTATGTTGCTTCAACAATTTAGAGACCATACCCCTAAACAGCAGGAAGTAGCTATGGAACAAAAACGATGCCCCTTTCCCTTGGCAACATAATTCTCCTAAAATAAAAAGGGGGAATGAGAGAGTCATTTCCTAGGCAGGTTGATAAGAAGTCTAGGGGTCTCCAAGGAGAGAGGGGTCTGGAATTCTCAAAGAGGAAAAAAGGACAAACTTTTTTTTTTCCTCTACATTCCTTAGGATTATGTATCCTGCCTGAGGACAGTCTCTGGATTAAACCTTCTGGCTAATCCTGTTATCTTAAAATGTAAATTATGGGAGTAGGTCTGGTGAGGTCTTTACAACATCCAGACGGTCTTTGGATTCATTAAAGAGTATATAACTCCATTGCTAACACTAGCAAGCTGGTACTCTTTCTAACCCCTTCTGATGTCTATGTCAGAAGCTTTCTCTATCTCCTTTATACTTTAATAAAACTTTATTGCACTCACACACAAAAAATTGACAATGGATATGAATAGACATTTTTTCCAAAGAAGAGGTACAGATGACTGACAGGTACATGAAAACATGCTCAACATCAATAATCATCAGGGAAATGCAAGTCAAAACCACAATGTGATAACTTCACACCTGTTAGAAGGTTATTATCAAAAGTATGAGAGGGAATAAGTGTCGGTGACGATGTGGATAAAAGGGAATTCTTGTGTACAAGAGTTGGTGAGAATGTGAATTGATACAGTCAGTATGGAAATAGTGTAAAAGTTCCTTAAAAAATAAAAGAATAAAACTATCATATAATCCAGGAAAATAACTTCTGGCTATTTAGCTGAAGAAAACAAAAACACTAACACACATATATGTATATAAAGATATATATATATATATATATATATACACACACATATATATACATACAGGAATACTGCCGCTGCTAAGTCACGTCAGTCGTGTCCGACTCTGTGCGACCCCATAGATGGCAGCTCACCCAGCTCCCCGGTCCCTGGGATTCTCCAGGCAAGAATATTTATTCAACCATAAAAAAGAATGAAGTCCCGTCATCTGTCACAATATTTTTCTTTAGGGTAATCGGTTAAGTGAAATATATCACAGAGAAAGACAACATATGATGTCACTTACATGTGAAATCTTACAAACCAAAACAAAAAGTCATGCTTATATACAGAGAACAAGCCGATCAGTGGTTGCCAGAGGCAGGGGTGGAGGCTGGGTGGAACAGGTGAAAGAAGTCAAAAAGTATAAAATTTCAGTTACATAATAAATAAGTCATAGGGATGTAGTATTGGCAAGTATAGTTAATAAGACTGTACCATATTTTAAGAATTGATGCTTTTGAACTGTGGTGTTGGAGAAGACTCTTGAGAGTCTCTTGGACTGCAAGGAGATGCAACCAGTCCATTCTGAAGGAGATCAGCCCTGGGATTTCTTTGGAAGGAATGATGCTGAAGCTGAAACTCCAGTACTTTGGCCACCTCATGCAAAGAGTTGACTCATTGGAAAAGACTCTGATGCTGGGAGGGATTGGGGGCAGGAGGAGAAGGGGATGACAGAGGATGAGATGGCTGGATGGCATCACTGACTCGATGGACGTGAGTCTGAGTGAACTCCGGGAGTTGGTGATGGACAGGGAGGCCTGGCGTGCTGCGATTCATGGGGTCGCAAAGAGTTGGACACGACTGAGCGACTGATCTGATCTATTTGAAAGTTGCTGAGTAACAAAGGAGATCTTCAAAGTTTTTATTATGAGAAAAAAATTTTAGTAACTATGTATAGTGGCAGATGTTGTCTAGACTTATCAAAGTGGTCATTTTGCAGCACATGCAAACTGTGACTCATTGTGTTGTTCAGCTGAAATTATTGTTATGTTGTATGCCAATTATACCTCAACAAAAATAATAATAATCAGAAAAAAAAACAACCTTGATCATTTCAATGGTTACGTGACTATATACATTTTTCAAAGTTTATGAACTTCTATGGAACTGTAGGCCTTAAAAAGCAAGAATCTTGCTGTAAGAAGATTATACTTTATGAAATCTGTCTTTAGAAAATTTCTACAAGATAAAGAAAATTAAACCAAGTACAGCTACTACTAAGGCTGAAATAGTTAGATATAATTAGGTCATCCCAGAAAGTGAATGACATATAGACACATCTGTATTTAAAATAAAATGCCTTTTCATGAAAAAAAAACAAAAAAACTGTTACACTGAATTAATTTTTTTAAAAAAGAATCAAATTGCTCTTTATTTTTGAGAGAGGACCCCAATGAGATTAAAGCAGTGTGTGCTAAGTTGCTTCAGTCATGTCCGGCTCCTTGCGACCCTATGGACTGTAGCCCCCCAGGCTCCTCTGTCCATGGCGATTCTCCAGGCAAGAATACTGGAGTGTGTAGCCATGCCCTCCTCCATGGGACCTTCCTGACCCAGGAACCAAACCCAGGAGGGAGATAATAATACAATGCTAGAAACAGAAAAGAGGAGAGTGAAAAAGTTGGCTTAAAGCTCAACATTCAGAAAACTAAGATCATGGCATCTGGTCCCATCACTTCATGGCAAATAGATGGGGAAACAGTGGAAACAGTGTGAGACTTTATTTTTTGGGGCTCCAAAATCACTGCAGATGGTGATTGCAGCCATGAAATTAAAAGACACTTACTCCTTGGAAGGAAAGTTATGACCAACCTAGATAGCATATTCAAAAGCAGAGACATTACTTTGCCAACAAAGGTCCGTCTAGTCAAGGCTATGGTTTTTCCTGTGATCATGTATGGATGTGAGAGTTGGACTGTGAAGAAGGCTGAGCACCAAAGAATTGATGCTTTTGAACTGTGGTGTTGGAGAAGACTCTTGAGAGTCCCTTGGACTGCAAGGAGATCCAACCTATCCATTCTAAAGGAGATCAGTCCTGGGTGTTCTTTGGAAGGAATGACGCTAAAGCTGAAACTCCAGTACTTTGGTCACCTCATGCAAAGAGTTGACTCATTGGAAAAGACTCTAATGCTGGGAGTGACTGGGGGCAGGAGGAGAAGGGGATGACAGAGGATGAGATGGCTGGATGGCATGACTGACTCAATGGACATGAGTTTGGGTTAACTCTGGGAGTTGGTGTTGGACAGGGAGGTCTGGCATGCTGCGATTCATGGGGTCGCAAAGAGTCGGACACGACTGAACGACTGAACTGAACTGAGAAACAGAAGGCAGAATTAGATTGATCAAATCCTGTGATATATAAAAATATCCGTGTCACTAAGCATTGATGTTTTCATATTTCATGTAATTAAAGAATATTTGCAATTTGTGAAATTGACTGATGCTATTTTGGCATATACCTTTAGGTTTATAATTTGTCTTGACCTTTGACAGAAGCACACACACAAACTCCACAAAAGTAAACTGTAATAATTAAGTGTTCATAAAAATAGAAAAAAATCAGTAATATGTTTTAAAAGTAAAGGTACGGTAGAATTTATTAATATTTTATCCATTAAAATATTTAATAGAAAGTTAAATATTGTTGTCTATTGGAAAGGGGGGCCAATGTGCATTTATGAATAATGTTAGTTGGTACAAAGGACAGCTGATTTCACTTCAGATACTTTTAAGTCCCCAATTGAGCTCAGTGTGAATAAGAATCTTAAATAAATGCTTCCTTAAAGGAATTTGATCTGTGGAATTCTATATGGCTGGGTTCACAAAGATTGGAAATACTAGGATATAACAGAAAATGCTGCTCTGGTATTTTTTCCTCAGGATGAGAAAATACAGAAAACCATGCAAACTTCCCACACCAGACCTCTAATTGAAGGGATTCAGATAAGAATTTGCACTTGGAAGGGATTATCTAAACCAAACCTGTGAACTCCTGAAGTTCACCTGCTTCTATGCTGTTTCTATTTCCTGCTATTCAGAAAGATTTTTCTCTTCAGCAATTTCATTTACCCAACCATCGCTGACTCAGGACTATACTTCTTCCTGCCCAGAAAAGTATATTAGATGCCTATACATTTTGATATTTAATCAAACAAATGCCTTTTACTCAGTGTATTTTCTTTTGCCCCAAGAAATCTGATGAGATTCTAAATAGCTATAGACAATCAGTGCAGAAAAATATCCATGTCACAGAATATATGACTACTCACAAGCTAAAGATTTGTTTTTTCATTCGTTCAAGCTTTTCCTGGAAGTTTTATCTTGGAGGTGAAGAGTCTGTTATCATAAAATTGCAAGAAAAATAATCTGCTAAATCCAACAAGAAAAACTACCCTCACAGAGAAGAAATTTAATTTGTCCTATATCCATCTGAGATGCTCTTTTTAAAAACACTGTTCTGTAAACATTTTCTTTTAGTTCTTAGTAAGAACCAGAATATAAGGACAACAAATGGAATTCTCAGTTTATTTAATTCCATGCCACAAATCTCTGTCTTTCTCTCTGTGTGTCTCTCTGTCTCTCTGTCTATCTCTCTCTATATCTATATAAATACATATATATAGATATGTATAGATAGATAAATAGATATACACACATACTACCCAAACTCTCCCTCCCCGTGTTAAGTAATAATAACAGTAATAATATAACTATTAAGGCAAAAGTTTATCCATTATATACTACTACTACTAAGTCGCTTCAGTCGTGTCCGACTCTGTGCGACCCCACAGACGGCAGCCCACCAGGCTCCGCCATCCCTGGGATTCTCCAGGAAAGAACATTGGAGTGGGTTGCCATTTCCTTCTCCACCATTATATACTAATTGAAATTAATAACTAATGGACATTGCTGTCAGTGCTATTTGTCAATGCTGCTATTATATAATACAAATGTAGTATATCAGAGAATTCACTCCATTTATTGGCTCACAGAGACAGTGGTTAGGTCGCAGTCAGTTACTGTATGCTAATATGGCTACCCAGTTCAAAGTCTATTTATCAGCTTGATAGTCATGACAATTCCATTTTCTTAACATGCTCAGGGGTGACTGGACTCCAGGGTACTATGTTATGGTAAACAAATGCATAAAAGACTGATGGATAAAACCAAGAAGCCAATTCACAAATTCCCAGGAAGACTAATAACTATCAAGTAGAATGAAAATAGTCTCTCTGAGTGGACAATTTTGCACAGGAAGCTTTATTCAGAGGGTTATTGCCTGGAGATCATGGGATTAGAACAAGAGGGGTTAGCTATTTGATCGTAATGGCTGGTGTCACACAATTTGATTCACTGGTGCTCTTGTGTGGACACATTTTCGAGAGCCTGAGTGCCTGCTCTTCAGTACTGCTTAGTCTCCACAACCAAAGATTGCTTCTCTAATGTGCTTTTTCCCTTGGTTTTCAGAGCAACCAGCATCCTCAATGACAGATTACCTTTAGATATGGTAATACCAACAGTCAGGTTTCCATCAAGTCTTGACCTGAGAAGCATTCCAACTCTTTAAAAGTAATTAAGTTAGAGATTCCTTTTCTTACAGGATACCTCATGTAATGAACCCTCAAGAACACTCAGTAGCTGACTAATGGGACCACATTCAGTATTTTATGGTTTTGACTAGATACCAGAAGCTCTGGAAAATCCATGTCTGCTCTCTCACTTCTCTCTTATCTTTTCCACTCTGAATCTAAGTAGAGAAATGAAAATGCTCTCTTAAAACCATTTAGGAAAGATTTGATAGGTGGATTACCACAAAATTCAAGTAAATATTTTAAAATTATCATGGTTTCTGGCAATTAAGTGAGTGATACAGGTACCCAAAGGGGCTTCCCAGGTGGCTCAGTGGTAAAGAATCTGCCTGCCAATGCAGGAGACATGGGTTTGATCCCTGGGTCAGGAAGATTCCCTTGAAGAGGAAGTGGAAACCCACTTCAGTACTCTCATCTGAATAACCCCGTGGACAGAGAAGCCTGGTGGGCTACAGTCCATGGTGGGTTGCAAACAGTCAGACATGACTGAGCACACATGCATGCACATGTACCTGATAAGTGCTGCTAAACTGATTTATACATGTAACAAATCCTCATTAGGAGGCAATGACTGAATTATTGAAGTGTGGGCCTGAGAGGTCATTATAAAGGAAATTTCACAAATTACTCTTGGGTACACACAATAAACCACACAAAGTGGAAGTCTTCCTGAGCTTCAATAATGCAACATTGTTTGAACATGGTAAGTAAGTACTCATTGAAATGCTGTCTAACTAACATCATTATTTGAGCAGATATAATTAAATAAGTGGTTTTCTTCAAAAATCTTAATGATATGTAAATAGACTACTTTAGGTTAAAGCCCTTTGTAAAGTGGCAAGTGTATGGATTCTGTATCATAATAGTCTTAAGATTTCCCAAAGATTCTTAAAACCATAGCGTGTTTCATTAATTACTTCAGACTGATGTTTTTAGAGAATTTTCTCAAAGGAGAGAGTGTGGAGAAAAGGAAACCCTCTTGCACTGTTGGTGGGAATGCAAATTGATATAGTCACTATGGAGAACAGTATGGAGATTCTTAAAAAAACTAAGAATACAATTACCATATGATCAAGCAATCCCACCACTGGGCATATATGCTGAGGAAATTATAATTGAAAAAGACACATGTAACCCAATGCAAAGGTCCGTCTAGTCAAGGCTATGGTTTTTCCAGTGGTCATGTATGGATGCGAGAGTTGGACTGTGAAGAAAGCTGAGCGCCAAAGAACTGATGCTTTTGAACTGTGGTGTTGGAGAAGACTTGCACTGCACTGCACTCCTTGCACTGGAAGGAGATCCAACCAGTCCATTCTAAAGGAGATCAGCCCTGGGTGTTCTTTGAAAGGAATGATGCTAAAGCTGAAACTCCAGTACTTTGGCCACCTCATGCGAAGAGCTGACTCATTGGAAAAGACTCTGATGCTGGGAGGGATTGGGGGCAGGAGGAAAAGGGGACGACAGAAGATGAGATGGCTGGATGGCATCACTGACTCGATGGACGTGAGTTTGAGTGAACTCTGGGAGTTGGTGATGCACAGGGAGGCCTGGCGTGCTGCGATTCATGGGGTCACAAAGAGTCGGACACGACTGAGCAACTGAACTGAACTGAACTAAACCCAATGTTCACTGCAGCACTCTTTACAATAGGTAGGACGTGGGAACAATCTAAATATCCACTGACAGATAAATGGATAAAGAAGTTGTGGTACATATACACAATGGAATATTGCTCAGCTAAAAAAGGGGTGCATTTCAGTCAGTTCTAATGAGATAGATGAGCCTAAAGCCTATTATACAGAGTGAAGGAAGTCAGAAAAAAAGACAAATATTGCATATTAATGCATATATAGTCACCCTGCTTATTTAACTTATATGCAGAGTACATCATGAGAAAAGCTGGGCTGGATGAAGCACAAGCTGGAATCAAGATTGCCGGGAGAAATATCAATAACCTCAGATATGCAGATGACACCACCCTTATGGCAGAAAGTGAAGAGGAACTCAAAAGCCTCTTGATGAAGGTGAAAGAGGAGAGTGAAAAAGTTGGCTTAAAACTCAACATTCAGAAGACGAAGATCATGGCATCCGGTCCCATCACTTCACGGGAAATAGATGGAGAAACAGTGGAAACAGTGTCAGATTTTATTTTTGGGGGCTCCAAAATCACTGCAGATGGTGACTGCAGCCATGAAATTAAAAGACGCTTACTCCTTGGAAGGAAAGTTATGACTGACCTAGATAGCATATTCAAAAGCAGAGACATTACTTTGCCAACAAAGGTCCGTCTAGTCAAGGCTATGGTTTTTCCTGTGGTCATGTATGGATGTGAGAGTTGGACTGTGAAGAAGGCTGAGCACCAAAGAATTGATGCTTTTGAACTGTGGTGTTGGAGAAGACTCTTGAGAGTCCCTTGGACTGCAGGGAGATCCAGTCCATTCTAAAGGAGATCAGCCCTGGGTGTTCTTTGGAAGGAATGATGCTAAAGCTGAAACTCCAGTACTTTGGCCACCTCATGCGAAGAGTTGACTCATTGGAAAAGACTCTGATGCTGGGAGGGATTGGGGGCAGGAGGAGAAGGGGCCGACAGAGGATGAGATGGCTGGATGGCATCACTGACTCGATGGACGTGAGTCTGAGTGAACTCCGTGAGTTGGTGATGGACAGGGAGGCCTGGCGTGCTGCGATTCATGGGGTCTCAAAGAGTCGGACACGACTGAGCAACTGAACTGAACTGATGGAATCTAGAAAGACGGTACTGATGATCCCATTTGCAGGCCAGCCAAGGATATATATAAATAGAGGATAGACTTTGGGGCACAGTAAGGGAAGGAGAGGATGGAATGATTTGAGAGAGTAACATTGAAATGTATACATTACCATAAGTAAAATAGACAGTCAGTGGGAATTTGCTGTATGACCCAGCGAACCCAAAGCCAGTGCTCTGTGACAGTCTAGAGGTGCGATGGGGAGGGAGGTGGGAGGGAGGCTCAAGAGGCAGGGGTCATATATCTACCCGTGGCTGATTCATGTTGATTTATGGCAGAAACCATCACAATATTGTAAAGCAATTTGATAAATTAAAAATAAAATAAATATATTTTAAAGGATGCTTTTTGCTTGGCTATTGTTTAAGACTAGTCATTTGTATTCTTTAGCTGTTTGAGCAGTTATCTCAAAATAAAGTCTTCTTATCTGAAAACACAGCACAAAGTACATATCAGGAGACCTATTATCTCAGACTTGGGCTACCTAACCTCTTTGGCAATATGTCATCTCAAAATTATCACCATGCCTTATAAATTAATCTGCCTTCTTCATGGTACATCTGAAGTCATTGAGAATGGATTACTTATGTCTGAAGATTTCCCCAGAAACTATTTTCTTTTCTCCTGTGAAGGCTCTTGCTTTGGGATGGCAAAAATTTTGTTGAGGTATTTATTTGGAATTTTAAGTAGAACTTTCTAGAAATGATAAAGGTTTTGTTATGACATCTTCTCTCCAGGTATTATGAAACAAACTCCAATAAGAGTTGACATTAAATGGATTGCTATGTATCAACCACTGTCCTAAGCATTTTATGTATCTCTCATTCAATTCTTACAACAAATTGAGGAGGTCAGTGCTATTGTAACCATTTTGCAGGTCATGAACCTTATAGATTCAGCATCTTGTACAAGGTCCTAAAAATAGATGACCTGAGAAATAAATCCAGACCATCTGAAGACAAAGTTAATACTTCTAATCATAAAAATACATCATTTCGACACATTGTAGTATACAATGGAATACTACTCAGCCATAAAAAAAGAATGAAATAATGCTATTTGCAGCAACATAGTTAGGCTTAGAGATTATCATACTTAGCAAAATAAGTCAAACAGAGAAAGACATACAATATGATATCACATATGTGGAATCTAAAATACAACACAAATGAAATTATATATGAAAGAGAAATAGACTCACAGACATGAACAGATTTGTTATTGTCAAGGGCGGGTAGAGGTGGGAGGGATGGAATGGGAGTTTGGGGCTACTGGATGTAAACTATTATATATAGAATGAATCAACCACAAGATCATACTCTATAGCACAAGGAACTATATTTAATATCCTGTGATAAACCATAATGGAAAACAATATGAAAAAGGTGTTATATATATATATATATATATATATATATATATATATATATATATATATATATATATAAGAATATCAAGGAGAGATAAGAAAGCCTTCCTCAGTGATCAATGTAAAAAAATAGAAGAAAACAATAGAATGTGAAAGACTAGCTACATCTTCAAGAAACTTAGAGATACCAATGAAACATTTCCTTCAAAAATGGGCAAAATAAAGGACAGAAATGGTATGGACCTAACAGAAACCAAAGATACCAAGAAGAGATGGCAAGAATACAAAGAAGAACTATACAAAAAAGATCTTAATGACCCAGATAATCACAGTGGTGTGATTACTCATCTAGAGTCAGACATCCTGGAGTCCAAAGTGAAGTGGGCCTTAGAAAGCATCACTCCGAACAAAGCTAGTGGAGGTGATGGAATGCCAATTGAGCTATTCCAAATCCTAAAAGATGATGCTGTGAAACTGCTGCACTCAATATTCCAACAAATTTAGAAAACTCAGCAGTGGCCACAGGACTGGAAAAGGTCAGTTTTCATTCCAATCACAAAGAGAGTAAATGCCAAAGAATGTTCAAACTACCACACAATTGCACTCATTTCACACGCTAGCAAAGTAATGCTCAAAATTCTCCAAGCAAGGTTTCAGGAGTATCTGAACTGAGAACTTCCATATGTTCAAGCTTTATTTAGAAAAGGCAGAGAAACCAGAGACCAAATTGCCAACATCCATTGGATCATAGAAAAACAAAAGAATTCCAAAAAAACATCTATTTCTGCTTTATTGACTATGCCAAAGCCTTTGACTGTGTGGATCACAGCAAACTGGAAAATTCTTCAAGAGATGGGAATACCAGACCACCTTACCTGCCTCCTGAGAAATCTGTATGCAGGTCAAAACGCAATAGAACAAGAAAAATGGACATCAAAACGAGTACATCAAGGCTGTATATTGTCATCCTGCTTCTTTAACTTATATGCAGAGTACATCATGTGAAATGCCAGGCTGGATGAAGCACAAGCTGGAATCAAGATTGCTGGGGGAAATATCAGTAATCTCAGATACACAGATGACACCACCCTTATGGAAGAAAGTGAAGAACTGAACAGCCTCTTGATGAAAGTGAAAGAGGAGAGTGAAAAGTTGGGTTAAAACTCAACATTCAGAAAACTAAGATCATGGCATCCAGTCCCATAACTTCATGGCAAATAGATGGGGAAACAATGGAAACAGTGACAGATTTTATTTTCTTGGGCTCCAAAATCACTGCAAATGGTGACTGCAGCCATGAAATCAAAAGACACTTGCTCGTTGGAAGAAAAGCTATGGCCAACCTAGATAGCATATTAAAAAGCAGAGACATTACCTTGCTGATAAAGCTCCATCTAGTCAAAGCTATGATTTTCCCAGTAGTCATGTATGGATGTGAGAGTTGGACTATAAAGAAAGCTGAGTGCCAAAGAATTGATGTTTTTGAACTATGGGGTTGGAGACAACTCTTGAGAGTTGCTTGAACTGAAGGATATCAAACCAGTCAATCCTAAAAGAAATCAGTCCTTAATATTCGTTGGAAGGACTGATGTTGAAGCTGAAACTCCAATACTTTGGCCAACAGCTGACAGCTGACTCATTGGAAAAGACCCTGATGCTGGGAAAGATTGAAGGCATGAGAAGAAGGGGCTAAAAGAGGATGAGGTGGTTGGATGGCATCACTGATTTGATGGACATGAGATTGAGCAAGCTCTGGGAGTTGGTGATGGACAGGAAACCCTGGCGTGCTACTGTCCACGGGGTCACAAAGAGTCGGACACGACTGAACGACTGAACTGAACTGACTATACATATATGGGTAAATAACTGAATCTCTTTGCCCTACAGCAGAAATTAACACAACATTGTAAATCAACTATACTTCAGTAATTTTTTAGAAAAGAAGAACATACATCATCTTTTGGTGTAAAACCAAGCATTGTTAAAGCTTCATTTTCCAACAAGAATAGAAAAGCAATTAAAAATTCTTGTCTTGAGGGATACCAGTGGTTTTGATTTTGAGCACTTAAAATTATGCTCTTTTGCCAATACACAGTAGAAACTTTATTCCCAAAGGCAGGCCTGCTGTTTTACACAATAAGCTCAATAAAGTAATTTACTTGTCTTTATGGGTTAGATGGACAGTACTGAGTATGTCAAACTGAGATAACAGAAGACAGGATGTTGGCTGGCACAAATCCTGCCAGCCAACAGCAGACGTGAGGAAATTCTAGGCTCAGTAGGAACACTGGCCCAAAGATTAGTGCATAGAATCCCTTACACTTGGGGAAACTTCTGTCATAAATGAAGTTTAGGGAAGTTCATGTTTCTTCATATTCCAGAAATATCCAATATAAGTAGTTACCTCAGAATGCAAATAAATATACCAGAAAATAAACAATAAAGGAAAGATATATACCAGACCACCTGATCTGCCTCTTGAGAAATTTGTATGCAGGTCAGGAAGCAACAGTTAGAACCGGACATGGAACAACAGACTGGTTCCAAATAGGAAAAGAAATACGTCAAGGCTGTATATTGTCACCCTGCTTATTTAACTTCTATGCAGAGTACATCATGAGAAACACTGGGCTGGAAGAAGCACAAGCTGGAATCAAGATTGCCAGGAGAAATATCAATAACCTCAGATATGCAGATGACACCACCCTTATGGCAGAAAAAATGAAGAGGAACTCAAAAGCCTCTTGATGAAAGTGAAAGTGGAGAGTGAAAAAGTTGGCTTAAAGCTCAACATTCAGAAAATGAAGATCATGGCATCCGGTCCCATCACTTCATGGCAAATAGATGGAGAAACAGTAGAAACAGTGTCAGACTTTATTTTTCTGGGCTCCAAAATCACTGCAGACGGTGACTGCAACCATGAAATTAAAAGACGCTTACTCCTTGGAAGGAAAGTTATGACCAACCTAGATAGCATATTCAAAAGCAGAGACATTACTTTGCCAACAAAGGTTCATTTAGTCAAGGCTATGGTTTTTCCTGTGGTCATGTATGGATGTGAGAGTTGGACTGTGAATAAGGCTGAGCGCTGAAGAATTGATGCTTTTGAACTGTGGTGTTGGAGAAGACTCTTTAGAGTCCCTTGGATTGCAGGGAGATCCAACCAGTCCATTCTGAAGGAGATCAGCCCTGGGATTTCTTTGGAAGGAATGATGCTAAAGCTGAAACTCCAGTACTTTGGCCACCTCGTGCGAAGAGTTGACTCATTGGAAAAGACTCTGATGCTGGGAGGGATTGGGGGCAAGAGGAGAGGGGACAACAGAGGATGAGATGGCTGGATGGCATCACTGACTCGATGGACATGAGTCTGAGTGAACTCCGGGAGTTGGTGATGGACAGGGAGGCCTGGTGTGCTGCGATTCATGGGGTTGCAAAGAGTCAGACACGACTGAGCGACTGATCTGATCTGATCTGATCTGATATATTGTTTAGGGCTTCCCTGGTGGCTCAGATGGTAAAGAATCTGCCTGCAATGCAGGAGACCTGGGTTCAATCCTAGGTGGGGAAGATCCCCTGCAGAAGGGCCTGGCAACCCTCTCCAGTATTCTTGCCTGGAGAATCCCATGGACAGTGGAGCCTGGCAGGCTACAGTCCATGGAATTGCAAAGTCGAACGTGGCTGATACTAAGCACATGTATTGTGAAATACAACGCTTACTAAGAAAACATTGCTGGGACTTCCCTGATGGTCCAGTAGTTAAAACTCTGGACTAATGCAGGGCAGGGGGTGTGGGTTCAATCCCTGGTTAGGGAACTAAATCACTCATGCCTTTTAAAAAATTGCTGATTAAATCCAGGAAAAAATTACTGATCTCAGAAAAACAGTCACTGCTTACTGTCATCTGTGTAGAAGAGATATAGAGAGTTTAATTTTGATTTCCCTCTGCCGCAAATTCATAAATATATAAAAGTTACCTAAAACTTAAATGTTAAGAAAAATGACAAAGATATTTGGATAAAATTGTTAAGGAAAAGAATAGTGTCTTCTCCCAAACTTTAATGTTGTCCGTACATTGGAGGTGAGTTTGAGTAAACTCCAGGAGTTGGTGATGGGCAGGGAGGCCTGGCGTGCTGCAATTCATGGGGTCGCAAAGAGTTGGACACGACTGAGCGACTGAACTGAACTGTATGTCGCTAAATAGAACATTCTCTAATGATCTCGTACACTCCTAACACTACTATGATGTCTTATTAGGGCAGTCTCAAACCTAAGATGATAACTGAGGATTCTTACCCTCTCCTCTGACCAGCCACCTGCTCAGGTCTTAGAGAATGAAGGAAACAGATTTCAAAGGTGAAGATCTCACCCTAGAACCTTTTCCTGAATTTCTAGCTGGGCCACCTCTTTCTCCTACTGTTTCTCCCGCCACACCTCCGTATAGCTGAACTTTAAGAGACCCAGGAGAAAGAAGAAATAAGACTTTAAATAATTTATTTGGAGAAACAGTCAGTGAAGAGGAACAAATCATGTTTCGCTAAAAGAACGGGGACCTTTGACACTCCCCTTTTCGCTCCAGTACCTGGAGCTCTAGCCGGATTGCATTAGTGAAATTTTCACTTGATGGCATTTTAATATTCTGCCTTGATGACTTTTTAGCAACATTTACTTTCAGAGGTCTCGAGTGTTCCCTCGGAGGAAATGAAACATGTCAGAGCCCATTACAAAAATCAAAATTTAAATACCTCGACCACGTTAGGGCTCACACACAATCCCATCAGCGCTTAAGTTGAAATTCACAACTATTCCTTCTCTTGCTCAATCAGTAATGAGTACATTTGATGAAGCATTCCAGGGTCAGGGAACACACGTTAGTGATCTAACTTAACCCGTTGATTGCTGGGCCACAACGGATCAAGGCAGAATTTGATTAAATTGTAACAATAATTTCCAGTAGCACCAAAGTAAAAGCTTTTTCTTTTTTTATTTAACTATTGCAATTCCCACAAGCTACGGGAAAGGGATGACAATAAAATAGTTTTAGATTAGGTTCAGCATTCTTTGGGAATTGCTACTATACGTCTCTATGTCCTACAAAATAACCTGTTTAATTCTCCTCCAACTATGGCCACGTTTACTCTGTTATTAAGAATTGTTGTGTTCTCTAATTTGAGGGACACCGAACGCATTATTTTTGTTTGAGCAACTACCTTAATTATGTTATACTTTCCTGACTTGTGAACATATTCCCGGCAAAGAGGCATCCCCAGGTAGTGATCTGACTGTCTATAGTATATTCTATTGTAGTTGTTGGCTGCCCCCGGAGTCTCTTGGATATTGACTGTGTATGCGTGTGTGTGTTTGTGCACTTTGATGCTCGGTTGTGTCTGACTCATTGCAACCCCATGGATGGTATCCCCCCAGCCTTTCTGTCCATGGGGATTCTCCAGGCAAAAGTGCTTGTGACGCCCTTCTCCAGGGGATCTTTCCAACCCAGGGATCAAACCCAGGTCTCCCCCATTGCAGGTGGATTCTTTACCATCTGAGCCAACAGGGAAGCCCAAGAATACTGGAGTGGTTGGCCTGTCCCTTCTTCAGTGAATCTTCCTGGCTCAGGTATCAAACCATGGTCTCCTGCATTGCAAGCGGATTCTTTAGCAGCTGAGCTACCAGGGCAGCCCAAGAATACTGGAGTGGTTGGCCTGTCCCTTCTTCAGTGAATCTTCCTGTCCCTTCTTCAGTGAATTCTTCAGGAATCAAATCAGGGTCTCCTGCATTGCAAGCGGATTCTTTAGCAGCTGAGCTACCAGGGCAGCCCCATTTATTTTGTACGTTAAAGCAATGCAACACACGTTACCATCTGACATAACAGTAAAAGCCTCAAAAATCCAATTCAGCACACTGATGTTGTTCAGTCACAAAGTTGTGTGTGACCCTCTGTGACCTTGTGGACTGTAACATGTCAGGTTCCTCTGTCCCCATTCAGCCTTAACAACTGGTATTTTTTTTAACATAAGAAAGAGTCTCTCTTTCTCTCTCCTTTTCTCCTCTTCTTTCGTTCACCCAAACTGAATGACATATAATCAAGTGGGGAAATACAACTATTTGGTTACATAACTACAGTGAACTTCGAGAACTTTGTCACTGCTTCTGTAGTTCAGCCAACAGTTAATAGGTTACTATTGTCTCATCTCTTCCTCAGAATTTCAGACCATGTCTTTCAGTGTAATCCCACCAGGAAATGAAGATTCCCTGCCTTGGCTTTCTCCTGAAAGGGAATTAAGGAATCTCCTTTTCAAGAAATAATTAAAAGTGGCCAAGGGTCTGATCGCAAACTGGTGTGATTCTGCCTGGACAGATTTGACAAAATTTCCCCCAAAGTTAGCTAAATACTCTATGTTCCTACCTATCGGAGTTCTTCAGCAGCAACCTAATGTTTGTGATCATTAAGGGAGGCCAGGTCTAGCTAAGAGAGGTGGGTATTTCTCCAGCCAAACTCACTGGGAACCATGGGAGATGTCTCTGCTGCATTCCTCACTTGACATGACTGCATAATAAAGTTTCAGGCAATAACACTGCTCAGAAATGATGTGGTTATAATTTGCAAGGGTTTTATCAGGCTGATCCAGGACCTGTATAAGCATGTTCTGACCCACTTCCTTCTCCTATCGATCTCCACTGTGCTCCTCATATACATTATAAATCCACCAAGTGGCATGCCACGCTGCTCTTCTGTAACATGAATTTATGCTAATGGCTGTCTGCATATGCTTATATCACATATCTATATTAAGCTTAATAGTCTGTTACATTGCTTCTTAACCCTGTGTCCACACATGATTAACTTTCCTGATTTCTTTCAAAACCGCTATTAACAGTGTAGCATTTCCCTCAACATGTCACTAAGTTTCTCTGCCTAATGCTAGAGTTCCGGTGATTATAAAACCCGTCAGCTTTTGCAAATAAAAAGGCATAGAAAGAATTAAGGGCACATGAAGATAGGCTCTTTTTGGTGTGTATGTGTACGACTTGAAGCTGGTAAGAAGTTAAAGTCTAAGCTCTTTAGAAAGAAAGAAAACTCTGACTAGTTCTCCCCAAGTTAACAGAAGAGGGTATAGTGAGAATTACAGTAAAAAAGAAAAAAAACTTACCCAGAAATAGAACACTGGGATGGTGCAGGTAGATTCATGGAAGAAGCCACATCATACTTGGAGTCCTCCTTCTCTGAGGGATTTTTAAAGAATTTCATAATTTAGTACTAAACCAAATAGTTGATAATAAATGATTAATTCTCAAACTTTTGGGAAATTCTTCCTTATTACTGTAGCATTTAGGACGAGTGCAGAGAGTATTCAAAGTATGAAAATTCTCAGGGGTAAATCATCTTTGAAGTGTTATCAAGAAATATTCCAGATGCATTTTCTTAATTCAATAAGCTTAAAATCTCCTTGAAGAGTACTTGAAAATCCTTAAAAGGTCAATAATGAAACCATTTTTATAACCCCAAAGGCCTATAAGCAGTCAGGAATTAAAATTTTAGAGATTCAAGCATAGGAAGAAGTTGCCAGACATCAAACAAGCTATGGCTTATGATTTAAGCTAAATGCACTTTGTGTAGCAAGCGTGCTCGGTCTGTTGACATTAGTAAACTTTGGGCTGAAAAAAATTACGTGTGAATGATGAAAGGACAAAAATCACTATGTTTTGTGTGTGTGCGTGTGTATTTATAAAAGAAAAAAGAACCTCACGGGAATGACTTATTTGTGCTTGTACTTTTTCCTGCCCTCATATACACACATGAGGATAATTTTCAAACATTGTCCTAAGGATAATTTTGAAATACTCAACAGTATGAAGAAATGGTACAGTAAGTTGCTGTATACAAGTGTCTCTCTGATATCTAGTTCCACCATTTCTCTTTGTATATAGATGACGTGTGCTCAGTCGTCATGCTCAGTCACTAGGTCATGTCCGACTTTTTGCAACCCCATGGACTATAGCCCACCAGGCTCCTCTGTCCATGGGATTTCCCAGGCAAGAGTTCTGGAATGGGTTACCCTTTCCTTCTTCAGGGGATCTTCCCTACTCAAGGATCAAACCCACATCTCTTGCATCGCCTTCACTGGCAAGCAGATACTTTACCACTATGCAACCCGGTAGATAGACGACATAATGATCATTAACAATTGTGCCATAAGAATAAAACATGAAGAATAGCCAGTACGTGATTAGACAGATCTTATGTGAATCCAGCCTCTAACACTTGCTAGCTTGGTGATCTTGGATAAGTCACTTAACATGTTTAAGCCTCATTTCCTCATCTGCAAAATGAAAGTATCAGCTCCCTTAATCTTGAATGTAAAGATCTCCCACACTATCATAAGCACAGTACCCCACTACAACCCTGCCCCGATAAATGGAAGAGCCGTATAAGCCTCTGCCTCCTGAAGAACCCAGCCCCAAGCACTGCCAAGTTCTGGGCCACGTGAGGACCACACGGCAACTACTCCTTGGCTCCGTTCATGGCTCTCATTCCTGCCTGGTCCCACTTTCTTTTAAAGAGATACAGATTCTTTCCATTCATTCCCAAAGGCCCCAAAAGGCATTCAAAAGGCTCTCATGTATTAACAGTCCTCAGCTCTGACAGAGGACTGTTTTGGCATAAAACTCGAATTTGCGTATCACATTTGTCCAAGTTTTCCGAAGCTTTTGCTACTCAGGAAACATATCAGTTGGGTTATTTTCTCCTTAGATTTTTCTCTACCACCCTGGAAACCTTGGCCCCACAGAAACTCTTCTTGATCTACACGCAGCCTGTTAATCTACTTTTTAAATTTTATTTTATTTAAGTATAGTTGATTTACAATGTTTTGTTAATTTCTGCTGTATACCAAAATGATTCAGTTATATATATATATATATATATATATATATATATATATATATATACACACATATATATATAGTATGGGGCCAGGAGGAATGAGAACCATGAACGGAACCAAGAAGCAGTTATAGTGTGGCCATCATGTGGACCAGAACTTACCAATATGTATATATAGAGAGAGGACCCTGTGCTATATAGTAAGACCTTGTTGCTAATCCACTCTGTATGTAATAATTTCTATCCGCTAACCCCAAACCCCAGCTTCATCCCTCCTCTGCTCTCACATCCCCCTTGGCAACCACAGTCTGTTCTCTATGTTTATGAGTCTGTTTTTATTATGTAGATAAGTTCATTTGCGTTTTATTTTAGATTCCATATGGAAGTGATATCGTATGGTATTTATCTTTCTCTGTCTGACTTATCTCATTTAGTAAGATAATCTCTAGGTCCCTGAGTGTTGCTACAAATGGCATTATTTCATTCTTTTTTTATGACTGAGCAGTATTCCATTATATATATGTACCACATCTTCTTTATCCGTTCATGTGTTGATGGACACTTAGGTTTTTCCAGATTTTGGCTCTTGTAAATAGTGCTGCTATGAACATAGCAGTGCATGCATTCTTTTAAGTTATGATTTCGTCTGGATTTATGCCCAAGAATGGGATTGCTGGATATGGCAACTCTATTTTTAGTATTTTGAGGGTCAAGCTGCTACTCTAAAACTCCACATTTCTCTGATCTTAATCCAAGAGCAATTTAACCCTCAACCTTTAAACCAGGCTAGGCATATTTCAAAAGCTGAAATTCAGTCATTAATTTTTCTCATATTAAATTTTCTCTTCCTATTAGAAGAGCTATTATTAAAGACAGTCCTCAGATGGGCATATGCAGCCACATGAAGAGATATTCAGACATTTATTGTTATTAAGGGAATACTCAGTCCATATTTAATTTCCCACGTTGTTTAGTTGCTAAGTTGTGTCCAGCTCTTTTGCGACTCCATGGACTACAGCCCACCAGGCTCCTCTGTCCATGGGATTTCCCAAGCAAGAATATTGGAGTTGGTTGCCATTTCTTTCACCAGGGCATCTTCCCAATCCAGAGATCGAACCCACATCTCCTGCTTGGCAGGTGGATTCTTTACCATGCAGCAATAAGAGAAGCCTGAATTTTTCAGGAGAAGACTGAGAATTGCATTTGTGCCATAAATATGTGTGCAATACTCATTTTAATGTCTTTTCCAGATTGTTTTTCAAGTATAAGTCAGTGAACTCAGCCCAGAAAGTGTAAGCACACATTTTTGCAGGAGTCAGATAGGTAACAGGAATATGATGAAATGAACGGCCATGTCTTTTCAGATGGACTAGCTTATATGTAGTTTTTCTACAAGTGGTAGTCATGGCAATTGCTGCCAGAAGTACTGATTTTTTTCCCAAAAAGGCCTGAAATTCTTTTTATGTGAAGTGTTACAATTTTTTAAAATGATATTTTAGAGCCAAAGGTAAAATAAAGCACTTTGAAGATGGGCTTCAGCTCAAGGGCTGCCTTGAGCTCAAGAGCTGCCTTGACTCACGTCTTCCACACATATATTGTCTAATGAAATATAGAGATCTTTTTTGGTTGTCATTTGCAGAAGACCTCATGAGTCCCTCTTGTCTGCAGCAGATTTAATTTGAGATTAAATTCTATGTTAAGCTAGAGTTTGAGGGAAAGGAGATCTAATCTCTGAGCTTCTTAAGATATTTGAGGGACTGTATGAGCTGCTGAGGGGCTTCCCAGGTGGCACAGTGGTGAAAAATCCACCTGCTGATACAGGAGACACAAGAGATGTGAGTTTGATCCCTGGGTTGGGAAGATCCCCTAAAGTAGGAAATGGAAAGCCACTCTAGTACTCTTACCTGGAAAATTCCAGGAACAGAAGAGCCTGACAGGCTATAGTCCATGAAGTCACAAAGAATCAGACATGACTGAGCAACTCAGCACACACACACATGCACACACACACACACAAGCTGCTAAATATCCCAAAGAGCTTTCATCAGCCTGAGGTCA
Organism: Bos taurus; assembly: GCF_002263795.3. Lineage (NCBI taxonomy): Eukaryota > Metazoa > Chordata > Mammalia > Artiodactyla > Bovidae > Bos > Bos taurus. The sequence continues at coordinate 12,116,153 of NC_037348.1, forward strand.
TAGATGGAATTTCCCATTTGTGTCTACTACAAGCAGCAATTCTTCATATGATGCTTGGTTCATTCATAGGTTTCAACTTCTGTTTCATGTTGTTTTATACCAAGAAATGTTCTGTTCTACAGATTTTTGTTCTTGATGACCATATTCGTACCCCTGAGACTGCTGGATATCAAGATTGTCTATTGATGAAACATATCATAACACCTGTTATAAAGGGATACTATCACAGTCTACACTCTAAAATAAAAGTGTGAAAGTTCAAAGATTCTATGAATTTTTTAATGAGAAAATACGACTATGAACTTTGCATTTACCTTCATTGATATCATTTATGGTACAAAATACATACAACCTAAAATAGAGCTTAAAATATATTTCATATTAAACACACTAGTATAGACTTCTTTTACATTTAAAATATAAAATGCAAAACACAGAACATAGCAAATCTGTTATTTAATACCTGGTTAGATAAATCACTCCAGATGGTGACTGCAGCCATGAAATTAAAAGATGCTTACTCCTTGGAAGGAAAGCTATGACAAATCTAGATAGCATATTGAAAAGCAGAGACATTACTTTGCCAACAAAGGTCCGTCTAGTCAAGGCTATGGTTTTTCCTGTGGTCATGTATGGATGTGAGAGTTGGACTGTGAAGAAAGCTGAGCGCTGAAGAATTGATGCTTTTGAACTGTGGTGTTGGAGAAGACCTCTTGAGAGTCCCTTGGACTGCAAGGAGATCCAACCAGTCCATTCTGAAGGAGATCAGCCCTGGGATTTCTTTGGAAGGACTGATGCTAAAGCTGAAACTCCAGTACTTTGGCCACCTCATGTGAAGAGTTGACTCATTGGAGAAGACTCTGATGCTGGGAGGGATTGGGGGCAGGAGGAGAAGGGGACGATAGAGGATGAGATGGCTGGATGGCGTCACTGACTCAATGGACGTGAGTTTCAGTGAGCTCCAGGAGTTGGTGATGGACAGGGAGGCCTGGTGTGCTGTGATTCATGGAGTCGGACACGACTGAGCGACTGAACTGAACTGAACTAGATAGTATTTAGGGTTTCCCTGGTGGCTCAGGTAATAAAGAATCTGCCTGCAATGTAGGAGACCCACGTTCAATCCCTGGGTCTGGAAGATCCCCTGGGGAAGGGAATGGCAACTCACTCCACTATTCTTGCCTGGAGAATCCGATGGACAGAGAAGCTTGGTGGGCTAAAGTCCATGGGGTCAAAAGTGTAAGACACAACTGAGCGACTAAGCACACACACACAATCTAGGTAGTATTTATTTTGTTATGCATTGATATTTATGTCAAAAACATTTGTAATGCATACATGCTAAATAAATAAAACATGCTTGTTATTAGATCAAAACTGTCCTCAGTAAGGAAACATGCTTTCACTTGACCAAAGATGTTTAATGATACTTCAGAACTGAATTAATGATTCACGAAATCCTTAAACCCTGAGACGTTCTCCAGTGAGCAAGTTTCCTTAGTTTCACGTCTTTTGTCACTGAAAGATCCACATATACACATCAAGACTATACGTGAGACAAAACACACGGGAGGGTCTTTTTCACACCGTGTTGTATTCATAAAATCATAAGATTTGTGAAACCAAGTTTTCAAATGATTGCTGTTAATTTCAAATTGCCTTTCCCATTACCCATTTGCCTCATTTGTGACTCTGCTGCAAACTTGCCAGAATAAGAACAGTAGGAACAACTACAATAAAAAGAATTTTGATGGCCCAGCAGAAGGCTCAGTCAATTCTAACAGGTATCTGGGCAATTTCAAATATAATCAGTGAATTAAAATCTAGGAAACATTTTGTTCAGAAACTAGAAGATTGCTTTTATTTATTGTTAAATCAAAATGAACTTCTGATTTTTCCAACACATTCAACTATGTATATATATTATTTTTATTGCCCATATGGCACCTCAGATCATAGTTCCTCCATCAGGAATTGAACATGTGTTCCCTTCAGTGGAAGCAAGGAGTCTTAACCACTGGACTGACAGGGAAGTCCCACATTATGCTATGTTTTTAAGAGCTGAATACATTTCACATATTATGAAGAATAATTCTGATAAACATGATATTAACCTAATATCCATTTTTGTTACAAGTTTCAAAGGTCAAGAAAATACATTGATTTTATTACTAAAACACTATGAATATTTGTGAAATATTTGAAGGTAAGTTATCAATTAAAACTTGGTAGAGACAACAGATACAATAAGAGACAAGTACAAATTGTCATAAAGAGTACTGAACTATGACTCCTTTACCAGTAAACTCTTGTGCTTCAACTTGTTCTTTCATTTACCCTTTTAACTAATATTTTCTTGATTAGATAGACACTCTGCTCAAGTGTGACGAGTCATTTAGAGCAACTCTTCCTAAAATAAGATCTCTAGGGAAGGGAAAGATTCTTAAATTCATTTACTGATGATAAATACACAGAGTTGGAATATTTCAATGGTTATTAGCATGTTAAGAGATGTGGAGAGAGCTGTTTAATATTACTTAAATAAGTGTGTCTTAAATATTTGACCAAGGAAATCTAATTTTAAGTAACACTATTGGGCAGGAAAAGATTATCTCAGTGATTTTGGGTTGCTCAAATTCACAACATTCTCAACATTTCAGTAATTCAAATCTATGCCCAAACTGCTGATGCCAAAGAAGCTGAAGTTGACCAGCTCTGTAAAGATCTACAAGACCTTCTAGAACTAATACCAAAAAAAGATGTCCTTTTGATCTTAGGGGATTGGAATGCAAAAGTAGGAAGTCAAGAGATAACTGGAGTAAGAGGCAATTTGGGCCTTGGAGAACAAAATAAAGTGGTGTAAAGGCTAACAGAGATTTGTCGAGACAGTACACTGGTCATAGCAAATCCTCTTTTACAACAATAAAAGAGATGGCTCTACACATGGACATCACCAAATGGTCAATATTGAAATCAGATTGATTATATTCTTTGCACCCAAAGACGGAGAAGCTTTATACAATCATCCAAAACAAGACGTGGAGCTGACTGTGGCTCAGATAATGAGCTTCGTATTGCAAAATTCAGACTTAAATTGAAGAAAGTAGGGAAAACCTCTAGGCCATGCAGGTATGACCTAAATCAAATCCTTTATGATTATACAGTGGAGGTGATGAATAGATTCAAGGGATTAGATCTGGTGGAGTGCCTGAAGAATTATGGACAGAGGTTCATAGCATTGTGCAGGAGGCAATGACCAAAACCATCTCAAAGAAAAAGAAATGCAAGAAGGCAAAGTGGTTGTCTGAGGAGGCTTTCAAATAGCTGAAGAAAAAAGAGAAGTGAAAGGCAAGGGAGAAAGGGAAAGATATACTCAACCAAATGCAGAGTTCCAGAGATTAGCAAGGAGAAATAAGAAGGCCTTCTCAAATGAACAATGAAAAGAACTAGAAGAAAACAATAGAATAGGAAAGACTAAAGATCTCTTCAAGAAAATTGGAGATATCAAGTGAACTTTTCCTGCAAAGATAGACATGATAGAGGACAAAAACTGTAAGGACTTAACAGAAGCAGAAGAGATTAAGAGGTGACAAGAATACACATAAGAACTATCCATACCAAAAAAAAAAAATCTTAATAACCTGAATAAACATGAAGGTATAGTCACTCACCTAGAACCAGACATCCAGATGTATGAAGTCAAGTGGGCCTTAGGAAGGATTACTACTATGAACAATGTTAGTGGAGATGATGAAATTCCAGCTGAGCTATTCAAAATTCTAAAAGACAATGCTATTAAAGTGCCGCACTCAATGTGTCAGCAAATTTGGAAAATTTAGCAGTGACCACAGGACTAGAAAGGGTCAGTTTGCATTCTAATGCCAAGGAATGCTCAAGCTACCATACAATTGCACTCAGTTCGTATGCTAGCAAGGTTATACTCTAAATCCTTCAAGTTAGGCCTCAGCAGTATGTATACTGAGAATCTCCAGATGTATAAGCTGGGCTTAGAACAGTGACAGACTTTATCTTCTTGGGCTCCAAGATCACTGCAGATGATCTTGGATCATCATTTGCAGATGAAAAGATACTTGCTCCTTAGAAGAAAATCTATCACCAACCTAGACAGCGTATTAAAAAGCAGAGACATTACTTTGCCAACAAAGGTCCACTGAGTCCAAGCTATGGTTTTTCCAGTAGTCATGTTAGGATGTGAGAGTTGGACTATAAAGAAAGCTGAATGTCGAAGAATTGATGCTTTTGAACTGTGGTGTTGGAGAAGACTCTTGAGAGTCCCTTGGTCTGCAAGATAAAACCAGTCAATCCTAAAGGAAATCAGTCCTGAATATTCATTGGAAGGACTGATGCCAAAGCTGAAACTCCAATACTTTGGCCCCCTGAACTGACTCATTAGAAAAGACCCTGATGCAAGGGAAGATTGAAAGCAAGAGGAGAAGGGGACACAGAGGATGAGGTGGTTGGATGGCATCACCGACTTGATGGACATGAGTTTGAGTAAGCTCCAGGAATTGGTGATGGACAGGGAAGCCTGGTGCGCTGCAGTCCATGGGGCTGTACAGAGTCAGACATGACTCAGCTACTAAACTGAACTGAAGGGCAGAAAGTAAAGAAGAACTAAACAGCCTCTTGATGATGGTTAAAGGAGATTAAAAAAGCTAGCTTGAAATTCAGCTTTCAAAAAACTAAGATCATGGCATCCAGTTCCATCACTTCATAGCAAATAGAGGGGAGAAAAGTGGAAGGTGTGACAGATTTCATTTTCTTGGACTCCAAAATCACTGCAGATGGTGACAGCAGCCATGAAATTAAAAGACATTTGCTTCTTGGAAGGAAAGCTATGATAAACCTAGACAGTGTATTAAAAAGCAGAAGCCATTTTGCCAATTAAGATCCAGATATTCAAAGCTATGGTTTTTCCAGTAGTCTTGTATGGATGCAAGAGCTGGACCATAAGAAGGCTAAGCACTGAAGAATCGATGCTGGAAAAGACTCTTGAGAGTTCCTTGGACAGAGATCAAATCAGTCAATACTAAAATAAATCAACCCTGGCTATTCATTGGAAGCACTGATGAAGATGAAGCTCCAATACTTTGGCCACCTGATACAAAGAGCCAACTCAGTGGAAAGGAACCTGTTGCTGGGAAAGATTGAAGGTCAAGGGAGAAGGGGTTGGCAGATGGTTAGATGGTTAGATAGCATCACCAACTCAATGAATTTGAGCAAACTCCGGGAGAGACAGTAAAGCACAGAGGAGCCTGGCATGCTGCAGTGCATGAGGTCACAAAGAGTTGGACAGGACTTATTGACTTAACAACAAAAGTTTGGCAGGGAAAGATTAGCTCATGTATTTGGGTTGCTTAAATTCACAACATTCTCAAGAGAGAACTGTCTTCAGGACTGGCCATTGGTTCGCTCATGAGAAATAATCTCTGAGCCCTTGGATTATTCAACATGATGAATGGTGTATGCCTGAAGCCTTGAACCATCCTGTAACAGTTTGACCAGATATATTCATCCTAACACTAATTTATGATGTAGGCCTGTCCTGTCCTTATGAAACTAGAATCTGACCAGTGAGGTTACCCACATGAGCACTCTACTGCATGCCCATGTGCATGGATTCCAATAAAAACCCTAGGTGTCAAGGCTTGAGTTAGCTTCTCTGGTTGGCAACACTGCACACACATTGTCACACATCATTCCTGGAAGAATTAAGTGTGTCTTTGGCTCCACTGAGAGGAAACACTTAGAACTTTGCATCTGGTTTCTCCTGGACTTTGCCCTCTATGCCTGCTGTAGGTTAAATGTCTGCACCCTTCTTCCCTCACCAGATCCATACACTGAAATTGTAATGCCAATATGTTGGTACTAGGAGGTAAGACCTTTCAGAAGTGACCAGGCTGTTAGGGTAGAGCCCTTATAAAAGAAGCCATAGAGAGATTCTTTACCCCTCCCATGTGAGAATACAAAGAGATTTCTGCACCCACAAAAGGTCCCTCATTCTCCCATGCTGATCTTGCACTTCCAGCCTGTAGAGTTGTCAGAAATAACTTCTGTTGTATAAAAGCCACCTAGTCTTTACTGCTTTGTTACAGCCACCCAGATGGATTAAGACAGTGCCTTTTACCTTTGCTGATTTTAATCTGTATCCTTTAGTTGTAATAAATTACAACCATAAGTATAACTACTTTTCTAAGTCCTTTGAGTTGTTCTGGAAATTTATCAAACCTAAAGACGGTCTTCAAGACCCCTGACACACCTATTCATGGATATTGCACAGGAAAAAAAAATTGTAGAGGTGGGAATGTTGAAGCCATTTGCAACTAATCGATCTTCTAAAACAATTTTTAAAGATAATAATGTTAATATTGAGTCCCTTCTGACACAAACTTAGGAGAAAAAAAAATTTAAGGCTATCAAATGGTATTGACGAGCAGGCAGTCGATGATAGCTCTGACTCTGGCTTGTGGATATTCCATTTATCAAATTGAAAGAAAGAAATCTAACCTTGAGTGTGTGTGCATTTGCACATGACATACACACACAGATATACACACAACAAATAATCTTTCAACACATGTGTGGTTTTTTTTGCCATTTGGTGAACAAAAACATATATACCAAAATGAAGTCTTTAATGTTTGATATCTGAATTACTATTATTTTAAGTTGACTGGAAAGATGGCAAATCATTCTTGTTAAATTATACTAATTCCTCTCATTTAGCATCTGATCTAAAGACAAACACAAAGCTGGGAAATATGTCCCCAAAGCTTGATATATACTGTTAAAATGGTAACTGAGGTATGTCAGATTTATTACAAACAAAAGAGTAAGTCAATTTTTTGACTGTTCACACAGTGGTTGAACAATCAGGAAAATCTTTTATCATTCAAACATGGAACAGGTAGGCCGCTCAACTGCATTAACTCTTTTATTGGCCATTCTCTGGGATAAAAAGAACATTGGTGATGAAACCAGATAAGAACTAAAAGAACCAATACAGTGGAATGTTAGACCATTATGGGCACTGAGTGAACTGCACAGAAGAATAAAAAATGGAAAAGGAAATTAGACTTTTCACTAGTGGAAAAAAATGACTCGGCAACTCTGGGATATGTTACAACAAGCTCCTGAATAAAATAAATAGGAAGTATTTTTCAGGCTGTGGGGATTGAATGAATGCAATCAATCTTCCTTGTGTGGTAACGGCATTACTCCAACCCACAAGCTCCCTCTAGTGAATTAAAATCTCACAGCGACTCAACCGATAAAAAGTAGGCATGTGCAGTGGCCACTTAAATAGGATGAGATCCTGCACATAACCAGTCAAACCTACAAATAACACTGCATTTTCTTACAAGCTTCGCCTGCAGTAAACCATTTCAAGCCATATTTTTCTTTCTTTCTTATGTTAATTATATTAGACATATATATATGCTTAATGTCCCTACTTTGACCATAAGAACATTGCATTATTTTTAGTGTTAAAAAGCTAACCTCATGTCTGCTTGTATCTGTATAGTACAGTTATCTGTATCTCTGGAAAGCTGACCTTAGTTAAGCTTGGTATAAATAGTATAGGTTTATTTAAAAGACCCAATACAAGTGACTGACTTTTGGGACACCTCTATATCATTTCCACTCAACAAATGTATATTAGGCAAATAGTGCTTATAAAGTAGTCCATTATGCCAAAAAGATGAGCTATAAATTTCACTGGCTCCCAATAAAGTAGTAATCTTGCCATGAAGGAGTAATACATATCATTATAATTAAAGACAAAACGTGTAAGAAAATCACAGACAAAAATTGCATTTCTAGAAACAAAATCATAAATATTTACAATAATCCATCTTCTTGCTGCTGAAAAAGAAGACATATCTGCATCAATGGGCTATAGGCTTTGAGCTGAGCAGTGCAATGGAATATTTCCTCAGTAGGAGAAATCCATGGAGGTCAAGTTGCTGAATGAGAAGGTAAGAATGAAGATATTGAGATGCAAAAATAGGGGAGCAGAGGGAAGGCAAGGGTTACTTGAGAGGGGCAGGTGGTAAGGGAGCATGAAAAATGATGGAGAAAGGGAAAAAGTGGGGAAATAAGAATGATTTAGGCATTTTGCCTAAAATAAGAAGCTAGAAAAGAGTATCTAAAGAATATTCTAAAGATGGTTTGCTATGAAACTTCAATCACACTCCTGATTAATACTCACTAAACCTCTCTTTTCTTCTTCAACAGAGCTGTAGGGTATTTTTAACTTATTTTATATGCATTTATTATACCATATGTAATAGCTACTCAATAACTGTTTACTGAATTGAATTCTCTTTGTATTCAAAGTCATGAAAAACAGTTCAATTCTGTTTCCTTAGCTTTTTCAGCAGCTTAGCCTAGAAATAAAGATAGGAAAATGCATTGGGGTGATGTTCTTTGTTCAGTGAGGCACTTGGCGGATTTTTAATATTGATTGGGTCAGCAGTTAACCTGGTGAATAAGAATACTTGTGGGATATTATAAGATGGTAGCCAGCTAGAAGCCACGTACAAAATCACTTGGGCTACTTACTATATATGATATATGTGTGCCAACCCAGGATTAACCATTTACTCAAGACTGATTCAGAGCTGATTACTCAAGACTGATTTGGAAGAATTTCTAGAAAGTTTTCTATATCAGGGATAAACAACTATTTTTTTCACTCCTAGAATCTCAGGTGTCTTCCTGGTGGTCCTGTCCAAGAACAGTACACTTTAAGCAATGGTGTGCTAGTAAGCCAGTTCTCTAAAACAGAACAAAGAAAGAAATTAATAGTAAACAAACCATCTGAGCCACCAGGAAAGCCCAAGAATACTAGAGTGGGTAGCCATTCCCTTCTCCAGGGTATTTTCCCAACCCAGGGATTGAACCTGGGTCTCCTGCATTGCAGGCAGATTCTCTGTCATCTGAGTCACCATGGAAACCCAATAAACAAACAGGCAAATGTAAATAAACATCCTGATTTGTGGAATTTTCCAGTTTCTGTGGTGTGAATATTTCCACTCTGGCTAATTTCAAGTTATGATCGGCTTAACAACCACTCACAGTCACAGACTAGCTCGAACCCACAACAAAAGGTAATCCCTGATGCTCAGAGTTGGTCAGAGGTGCCCAAGCTGACTTGGAACTCAGGTCTGGAGCCTCAGAGAAAGCCTACGACGTTTCTTCACTGTGGTCCAACTTCTGTGATCCAGCTCCTTCTTGGATGAAAGTCCTGGCCATGAGGACATTACTGTGGGCAAATACATTTCGCCATGACCAAGACAGACGTTTAGACGAGGCAGTAAACAGAAGGCAAACATCTATGGTCTGTCTACCACGTCTTCAGATACTTTACAAATTTCTTAACTTCTCTGGCCATGTCATGTTGTACAAAACCAAACTAACGCTGTGTGGAAATTATGAGGTGGGCACATTCAGTTCAGTTCAGTTGAGTCGCTCAGTCATGTCCAACTCTGCAACCCCATGAATCGCAGCACGCCAGGCCTCCCTGTCCATCACCAACTCCCGGAGCTCACTGAAACTCACGTCCATCGAGTCGGTGATGCCATCCAGCCATCTCATCCTCTGTCGTCCCCTTCTCCTCCTGCCCCCAATCCCTCCCAGCATCAGAGTCTTTTCCAATGAGTCAATTCTTCGCATGAGGTGGCCAAAGTACTGGAGTTTCAGCTTTAGCATCATTCCTTCCAAAGAACACGCAAGGCTGATCTCCTTTAGAATGGACTGGTTGGATCTCCTTGCAGTCCAAGGGACTCTCAAGAGTCTTCTCCAACACCACATTAAGCTAGACTTAAAAAATAGCACCTTCAATCAGAAGATGTATTACAGTTTAATATCTGTAAAACCAAATTGTGCACAGATATTGAAAACAAACTTATGGCTACCAAAGGGGAAATGTTTGGGTGAGGGATAAGTCAGGAGGTTGGGATTAACATACACACACTGTGTGAGTGTGTGCTCAGTCATGTCCAACTCTTTTTGACCCCATGGGCTCTAGCCCACCAAACTCCTCTATCCATGGGATTTTCCAGGCAAGAATACTGGAGAGGGTTGCCATTTCCTTTTCCAGGGGATATCCCCCAACCTAGGGCTTGAAACAATGTCTCTTGTGTCTCCTGCATTGGCAGGCGAAATCTTTACCACTGAGCCACCAGGGAAGCCCAACCTATGCACACTAATATATATAAAATAGATAACCAACAAAGACCAACTCTATAGCACAGAGAATTCTATCAATATTCTGTAATAATCTATATGGGAAAAATCTGAAAAAGAATGAATATATATATATATAACTGAATAACTTTGTTGTATACCTGAAGCTAGCAACACTGTAAATCACCTTTACTCCAATAAAAATTTTAAACATAATAATAAAATGTATAGACACATTCTAGCAGCAGTTCTATGTCATAAGTGTCAGAGGATCATGGTTCCTTTAATTCAAGCTCCTGCATCCCAAGACACCCATTAAGAAAATAAAGTCATGCCTTCCAGAGGGAAAAACAAAAACCTGTGAATAAGTTAGAATGCCTCAAATGGGAAATGAACTAGACATTTCCTCTGTCTTATCAGATAAAATCAAAAGATTTGAGGGACAGAATGTTTTCTGAGGGCTGCAGGGAGGACTGGAGAGCTTGGGACTCATTGCACAGCTCAAGTACAGGATCAGATGTTTCAGTGAAAAGACGCCTTAGCTCTCCTCTTTCAAGTCCTTCTCATCTTCTCCCCCTTCAGCTGTGAACAGTGAGAAAAATGACTGGAAACAATACACCACTTTACAGCATTTTACACTGAAGCCCTTTCTTCTTTGCCTTTGACTTGTGAATGACTGAGAATTGTTTTATTGAAAAGTTTCTCAGAGAACAGGACTTTTATCTTACCTAATAGTGCCAGAATGAGCAGCCGGCAAACAGTTGGCGCCTTGTTTCCAGCCGCCACTTAGACATTAGAATTGTTAACAGGGTCCCTGGGCTGAGCAGTCTCTGCCTCTCCAGCTTGTTTGCTACTGGCTGCACATACATGAGGTGGAAACACTTCATAGATAAGCCCCTTGCTTCTCTTTCATTCCACCTTTAGTTGGTCAGGCAAAAATACCAGGAGCTTTCAGCATCAAAATGAGAGCCTCTTCTGAAAGCTTGATTCTCAGTGGGGTTGGAACAGAGGGGAAAATAAAAAGTACTGCAATTTACCCTCTTACATAATGATGTGCAAAGACAGAAGAAAGGGGAGGAACGGAGAGCTACCAGGGGTAATCTCAGACACTGAAACTCATTTGCACGAAATGTTTTAACCGATTCATACTTGATAGCAGAATGTCAGTCATTTATAGCTTAATCAGGCCTTTTTAACCCTTCCCTGCCAAAAGAGGCATTGGGGTGAGAAATTAGAGCATAGAAGGGAATGTAGAATGAGCAACAGAGTCAACCCTATAGGAAAAGGTCAGTTAGGATCTTTAAAAGAGAAGAAAATGTGAAAATATTATGTCAAATGCTATAGTAACATTTGATGTCTTCAGCAACCAAGGATAAAGATTTTCCCTAGAGAGCTTTCTTGCTTAGGTAACTAGAAAGCATAAGTCCCTTTTAAGTTTGCCTTCACAAAATTCACTTGTTTTAATTAAGATGTGTTGATGCTGTTTGCTTATTTTAAGTGTATAGCATTTCTTAATGGGTCTCATATAGAAAATATGAGGAGATTCAAAAAATATAATTTATTAAAAAGTAAAAAGACAAGATTTCTAGAATCTCATTTAAAATGCTAAAATGACAGGTAAAATTTTAAAATTTAAATAGTAAAAGAGTAAAGTATATAACCATAGACATAAAAAAATGACATTTAATTTAATTAAGCTCATTTAGATAACCTGTGAACTTCTTTAATCTATTGCATGTGTGTGTATGTATGGGTATACATTTAATTTATAAATAGACCTTTATGTTCAGTTCCATAGGAAGCTACAATCAAGCTCTTAGAAAAAATAAATAAATAAATGAATTGACCATTTTAGTGGAGGGAGGAAACAGAAAATATTATCCAATTGTTTAGAATAGGATCCTAAATTTAAGAAAGGAATTTTTATATATATATATTAAGGCTCATCTACATTCGTGAAAGCAAATGTAGCCCTGCCTCTTTTTTTCTTTGTACAGAAGATGCTTATTTTCCAAAATCATGAAGATATACACACAAGGACACTTCCCATAGATATAAGCTCTTAAACAGCATTTACCATAAATTAAATGAAGATTTTTAAGAGTTCATATTTTTCTCACAATAAACCAGGACCCAGTGGACTCATTTGGCAACTGACAGAGGCAAGAGAGGGGTGGACGCAGATAACTAGGCTTCCCTGCTGGACAGGAGAGAATCTGCCTGCAATGCAGGACATCTGGGTTTGATCCCTGGGTTGAGAAGATCCCCTGGCGCAGGGAATGGCTACCCACTCCGGTATTCTTGCCTGGAGAATTCCATGGACAGAGGTGCCTGGTGGGCTACAGTCCATGCAGTTGCAAAGAGCCAGATATAACTGAGCAACTAATAATAATTAAAGCAAAAAGAAGTCAAGGTAAAGTGAGTGGCACCAACACCACAATTTTATGTAGAGGCAGAAATGAGCTGTACAACATTCAGCCAGTCTTTCATATTTTTTGTTGTTGTTCCTCAGCAGGAGCAAACATGTCATCACTATGCTTATTATATAGATATATTTTTGCACTATATAAAACATGGAAAAATTTAAGAAAACCTGAAAATGACTACTTCTGAACTAGTCACATTAATATGCAAGTTATTTGTATGGAGATTCATTCTTCTTTAATTAAAAAAAAATTCATCAGAAAACTGTTTCATGCTAGGACTGTCTCAGATTCTGGAGAAACAGAAGTAAAAAGTAAACAATCATTGCCTATAGTCTCAGGGAGGAAATATTATGCTCTAATTTTTATAATAGACACATAATAAAGTGTAACAGGAGACTGGAGGAGGAAAAAATTAACTCAAGGCAAAGATTAAAAAATACTTCATGTGCAGGAAAAATTCCATTAGTGACTCACATACTCCAAAACTTTGGACGAGTATGAGGAAACTGCTAAATGAAAATCACTCCTGTTGTATTATACTTCCAATAATAGCAGAGGAAGGGACCACCAGACAGATGCAAATGCGAAAAATAAGCATAAAACTCTCATATAAGATTAAAACAAAAGAGCAGACAGAGCCCAGTGAAGAATGTAGGAGACAGTAAGAAGGGAAATAAATAAAATAAGTTTCACTTTTTCTCAACCTTTGGGAAGATGAAGCAAAAGGGTTGCTACTTGGCTAACCAGAAATTGGAAACCAAAGAATCCATGACTAACATAAAGATTGGGGAAATAATGCAATGGAAAGAACCAGAAATGGAATCCCCAAAATCTATCTACGCACATTTCTGACTGACCTTAAACAATGTATCCATGGAACAGACTGAAAGTAATACAGATAAAGCGAAAAGATCGGAGTAGAGACCAGCTCTAATTCCCAAGACTTTTGTAGTTGAAATCCAATCAAGACAATTCCCTGCTAAAACAATGGATATAACATTCATCAGAGAAAATTATGAACTTAGCATCTCCACATTTTAACACTCATAACTCTCAGAACACAGTCTAAAATTGGCTGGCATATAAAGAACCATGAAAATAGAAACTGTGTTTAACAGAAAAGAAAATTAACTGAAACTAGCCTGGAAATGACCCAGGTGTTGGAACCACCAAGCAGAAATTTTAAAATGTATGAACCTTTCCACAGTTAAGTAAAATTATACATGTTCACTGCAAATAAAAATTAAAAAAAGAAAAGGATACAAAATGATTTCAGAGAAAAATAAAAGGTTAAAAAGAAAAACCAAGATCAAAATACAAGCTGCCTGCAAGAGACACACTTCAAGTATAAAGATGTAGATGGACTGAAAGTAAATGGATAGACTGACAAAGAAAACAGTATATATAAGAAGAAAGAAGTGGCTATATTAATTTCAGATAAAATAGATTTTAGGATATAAAGCATGTAGCAGAAATAAGAGGGACATATACTAATGAAGAATAGATAGTGAAGAGGCCATAACAATTATATATGTAATGTGTATCAAATAAAATAAATTAAAAAGCTAATAGAACTTAGAAATAAACAATTCTACAATTATAGTTGAAGATATTAATATCATTCCCTTAGAAATTGACAAAACAAGGATACAAGTTCAACAAAGATTTGAAAAATGTTATCAACTACTTTTACTTGAGTAATATTAATAAAACACCAAAAATCTACAAACCTTGTATCTTTACAGGGGCACACACTATGTTTACTAAGAAAGACCATATGTTATACTGTAAAACAAATCTTCATAAATAGTAAAATACTGAAATAATTTAGAATACATTTTTGGCCCACTGGTTTTATACTAGAAATTAATAATAACAATAATAAGAAAGCAAGAGAAACACCAAATATATAAAAATTAAAAAGCACAATTTCAACAACATAAAAAAGATAAGAAATTATAAGTTTATCTATAATCTAGAGAAGAATTCGGAGAAGGCAATGGCAACCCACTCCAGTACTCTTGCCTGGAAAATCCCACGGGCAGAGGAGCCTGGTAGACTATAGTCCATGGGGTCGCGAAGAGTCGGACACAACTGAGATACTTCACTTTCACTTTTCACCTTCATGCATTGGAGAAGGAAATGGAAACCCACTCCAGTGTTCTTGCCTGGAGAATCCCAGGGACAGGGGAGGCTGGTGGGCTGCCGTCTATGGGGTCGCACAGACTCAGACACGACTGAAGCAACTTAGCAGCAGCATCAGAGAAGAATTACAAGAGAAGTTAGAAAGTATTTTGAACGGCTGTCAGTGTGTATGGTCAGTCCACTCGAGATGATCTCTTCCTTTCTGTACCTCCCAGGCTTGACCAGTACCTGCTTCATCTACACTCTCCTTACAAGACTGATTCTCAGACATACTTGCCCCAGGCCCCAGCTAGTGGCTGTTCTTAACAAAGAAGCAGTGAGTGGAATGCACTTCTGCCAATTTCCCTGGTAACCAAAGAGCTAATTTGAACTCAATTCCCGCTATAACTGGCTATCTTTTCTTCTCTTCAGAAACAGGCTGCTGCAATGCCCTGCCTACCCTCTGCCACGCATGGTGGGATGTTGCTCTAGGATTTTGCTTCAAGCATATAAGATCCCCATTCAGTAAACCACTGATGATGCTGATTCTGAGCTCTTTCTTTGGTCTTAAAGCTAAGCAAGAACAGGGCTTTTTGGCTTATGGGGTACAGCCCAAAACCATGTATCAGAATTTCAGGGATGAAGTTAATGCAGTACTTGAGAAAATTTTATAGCTTTAATTGTTTGTATTAGAAAAGGAAGAAATATCTAAATCCAATCTGCTGAATTTCCATCTTAAGAAACTAGTAAAAAAAAACAACAACAACAACAAATTACTCCAGAGAATGGGGGTAAAAAAAAAAAAAAACAAAACTATAAGAACAGAAATCAATGAAATAGAAAGAGAAGAAATAATAGAAAAGTTATAGAAAACCAAAAGTCTGTTTTTGAAAATATTTTCTTTTTAAATATTAAAAAAACTTATCCAAGGTGGAAAAATAGAATTATCAAATTAGGAATGAAATAAGGGACATCACTACAGATCATGCAGATGTTATAGGGATAAGGAAATATTATGAATAATATTATGTCAATAAATGTGACAATCCAGATTAAATAGACAAATTCACCAGAAAAAATTAAAGTTTTGTTTAAGACTAAAGCTACCAACTGAATTAAATTCTAAATTATAAATAAAGGGCTTTTCCCACTGCAGAATTTGGGTAGGTAGTGACACCAAGCCACCCTCACTCTGAAATTTTGGTGTTACCACCTCCACCCTCAAATTTGATTATTGCTAGAAAGACTCACAGAGCTCACTGAAGCTGTTATATTTAAGATTATGACATACTGTATTGAAAGGATATAGATGAAGTCATCCAAAGGGAGAGACCAACGGGACAGAATACAGAAAATTCCCGAAAGCAAGGCTTCAGATTTTCCTCTGCCAGTCATAGGCAGTGCTAGTTTTTTCCAGCAGCAACATACATTGATATACGTGGAGTATTGCCATGCAGGGAAGGTCACCTGAGCCTTGCAAATCCAATTTTATTGAGCTCAGTCACTCAGATAGATGTGGGTGACCACACAAGTGGTCATGTGGCTGACCTTTACTACAGCTCTTTTAGAGCTGGAGCTGTTACCATGTAACACACAGCCTCACCATAAATTTCATTGTTAGAATGTCTGGTGTGACCCAAGCCTCCCAGGTAAACAATGGTGTTCTTATCAGGCAGGACATTCCAAAGTTTAAAGATCACTTCCCAGGAGACAAGATCAAAGGCCAGACCTCTGGATAAGGCAAATCCTTTACCACACACCCATGAAGAAAACTTCGGATCCAGATACCCTCCTTAGTGAATTCCACCAAACACTTAAGAAAGAAATAATATTAATGCTACAAAAAACTTTTTCAGAAAATGAAGAAAATATTTACTATGCCATTTTATGAGGACAGTAGAACTCTGATAATAAAATGAAACAAAGGTATCAGTTTTGAATATAGACACAAAAATTCTTAACAGTGTACTAGAAAATTAAACCCAAGACATAGAGGGTAATACATAATAACCAAGTGGGCTATATCCCAGGAATTCAGTATTGTTTCAACATCTGAAAAACCAATCAGTGTAACTATGCAGAATAAAGGAGAAAGCCATATGATCATTGAAATAGATGACCAAAAAAAAAAAAAAAATCATTTGACATAATTTGACATCTATTCATTGGGGGTGGGGCAGGGAACAAGCAAACTAAAAATAGAAGGAAACTTCCTCAATCTAAGTTAAAAGGTATAAAAGAAACATACACTTAAATAAAAATGTGTAAAAAACACACATTCCTCAACAGTGAATGGACCTATGCAATAAGGTAGGGGAAAGAAAAAGGCACACAATTTGGAAAGGAAGAAATAAAACTGACTTTATTTTCAGAGGGCATAATAATGATAAAATCCTAAGAAATCTAGAAAAAATATTTTAGAAATGAGTAAACTTAGTAAGGCTGAAGGATACAGAAATCTACATAAAAATAAAAACTAAAAATAAATTATATGTCTGAATACTAGCAATAAAAATTTTGAAAATGAAATTTAAAAATATCTCCACTTACAATGGTATTGAAAAAAATAACAAAAGATATGCAATTCATGTACATTGAAAATTGCATAACACTGCCAAAGGAAATTTTAATAGACCTAAGATAGTGGAGAAATAAACCAGTTCATAAGTAGCGAGGGTTGAATTAAAACAAGTGATTTTTGACAAAGATGGCAATAGGGGAAAAAAAAGTCTGTTCAAGAAACAGTGCTGGAATAAATGAATATCTGCCTGAAAAAAATAAATGTCAACTCTTTCCTCATATAGTGAACAGAATGAATCATACATTATAAACTATCAAATATATAACAGAAAATTTATAGAAGGAATAAATAGCAAATAAATAGCAGGACAAAAAAGTTTGTAATATTGTGCTAGAGTTATATTTCATAAATAGAAAACAAAAAGCACAATCTAAAAAGGTGAAATTAATAATGATGATAATGATAACCACATAATGAAAACCATTTGCTTTTTGGAAAAAAAAAAATGCAATCAAGAAAACCTAAAAGGGAAACCACAGAATGGTGAAAATATTTGCAAAGCATTTATCTGTCAAAGACTTACAATGTCATGAATTTGTGAAAAATAAATAAATAAGATTTTTAAAGCTTTTAAAACTGAATTAAAAAAACAACCAACCAATCAATATTGATCAAATGATTAGTGCAAACAGTTCACAACAGAAGATAAATGAATGACAAGAAACATGGAAAGACAGTGTTGCTACTCATCAACTCATCAAGGTGAAGCATACACGTACATTCAATGGAATGTTGTCTATACAGTCTATGGAATTCTCCAGGCTAGCATACTGGAGTGGGTAGCTGCTCCCTCCTCCAGGGGATCTTCCCAACTCAGGGATCAAACCCAGGTCTCCCACATTGCAGGTGGATTCTTTGCCAGCTGAGCCACCAGGGAAGCCCAGTGGGATATTACTCAGTCATAAAAAATGAGAAAGTCCTGCCATTTATGACAACATAAAAATGGCCCTTAAGATATAGTACTAAGTGAAATGTCAGAGATAAATGCTGTATATCTCACTTAAATGTGAAATCTAGAACAAAAACAAGCAAACAAACAAACAAACAAAAAAAAAACATTAAAAACAGAGAGATCAGAGATCAGGTTTGTGCTTACCAGAAGCGGAGGGTGGGGAAGGGGGAATTAAATAAAGGTGGTCAAAAGCTAGTTGAAAGATAAATAAGTGTCAGAGATCCAATGTACAATATAA
Organism: Bos taurus; assembly: GCF_002263795.3. NCBI lineage: Eukaryota > Metazoa > Chordata > Mammalia > Artiodactyla > Bovidae > Bos > Bos taurus. Next base: position 12,134,683 of record NC_037348.1, read on the forward strand.
TGATTATTTTAACACTGCTGTATGTTTTCTTGTAACAAGACTTGAAAATTGTTAAGAGAGTAAATCCTAAGAGTTCTCATTGTGAGGGAAAAAAACTTGTGTTTTCATTTCTTTGTTGATATGTGAATCAATGAATGCTAACTTAACTTATTCTGGTAATTATTTCCCATAATATATGCAAGTCAAAGCATTACGCTGTACACCTTAAACCTATACAGTGATGTATGTCAGTCAAATCTTAATACATTAGAAAATAAATACATAACCTAGAAACTACAATGAAACACCATTATACACTCATATGGTTAAAATTCAAATCAAAAGGTATGACAGAAATTGGAACCCTCATATCTTGCTAGTGGGACTGCAAAATAGTATAGCCACATTGGAAAACAATATTGAAATCTGTTACAAGGTTAAACGTTCATACTTATATTTATTATGCGACCCAGCAATCTGACTCAAAAGTATTCACCCAGAGAAAACGGCAGCATAATTTCACAGGAATACTTCCATGTGTTTGTTCAAAGAGGTTAGATATGCGAATGAATCTCAAAAACATTATGGAAATTCAAAGAAATCAAACTCAGGTTACAAAATATCGTATGATTCCAAGATATGAAATTGTAGGAAAGGCAGAAAGCAGATCAGAGGTTTCCTATTCCCGCAGGTCAGGGGAGACAACAGCCTGCAAAACGCAAGGGAACACTAGGGATATGAAACCTTTCTACATCTTGAGTGTGACGGTGCTCACGTGATAGTATACAATTACCAAACACCATCAAACGTGTACCTAAAAACCACACATTTTGTTGTATGGAAATTATAATTTAATAATGATAAAAAAAAAAAAAAATGGACTTCCCAGGTGGCTCAGTGGTAAAGAATCTGCCTGCCAACGCAAGAGACACAGGAGAAGCGGGTTCGACCCCTGGGAGTCCCTTGAAATAGGAAATGGCAATCCACCCCAGGATTGTTGCCTAGAAAATCCCATGGACAGAGGGACCTGGCGGGTTACAGTCCATGGGGTCGCAAACACGACTGAGCACACACACATGCAATGAGAAAAATAATAGATTCTTCCAACTGTCTAAAAGATTATTGTACTCTTAGTGTCTGCCAAGGTATACCTACTGTTCTCTTTTCACAAAGACCCTAGCTTGGATAGCCAGCCATGGGACAACACTGCAGCAGGATGAAGAGAGGAACTTTCTAAGGCAAAGCCTCCTACCCTTTATATTTTCAATTTTAGTCTGAGGGCAATTTCCATAGACATAGCCCACAGATCCTTCCTTGGATAGGCTTTGCTTCTGAGCTCTGTGTTGAACTCTTATTTTTAGTTACTCTATGGGTCCAAATTATCCTCATGATTCTTTTCTCCAACAAAGCAACCACCAGGTTGAGAAAAAAAAAAAATATATATATATATATATATATCAGTAGTGAATTTGATTATGTCTTTCAGATAAATGTAATTCTCCAATGCAGTTATTTCCCATGCATTTTTAATCTGTGGATCCCTGCTTCTGTCCTTTTTACAGAGAGCTCTTAGTTAACTATTGCTGAAATTGGACTCTCAAAGGCAGCTGTGACTGAAAGAGCAACATTTCGATTAAACGAACAATCAAATTCAAAATGTTATTTGAATAATTTGTGTTCTTAAATTAAGCACATAGATTTTTTTCTTTGCAAGTAGGCTGTAAATTACATTTTCCACTACATTGACAGTAAATGGGTAATTAATATCTCAACTTTTCTTTCTCAATGTTGATTTCAAAAATAAAATTAAAAATAAGCACAGAACATAAATCAGCACAGCTACCCCAGATTAGATGTGATTGCCCATCTCCTGTTTATCTTACTTTTTCTGAAGTGTGTTCATCCGTTTTGGAGAGCTGCCTGACCAAAGAGAGCATGTTACACAGGAGACAAAAGTTAATATTATCAGAGAGGTGGCAACTGAAACTTGAGTAGCATAATAAAATCTATTAAATGATTATTAGATTTTTTTCTACTCCAAATACATAAATAATTGTCAAATCAATATGGTACTTTATATTTAATATGTTATTTCCATTGTGACTCACTTAACCATTAAGAGAAGATAATTTACTGAGAAACTACAAGTTTCATCTTTAGGTTATACTTTCTACAGGTTCCATTATTTTGATAGAGGGAAACATGAAGTGCTATTTTAAAATAGTTCTAGGCACCCCACTCCAGTACTCTTGCCTGGAAAATCCCATGGACGGAGGAGCCTGGTAGGTTGCAGTCCATGGGGTCGCTAAGAGTCGGACACGACTAAGCGACTTCACTTTCACTTTTCACTTTCATGCATTGGAGAAGGCAATGGCAACCCACTCCAGTGTTCTTGCCTGGAGAATCCCAGGGATGGGGGAGCCTGGTGGGCTGCCGTCTGTGGGGTCACACAGAGTTAGATATGATTGAAGTGACTTAGTAGTAGCAGGAGGATTTTGTGTGTTCCAATAAGTGTTGCAAATGCTTTAAACATACTAATTCATTTAAGTTTCACATGAATCCTGGAAGGATGTTACTTATCATTTCTATTTAATAGACACTAAGGCTAGAAGAAGCAGAAGCTGGAATCAAGATTGCCGGGAGAAATATCAATAACCTTAGATATGCAGATGACACCACCCTTATGGCAGAAAGTGAAGAGGAACTCAAAAGCCTCTTGATGAAAGTGAAAGTGGAGAGTGAAAAAGTTGGCTTAAAGCTCAACATTCAGAAAACGAAGATCACGGCATCTGGTCCCATCACTTCATGGCAAATAGATGGGGAAACAGTGGAAACAGTGTCAGACTTTATTTTTGGGGGCTCCAAAATCACTGCAGACGGTGACTGCAGGCATGAAATTAAAAGACGCTTACTCCTTGGAAGGAAAGTTATGACCAACCTAGATAGCATATTCAAAAGCAGAGACATTACTTTGCCAACAAAGGTCCATCTAGTCAAGGCTATGGTTTTTCCAGTAGTCATGTATGGATGTGAGAATTGGACTGTGAAGAAAGCTGAGCACTGAAGAATTGATGCTTTTGAACTTTGGTGTTGGAGAATACTCCTGAGAGTCCCTTGGACAGCAAGAAGATCCAACCAGTCCATTCTAAAGATCAGTCCTGGGTGTTCTTTGGAACAAATGATGCTAAAGCTGAAACTCCAGTATTGCTGGCCACCTCATGCGAAGAGTTGACTCATTGGAAAAGACTCTGATGCTGGGAGGGATTGGGAGCAGGAAAAGAAGGGGACGACAGAGGATGAGATGGCTGGATGGCATCACCAACTCAATGGACATCAGTTTGAGTGAACTGTGGGAGCTGGTGATGGACAGAGAGGCCTGGCATGCTGCAATTCATGGGGTCGCAAAGAGTCAGATACGACTGAGTGACTGAACTGAACTGAAGCCTATGAAAAAAGGGGCAGCTGTTTGTCCAGGCTGGGAAGTAGCAGAGCTGGAATGGAAGTTGGGCAGCCTCTCTGTCGTCCCCTTCTCCTCCTGCCCCCAATCCCTCCCAGCATCAGAGTCTTTTCCAATGAGTCAACTCTTCACATGAGGTGGCCAAAGTACTGGAGTTTCAGCTTTAGCATCATTCCTTCCAAAGAAATCCCAGGGCTGATCTCCTTCAGAATGGACTGGTTGGATCTCCTACTAGGACTGTGAAATAAGGAGTGTTTGTTACTTATTTAATCTTTTATACATCAGTGATTTTTGATTGGAGTTTGTGGGAGAATGGACACCAGGCCACCTTACAGAGGTAAGTATTCTAAGGAATTACCCATGTGGGGACTTGCCTGGTGGTCTAAGACTATGTCTTCTACTGCAGGTAGTGTGGGTTTGATCCCTAGTCAGAGGCATGGCAACCCACTCCAGTATTCTTGCCTGGAGAATCCCCATGGGCAGAGGAGCCTGGCAGGCCACAGTCCGTGGGGTCACAAAGAGTTGAACACAACTGAGCAACAAAGCACAGCACACAAGAAGTTAAGATCCCACAAGCCTTGTGGCTGAAATACCAAAACGCAAACCATATCATCACACATTCAAAAAGATTTTTAAAAGGGTCCACATCAAAAAAAATCTTTATTAAAAAAAAAAAGTAGTAAAAAAAGAATCACTCATGCCATGTCAAAAGGTTCTGATGTTATCCGACCTCATTGGTACTGGCAATTTTGAGAAACGTAGCTATCCTACTTTAGTGCACTACTATTGCTAATGGAAATGTTGAAAATTTAAAAAAAGAAAGAAAGAAAGAAGTTGATGACCAGTTGGTATATAATTCAACAGTGCAGACTCAAATTTCCACAATGGTCAGATGCTTAATATAAACGTGTGACTTTTCTAGGGAAAGGAGTATAATACTGACTGGCAGGCAGAAATGGTAGGGATCTGTAGCATGCATACATATCTTATCCAACAGTGCTCAATAATTTTTTGAAAAATATAGAGTGAGTCAAAGAAATCACATGTCAGTGCTGTTTGATTCTGCTCACTAGCAAATCATCACAGGGAGAAAATCAAGGAGGGAGCCCGTGTTTGTTATTATGGCTTATAATACCGATCAAAACGACTGAATATACATCAACAGCATTGAGGAGGGTTTCTCAGTCTCAGCACAGTTGACACTTTGGTCTGGCTGATTCTTTGTTGTCGGGAACAGTTGTGTGTGTGTGGTAGGCTATTTAGCAGCATCCTTGACCTCTGCCAGCTGGAGGCCAGTACCGTCCTCTTCTCCACTGCAAGTCGTAACATACCAAAATGCCTTCAGACATTGCCAAATATCCGTTGTCAGGCAAGACTGCCCCCAACTAAGAGCCACTGGTTTCAGATAAGATCAAAGGGTACAAATGTTTATAAAAATATTTTTATTAATAAAAGAGAATGAAGATAGAGTATTTGCATTAATGTAAATACATTTGAAAATAAAGACAAAAATGAGCCAAAGATTAAGATAAAGAAAAAAAATAATTTTTAAAAAGATAAGCTGATTATAAAAGCAGAATTAATATCGATCCTCCCCACCAAAGCTATAGTTTTTTTCTTGGAGGGGAAAAATAATACTTATTGGCAAATATAAGTATTTCTGCTCTTCAAAAAAGAGCAAAAAATTCCAACAAATACAAAAATAATTTAAAATATACTAAGAAGATCTTGAGGTATAATATATGTATGAGTTTATGTCAGAATACTTGAAAATACTTGTGAAAAAGATTATTGAGAAAATAAGATGCAAATTGACAGAAAGGATGCTAAACATATAAGATTTTTTTAATTATTAAAAAATAACAGCAGAAAATGGGTGCCAGGCTACAAAGTATTCTGAGTTAATTCTTTAAACTTCCTAAAAGAAAGAAAACTAAATTACATATTACACAAAATTTTGGAAGTAGAGAATCAAATAAAAAATTAATTTATTTTTCAGTTTCTATTTGCTTATTAGGAAATCCTCCCTGTCAAAAAGAAAGAAAATGTATCCCAGCCAAGAGCCATCATTACAGTTAAAACATGTAGGAATTCCCTGTATCACTAGTATTAGTAACAGTTACTTTTGCCAGTGCAATATGATAAGCCATATAAAACAGACAAAATTGCTGGAAAAGATGGTAATATATACATAAAAATTTCTACCTGAAATAGAAGGGTCACACCTAAACCTGAGTTAAATAACACCATCCTAAATAGAGAAATGTTGACAGCATCCTCTCCAAAATAGGGGGAAAAAAATAGTGCTCAATATCACCACATCTAGTCAATATTATTTTCAGATATTAGTCAATAAAATAAGAAAGGAAAGTACAAATGGCATTAAGATTAGAAATGAGCAAATAAAATCAATTCACAGTTGATAAGGTCTATATGAAAGTGAAAGTGTTAGTCGCTCAATCATGTCCAACTCTTTGTGACCCCATGGACTGTAGCCCACTAGGCTCCTCTGTCCCTGGAATTCTCCCATCAAGAATACTGGAGTAGGTAGCCATTCCACCCTCCAGGGGATCTTCCCGACCCAGGGATCAAACCCCATCTCCTTCATTGCTGGTCTGAGCCACCAGGGAAGCCGGGGTCTATATAGAGAATGCTAAAATACCAAAAAGTCATTATGAATAGTGAGTTTAGAAAGGTGTCTGAATATTCAGAGTCAAGAGCATTTCTATACACTATCAAAATCAACGAGAAAATCTTTTTTAAAAAAAATACACTATTTATAACAGAAACAAAAATTATAAAATATCATCATAAATCTAACAAATATGTGGGAAAGACAATATGCAGATTTCAAAACTTCAACGTAGTTGATTAAAGAAGCTGTAAATAAATTGAGAAGTTGCACATATTCATGAAAAGGAAGCATTTCCTTAAGATATCAAGCCTCATTAAATTGATCTATATATTTAATGCATATTCAGGCAAATTTTCCATAAACTTCTTCAGGGAATTTGACAAGTTTCTTCATCAGTTTATAGAGAAACAAACAATTGTTTGGATAAAGGTGGTTGTCCACCACCAATATACATCTGAGGAAGGAGAAAGGATGGAGGGGTTTTCTCTGCCAGTTTATAAACTGCATTATTAAAAAAACAGGGGATCTTCCTGACCCAGGGATCGAACCTGCATCTCTTATATCTCTTGCACTGGCAAGTGGGTTCTTTCCCATTAATGCCACCTGGGAAGCCCCATAGAGTATACAATAGCTATATAACATATTACAGAACTGTAGTAATTAAGGTGCTAGACAACATGGTATTGCTCCAAAGATAGACAAAATGACCAGAAGTTCAATACATATCTGGAGCTTTGATGTATAGCAAATACACATTGAATCATTGAGAAAAGAAGTTATTACTTAAAAAAAAAAAAGCATACGGGAAGATGGTTGCTATGTATGTGTGTGTGTGTGTGTGTATTTAGTTGTTATTATTCAGTCTCCAAGTCATGTCTGACTTTTTGCAACTCCATGGACTGCAGCACGCCAGGCTTTCCATCCTTCACTACCTCCATGAGTTCATATATATATGTATATATATATGAAATTAGTAAATATAAAGAATCTTATAAGTCATTAACTAGGCAAGCCCAGTACAAAAATTAGCTTAAAAAAAAAGAGAGAGAGAGACATTCACCAAAGAGGAAATATAGAGACCCAATAAACGTGTGATGAAATGTTCAACAGGTTAACGTCAGAATTATTAATCACGTAAGTGTAATCAAGAACAAAATGAAATGCTTTTCACTATTATATGTACTGTAAAAATTAAGAATGCTTGATAATACCCAAGAGTTGGAGAGGGTGTGATTCAGTGTAATCTTATAGCTTGCTCCCAGAAGCATAAACTGCTACAATCCATTTGGGAAATAATTTGGCATTATCTTGTAAGGTTGAATATCTGCACACCCAGAATTTTCACACTTAGGTAACAGAACAGAAACTTTTGCACATATGTACCATAAGACATGTATAAACGTTCTTACTTCATCACTTTAGCCATCTGGAAACAACCCGAGGATTCACCCACAAGCAAACGGATAAAAACACTGAGGTGCAGTTACACAAAGGAGTTGTCGTGAGACTAAGTCACATGAAGGAAAATATAATGAAACAGCCACACGTAATATTATGAATGACTTATGCTGCAATTTAAATGAAAATGACAAAAGACTACCAACAGAAAGATATTCTCCCTATATAAAGTTTGAAACAAGAAAATCCAACAGCATCTTCATTGAGCTCTCTGTGCATTCATGTGCACTTGCTACCATGCTCTCCGTGAAGGGCTGTGTGTCTTGGGCAGTGTCTCTCACTTCTTCTGATAAGCAGAGATCACTCTCATGTATCCTCAGATGTCACCAGCCTTCTGTGAACTACCCGGGTAGCTGATGAAGACATGGGAGAAAAGTTGGAGGATCAGTTCAGCTCAGTCATTCAGCCGTATACAACTGTTTGCGACCCCATGGGCAGCACACCAGGCCTCCCTGTCCATCACCAACTCCCAGAGTTTACTCAAACCCACGTCCACCAAGTTAGTGATGCCATCCAAACATCTTATCTTCTGTCGTCCCCTTCTCCTCCTGCTTCAATCTTTCCCAGCAGCAGGGTCTTTTCAAATGAGTCAGTTCTTCTCATCAGGTGGCCAAAGTACTAGAGTTTCAGCTTCAGCATCAGCTGGAGGATGGAGGCGGGCTTTCTGGGAGGTTGAGACACTGGAATTCTATTCTGTCCTGCCAGCCCACACAGAGTCATTAAAAGCCCATTAAAAGTTAGCCTGGTTTATCCTCACCTTGACCTGCTTGCTCTTAAAGTTGCCTAAGGGATGACAGTGGCTATGAATCTATTGTAATCTATGAAGAGATACTTGCTTTTGAGAATTAATTTCATTTAGGTTTCTTTGTGTTCCCGGACCTCTGATGGTTTCTAAACAAACTATGATTTTATAGCCTATCCAGTTTGTTGTGTGTGTTGGGGTGAGAGCAACAGCCTCTTTCAATTTTTGCACGCTGATATTATATTGAAAGCTACAAATCATTTAAAGTGATCAGCTCCTATCGAATGTGTCACCATCATTCATCTAACTGTCATTCATCTTTTACTTTTTTTTCAAAATATATTGACATTAATTTACAAATCTTTAGAAACATTCCTTATTGGTTTTATGTTATGCTTGGAAAGACCTTCTTTAGTTCTGGATTACTTACAAAAAATATCTTCTCATGTTTTCTAATAGTACTTTAATGCATTTATTTTTAGCTTAAAATCTCTGGTCCATCTGGAGTTTATTTTGGTGTTGGAAATAAAGTAGGAATACAATTTTATTTTTTTTCCAGATGGCTACTAAGTTGTCCTAACTCAATTTAAGGACAAAGATACGAACAGAGTTTTTACATATAAATAATTTTTAAAAATACTAAAAAGATGTTAAACTACAGTTACCATTTTTTAAGTTATTTATAAAGAATAAATATACCTGAATATTATTTGACACTCTCTACCTAAATTAAGTGTATACATACCCTTTGATCCAACAATATTATTTCTAGGAGATTAGCCTTTGATTTTTTTTTCATGTATTCGTAAATACATGCATATGTGGAAGTTCATTGTTACTTTATAAATGGAAAAAAAAATAAGTAAAATCAACTAAGAGTTCTTTAAGACAAATTGGTTTTAAAAATATGTACATGTAAATAAAGGACTATGCAGATTATACATTTTTATTAGGATGTGCTACGTAAGACATATTCGTAAGTTTAAAAAGCAAAATGTTTTTATGTATGTACCAATACCACTATTTTGCTAAAAAGAAACACACAACCTATGTATGCACACAAGTGTGTATACATAAACTATCTAAATGACTACCCAAGTACCTGGTAACAGTAGTAGCTTTTTCAGAATGAAGCTCAGGAAGAGTGTTAGAAGAAAGAATTTATGTCCAGTTATTTTGAAATAATGAGAATACTTCTGAACATGACTTCAAGAATCTTGCTGGGGGCATACAAAATCAAGGCAAAGGATAGCAAATTCACCCTGTGAATAAAAAGGCCATTTGTAGAATTCCTGTGAAAACCACAAGTCTTGCTGGTTATTTTTTAAACAAAAGGAGCTCCTGGTTTGTACTTTCAAATCAGGAGCAGTACAGGCTTTAAGTTTAACCTGCAAGTGAAATGTACTATAACACAAAGTTGCTCAACGCAAAAAGAAAAAGTGCCTTTCCAACACTTCTCTCCACCTTCCCCACCATTACTAACAAAACACCCATGCACATTCATTTTCCTAGCTAGTGGTTTCCAAACCAGGTTTGTTGGCGACTCAGATATTTCACACATAGGTTTCAGACGCTGCCTTGAGAGGTGGAACACAAAAGAAGCTATGGCGGCATTCTTCCTGCCCTCTTCTGCTCAACTAGAACAGCTTCACAGTTACTTTATTCACTCCCTTATAGATGAGGGGAAGCGAAGATTCTGGATAATTTTTGAGAAACACATCTTCAGTCAATTAAAAAAGAAATAAAAGCCTAATCTTCTCTGTTCTGCCATTTCAATCAACAGGATGCAATTAACCATAACACAGCCTTGTAAACTTTTACAAACCTAGAAATTTAGGACTGGGAAAGACCTTACAGATAATACAGCTATCCACTTATCTGACGCAGTAGGACAGTGATGTCACAGAGATAAAGGTGCATGTTCAAGGTCACACTTGGCATCATTGCTGACAGGTCCAAGATTCAGAAACCAACCTTCAATTTCTCAGGGTTTCTTTCTGCATTCCTCATTGGTAAATGATTATCCAGCCTCTCCATGCTGACATTTGACAAAGAATTTGGATCAACATCTTGCTCCTGTGACTATAAGTTACTCATGTGACCAAACTCTTCAGTTCCTCTCTTTAGTGAATTTTCCTTTGAGTTCAACTTTTTGAAGATTTCTACCCATCAAATTCTGCCCAGGAAAGACAACTGCTCCCACTGGTTGTCACCTTTGACAGCTATGTATAAACCCAAACCCAACCAAAGACAAAGCAACTCATCCAAAAGGGAAAAAATGCATCTTTAGAATAGGTCTGAAGGTAAAAGCCTTGCGATCATTGTATCTTTATCTATGCGTTCGCATTATCATTTCATAAGGCAAAACAGAAGGTGGCAAAAGCCTACTGCCATCCCTTAGTTTTTGATGGAACATATTCATCAAAAAAGCATCCAGTCCCCTGAGCTTGCAACCATATGCTACAGGAAAATGTCACCAGTTAAAGATGTATTCATTTGCTGTTTTGAAAACTCTGTTTGATATTCATGCATTCCAAGTGTTTTGACCTAGATTTCTATAGAGGCATTAGATCCAGTCTTGTGCAGGCAGCTAGACAGCTGTTGCTTATGTAGTCAAAGGAAGAATCTAAAGTTAAAAAAAAGAGAGAGAATGAAAAAATGAAAACATTTATTAATGGGTGCCAACATTTTGCACAGCCAATATGTTTAATACTAGATTAACTAATATAAGCATATGGGGATGCATTTGTTGCAAAGCTTTAAAGAAAAGAACAAAGAAAAAAGTTGGAAGTAGCTAAAGTTCAAGGGGAATGGAATTTGCACTTTCTTCTGTAAATGAAAGCTTGGTGAAATGGCAACATACTTTAATTATAAGCAAGTGGCTAATGTCATAGCATTTAAGATATTTTCAGAGGAGATATATGATGCTCCATGCTCTGCTCACATCTTAGATAAACCTCAAGTCTATATATAACAGCAGATCCTTGAAATCTTTTTTGATATCAATTTTGTTGTTAGCCAAAGTTGTCTATTTTTTTGTGTTTATCAGGTCTTGTTAATTCAACCATAAATTAATACTGAATAATTTAGTCCTAATGATAATAAAAAATATGACTACTAATTTCTCCTCTGCTCTATGTCCCCCCAGCAAGGAGAAGAAGATATGCTACCCATGTAACAACTCCTACATCACCATCTATTACAGATTATACCAAACCAGTCATGAGCATCTCCTCCCCATCTCAGAAAGATGACAGTAGTCAGTTGAGTTATAATTGCAGAATCATTTAGCTACACACTCCCAGACTCTCTTCCTTTACTTCTTGGGCCAAGGTGTTGTCAAATATGTATTTATGTAGCAAATAGAAGTGTGAATCCTTCAAGTGTCCGCCCACAAATAGTTATTGATCCTCTGTGAAGAGCAGACACTGTATTAGATTCTGAGAACACAGAGATGAAAGGCAAAGTCCTTATCTTCTGGTGGGCAAGGGAATTACAGATAATACTCCACAGAGACACAAAATGATTTGGTGCAATCAGGTCACCAAAACAGATTAATTTGGTGGAAGTTTGACTTTGTTGGAAGCAAAGGGAAAGATGATAGAAAGTTCATGTGCCATGTTGAGTTGCTCCATCCAAGTGCCTGGGATCTGACAGAGCACAGCCTTTAGGTGGACCATAAACTAAGTATTTTTAATCACTGTTTGTTGCTGCCTTCTTCCCAATTCCACTATGAGAAATTGACTGAAATGCTCTCTTTCACACCCAGATATTCATTCATTCAAAAAACACTTATCTGAGTGTGTACTTTGTCAAACTACATGGACACCCTGAATCCTTGCCCTTAAGATGTTCAAAAGGGAAGGTAAATAATACACTTCTAATTACATATACAAAATAACAAACACTGCTTAACACAAAAGTAATAAACACATAAAGATATAATATTGAGATTTATACAATGTCACAGAGTTTCAGACTTGAGGATGATTATTCATGACCAAAGTTGTAGATTATGAAATAAGTCATAAAAGATGTATATAACTTGGCTATTAGGAACCTTGGGAAATGGCATTTCAGGCAAGAATAATAGAATGTTCTTAGACAGAGAGGCTTGAATGAGTGAGGTATATTCAAAGAAGAGATTGATGACAGGTCAGTCTGAAAGGAAGAGAAAATATTATAGTCACCCTGTAACTATTGAGAAGAGGAAAGTGAAGAAGGAAGAGGAAGAGGAGATGGAAGAGAGAGATGGGGAGGAGGGCAGAGAGGGAAGGGGAGGGGAAGAAAGAAAATGCACAGTGTCATGACTAAGAAGTTTCATGCTGCATCAGCCAGCCCTACTGTTACCTGACTCAGGCTGTGTGGGCTGCCTCTGATGGAACCAGGAAGCACTTCAGCTTCACCAGGTCCCATGGTGATCTGTAGAGGGAGTTCTCCTCTCTACAGATCAAATAGAAGTCAAACAGACAGATGGGCTCTTGCCTGACATAAGGGAGAAGAACATTAGGTGCTGATGCAAAAACAAGAGTATTCTCAAGGGGTATGGTTTCCTTTGAACTTCAACAAGAAATGGAGCGTGTCTACTCTTCCTTTGTCGTGACTTGATACTCAGCTGTAAGGCAAAATAAAACTGAGATGGACCCATAGACCAGAAATTATTCACAAAATTGATTTATAGTGAGCCCTTAGTGCCTCAGCTGGTAAGGAATCTGCCTACAATGTGGAGACCTGGGTTCAATTCCTGGGTTGGGAAGATCCCCTGGAGAAGGCAAAAGCTACCCACTCCAGTATTCTGGCCTGGAGAGTTGCATGGACTGCATAGTCTATAGTGTCACAAAGAGTTGGACACGACCGAGTGACTTTCACTTCACTTTTCACTAGTAGATGAAAAGCTGGAATAAACAAAGTTCAAGGTTTTAGAATTGGTAGCTGTTGATTCCTCTGCCAAAGTGTATTTGAAACCACCAAATCACTACAGCAATAAACTTCCTTTAGTTGTGTTAGGTAGTTAGAATAGAAAAAAGGAGTCCAGAATGGTGGTGGCTAAAAGACAAAGAAGGGGAAAGCCCATGAAATTAGAACAAAGGAATGTCCAAGGACTGGGAGAGAACCTCAGGTAAAACAAACAGCTCTTCTGGCTAGCCCAATTTGCATAGGGTAGGCTCAGGAGAAGGAGAAAAAATATATAAAAAGAGGAGCCAAAATTGAGCAGGGGGCTTCTCTTCTCCTCATGTTTTTTGGGTCGGCCCGCCTTCAGTCCTCAAGGATGTATTTTCCTTTGCTTGCCAAATAAAACTGAACAGTAACATGGAGCTGTAACACTGGTCCATCCATTGCTTCAAATTTTTGCTGCATCAAGACAGAACTGAGGAAATTACAAACTCCCCTGACAGTTGGAATGAGGGCATTTATTTAATATAAAATATATATACATATGTAATAAAATTGAATGTAAAAGTTATGTGAATGCATTAAAATCAGACATTCAGTTCAGTTCAGTTCAGTCACTCAGTCGTGTCTGACTCTTTGCGACCCCATGAATCGCAGCACGCCAGGCCTCCCTGTCCATCACCAACTCCCAGAGTTCACTCAGACTCACGTCCATCAAGTCAGTAATGCCATGCAGCCATCTCATCCTCAGTCGTCCCCTTCTCCTCCTGCCCCCAACCCCTCCCAGCATCAGAGTCTTTTCCAATGAGTCACGCTTCACATGAGGTGGCCAAAGTACTGGAGTTTCAGCTTTAGCATCATTCCTTCCAAAGAAATCCCAGGGCTGATCTCCTTCAGAATGGACTGGTTGGATCTCCTTGCAGTCCAAGGGACTCTCAGGAGTATTCTCCAACACCACAGTTCAAAAGCATCAATTCTTCAGCACTCAGCTTTCTTCACAGTCCAACTCTCACATCCATACATGACCACTGGAAAAACCATAGCCTTGACTAGACAGACATTTGTGGGCAAAGTAATGTCTCTGCTTTTGAATATGCTATCTAGGTTGGTCATAACTTTTCTTCCAAAGAGTAAGCGTCTTTTAATTTCATGACTGCAATCACCATCTGCAGTGATTTTGGAGCCCCCCAAAATAAAGTATGACACTGTTTCCACTATTCCCCCATCTATTTCCCATGAAGTGATGGGACCAGATGCCATGATCTTCGTTTTTTGAATGTTGAGCTTTAAGCCAACTTTTTCACTCTCCACTTTCACTTTCATCAAGAGGCTTTTTAGTTTCTTTTCACTTTATGCTATAAGGGTGGTGTCATCTGCATATCTGAGGTTATTGATATTTCTCCCAGCAATCTTGATTCCAGCTTGTGCTTCTTTCAGCCCAGCGTTTCTCATGATGTACTCTGCATATAAGTTAAATAAGCAGGGTGACAATATATAGCCTTGACTTACTCCTTTCCTGATTTGGAACCAGTCTGTTGTTCCATGTCCAGTTCTAACTGTTGCTTCCTGACCTGCATATAGGTTTCTCAAGAGGCAGGTCAGGTGGTCTGGTATTTCCATCTCTTTCAGAATTTTCCACAGTTTATTGTGATCCACACAGTCAAAGGCTTTGGCATAGTCAATAAAGCAGAAATAGATGTTTTTCTCGAACTCTCTTGCTTTTTCGATAATCCAGCAGATGTTGGCAATTTGGTCTCTGGTTCCTCTGCCTTTTCTAAAACCAGCTTGAACAACTGGAATTCATGGTACATGTATTGCTGAAGCCTGGCTTGGACAATTTGGAGAATTACTTTACTAGCGTGTGAGATGAGTGCAATTGTGCGGTAGTTTGAGCATTCTTTGGCATTGCCTTTCTTTGGGATTGGAATGAAAACTGACCTTTTCCAGTCCTGTGGCCACTGCTGAGTTTTCCAAATTTGCTGGCATATTGAGTGCAGCACTTTCACAGCATCATCTCTCAGGATTTGAAATTGCTCCACTGGAATTCCATCACCTCCACTAGCTTTGTTTGTAGTGATGCTTTCTAAGGCCCACTTGACTTCACATTTCAGGATGTCTGGCTCTAGGTCACTGATCACACCGTCGTGATTATCTGGGTCGTGACGATCTTTTTTGTACAGTTCTTCTGTGTATTCTTGCCATCTCTTCTTAATATCTTCTGCTTCTGTTAGGTCCATACCATTTCTGTCCTTTATTGAGCCCATCTTTGCATGAAATGTTCCCTTGGTATCTCTAATTTTCTTGAAAAGATCTCTAGTCTTTCCCATTCTGTTGTTTTCCTCTATTTCTTTGCATTGATCACTGAGGAAGGCTTTCTTATCTTTTCTTGCTATTCTTTGGAACTCTGCATTCAGATGCTTATATCTTTCCTTTTCTCCTTTGCTTTTTGCTTCTCTTCTTTTCACAGCTATTTGTAAGGCCTCCCCAGACAGCCATTTTGTTTTTTTGCATTTCTTTTCCATGGGGATGGTCTTGATCCCTGTCTCCTGTACAATGTCATGAACCTCCGTCCTTAGTTCATCAGGCACTCTATCAGATCTAGTCCCTTAAATCTATTTCTCACTTCCACTGTATAATCATAAGGGATTTGATTTAGGTCATACCTGAATGGTATAGTGGTTTTCCCTACTTTCTTCAATTTCAGTCTGAATTTGGCAATAAGGAGTTCATGATCTGAGCCGCAGTCAGCTCCTGGTCTTGGTTTTGTTGACTGTATAGAGCTTCTCCATCTTTGACTACAAAGAATATAATCAGTCTGATTTTGGTGTTGACCATCTGGTGATGTCCATGTGTAGAGTCTTCTCTTGTGTTGTTGGAAGAGGGTATTTGCTATGACCAGTGCAATTTCTTGGCAAAACTCTATTAGTCTTTGCCCTGCTTCATTCCATATTCCAAGGCCAAATTTGCCTGTTACTCCAGGTGTTTCTTGACTTCCTACTTTTGCATTCCAGTCCCCTATAATGAAAAGGACATCTTTTTTGGGTGTTAGTTCTAAAAGGTCTTGGAGGTCTTCATAGAACCATTCAACTTCAGCTTCTTTAGCCTTACTGGTTGGGGCATAGCCTTGGATTACTGTGATATTGAATGGTTTGCCTTGGAAGTGAACAGAGATCACTCTGTCATTTCTGAGATTGCATCCAAGTACTGCATTTTGAACTCTTTTGTTGACCATAATGGCCACTCCATTTCTTCTAAGGGATTCCTGTCCACAGTAGTAGATACAATGGTCATCTGAGTTAAATTCACCTATTCGAGTCCATTTTAGTTCACTGATTCCTAGAATGTCGACGTTCATTCTTGCCATCTCTTGTTTGACCACTTCCAATTTGCCTTGATTCATGGACCTGACATTCCAGGTTCCTATGCAATATTTCTCTTTACAGCATTGGACCTTGCTTCTATCACCAGTCACATCCACAACTGGGTATTGTTTTTGCTTTGGCTCCATCCCTTCATTCTTTTTGGAGTTATTTCTCCACTGATCTCCAGTAGCATATCGGGCATCTACCAACCTGGGAAGTTCATCTTTCAGTATCCTATCTTTTTGCCTTTTCATACTGTTCATGGGGTTCTCAAGGCAAGAATACTGAAGTGGTTTGCCATTCCCTTCCCCAGTGGACCACATTCTGTCAGACCTCTCCACCATGACCCACGCATCTTGGGTGGCCCCACATGGCATGGCTTAGTTTCATTGAGTTAGACAAGGCTGTGGTCCTAGTGCGATTAGATTGACTAGTTTTCCGTGAATATGAAAACTCACAGCCACTGCACCTCCAAGGAGTAGTGGCTGAGAGGGTGCAGGAGGGCCTAGAGGACCTATTCCACGTTCAAGGTCAGAAGGGGTGGCGGTGAGGAGATAACCCTCATCCAAGGTAAGAAGCAGCGGCTGCGCTTTGCTGGAGCAGCCGTGAAGAGATACCCCACGTCCAAGGTAAGAGAAACCCAAGTAAGATGGTAGGTGTTGCAAGAGGGCATCAGAGGCTAGACACACTGAAACCATACTCACAGAAAACCAAACGTAAGACTTGAAATAATTTTTGTTCTTTTGGAGGCTACAACACATGCCTACCCATACCTTCCCTGCCTTCTTGACTCCTAAAGATTCCTCTGCTATTAGAAGCATTTTAGTAGAAAAGATTGAGACTGTCTGCTGAAGAACATTTGCTTTCTGCAAGGAGTGAGCGCATAAAGGAGCTGGCAGGAGCAATGACATAGGAGCTGGCTTCTCCATCTGATTTTAAATACTTCTGGAGCTGGTGGATTCGTTAACGCTTTCTTAAAGGAGATCTACTAACTTTATTATTGTCAGTAAAGAATTAACCCTTGATCAGAAAATGAAAGGTTCCTGACCTCTAAGTCACAATTTTTCAAGGATGTAGTTAATAAAAATTCTCAATCCTTCTGCAATAAATAATGAATAAATCCCTCAACTACTACTGATACTCTAAATTAAGGAGATTTTCTTCTCTTGTACAAGTGACACCATCAATTTTATTTAAGTCACTCCACCAATCACAATTAGAACAAAATAATTACAGCATGTCAATTATGTGTGATATTATTTTCAGTTCAATAAGCACTGAATGACTTGCCATCTGCCCTGTTGATTTGATAACAGTGCCCTGTGATGTGTGTATGTGTATGTGTGTGTGTGTCTATGTGTACACATTACATACACACAAACAGCATAAACATTTTTCAAAATGAGAAAGAACATGTGTGTGCAATTCTCATTTGAGTAATTATTAATGAGCACATTCCTTGGTTGTTTTTCCCTTTCTCACGAAATTATTAGAGTTTTTTGATGTGACATACAGAGTTGTGTCCTTTGCTTTTGGGTGTCACAGTCTTGGTACATGAGGCCTTGAAGAAGCAATATTCAACCATTTTCATGTTACTATAGGTTTCATAATGCAGGAGACCCAGGTTCAATCCCTGGATCAGAAAGATCCCCTGGAGGGGGACATGGCAACCCACACCAGTTTTCTTCCCTGGAGAATTCCATGGACAGAGGAGCCAGCGGTCTACAGTCCATGGGGGTTACAAAGAGTCGGGCATGATTGAGCAACTAACACTTTCACAAATAAACACATTTCACAAAACATTTTAATTCCATAGTTTTATGTTTGTCTCAGCGCCCATTAGGGATATTCTCAGAGGAGACTAGTTTCTGCTCTGGCAACAACCCCTTAGACACCCATACGGAGTCTACCAAACAGTCACGAAGCTAAAACACCACACACGGTAAGCACAGAACGGAGAGGATGAGTTGTCAATGTGCATTTGCTCCTGGCCATTGCATATGTACACATGGGAGGCGACTTAAAGTAATTAGGGTTGCTGATCCAACAGTTTCCCTATGAGCTGCCACATTAGGTTAAGAAGTGAGGATTACTTAAGACCAAATGTTTCTCTTTCAATTCTATAGGATTCATTTACCTTTTTCCCCTTTTCAAACTTGGCAAAGGAAGATACCTACATATAAAAACATAAAGAAACTAAAGAATTTTAACCAATGTATCTTAGTCATCATATAGGTAACAACCTCTACATACTCTGTTTGGGACTTTTGAAAAATGGAAGTGGTTTGGTGTTGTTTGAGTTCTAACTTGAAGTTAGATTTCCCACAGATCTTTTTGACTATGACTATCCCACCCCCAGTGGCCCAGACTACTGTATCGAAGGAGCTATGGGACTGTGCACGTTTTTGTTTTTTGTTTCTTTTTTCATTAGTATCATCCCTATTTTGAGCCATAAAGCTGCATGTTCTAATGTGCACCAATTTAAAACCCATTTAAAACTACAGGCAGCTAGCTGTATTACAGCCAGTTTAAACAGATGGATTTAGGAGAATCAGAGTCAAATATATTTCTTTTAGAATTTGGCTGCTGTAAGTCACTCACTTTACTGTTACAAAGAGAGCTGAATTACTGAGGCTGTCAGATGTTTACTCTTTTGCAAAGCCCTGTAGTAGGGTTCCCTTACTTTACTCGTAAGTAAAATTACTGAACAGATGAGTCTACTGGGAGAGTTAAAGCATTTCCCAGGATATATCCATTTCTCTTGAGTATCTGGTATAGAAATGAGTGTGTGTATATGCCCAGCAGGAGGTTGGTGTGACCCCAGAAACATTGCAGTAGAAGAACAAATGGATCAACAGGAATATGGGAATCGAGAGACAGAAATATGCACGGTTCCAGAAACTGATAGTGGACAGAGTTAAATCCAACTGGACAGGACGTGGGTGACAGGGACCATAAGTAAACAGGGCAGCACGTGGACCACTGGGAGCTGCAAATTCAAGACAAGGCTCTAGGAAGTGGTGAAGGTTTTACAATAAGGCATTGGATAAAGGCAGAAAAGAAGGCGAAGCCTTTACCAGAACTGGGAAAAATGGTGAACAAGACTGAGAAAGGAGTTGTATCAGAAAAGGACAACTTGGTCAAATGGAAAGTCAAATAGACCTCATGTCAATCAGGACTGATGCTAACTGAAGTCTGTGCCAGGAAATCTTTAAAATATGGCAAATACCTATTCACATTGTACTGAAGTTTTTATATTTGGAATTATCTGCTATAACTATTTAGATATGATATTACATCTTACAAGAGTATTAAATTCCAAAATATGCATAGAGGTTTACAGCAGAAAACCATCTGCTATAAAAACCATGGTTGAGGATCCTTTAAATTGCCCATATACAATCTAAGAGAAGTTTTTATGCACATTAAGCTTGAGAACATTAGTTAGGCCATGCGTATGTGTGTGTTAAGTTGCTTGTTGTGTCTGACTCTTTGCAACGCTATGGACTGTAGCCCACCAGTCTCTGCTGTCCATGGCATTCTCCAGACAAGAACACTGGAGTGGATTGCCATGCTCTCCTCCAGGGAATTTTCCCAACCCAGGGATCAAACCTGCATCCATCACATCTCCTGCATTGGCAGGTAGGTTCTTTACCATGTGCGCCACCTGGGAAGCCCAGTAATTAGGCTATAGATAGGAATAAAAGGAAAGTCTCTCTCTATATACAAATATTAGGATATTCAAACCACTCTCCCTTAAGATAATTGGCAAATATCTCTCGGCAATTAAGCAATGCAAGAAGAGTTCTAAACCTCCTTAGAAGGTTATCTTATTAATATGTTGCTAGTAAGCTTCTAGAGCTTGAACACACATAAATAGATTTGTGTTTTTTTATGAGTAACTCAGCTGGTAAAGAATCTGCCTGCAATGCAGGAGACCTGGGTTTGATCCCTGGGTTGGGAAGATCCCCTGGAGGAGGCCACGGCAACCCACTCCAGTATTCTTGCCTTGAGAATCCCCATGGACAGAAGACCCTGGCAGGCTACAGTCCATGGGGTCACAAAGTGTCAGACAAGACCGCATGACTAAGGACAGCACACAGCACATGAGTCAAGTAAGATAATATAGTTGTGTCTCACAGTGAATCAAGAGACTGAAATCTATGGGAAACCTAAAAACTAGCAATGTAATGTAAGTTCTTTCAGCTTCCATTATCCCTTTTAAAAATAATATGGAACAAAATAGTCCTGATGCCTTGGGCAGATATATTAATTACATTCATTCATTTAATCCTACCTATAGGCCTTAAAGTTGAACATTATTATGCCTATTTTACAGACAAGAACATTGAGACAGAAATACTGACTTTGAAGTCCCTATGAAATAATATGTAATAAATTTTAAAAATAATGATTTATTAAAAAAAAATTATTTGCCCCTACAGATATTTTCATTTCATTTGAAGATGTCATTCGATGTCAATACATACATTTCATGACAACCTCACAAAAACTCCAAAGAACTCCCCCATCACGTTTACATTAAAAAAGTCAAACTTCCCAAGGAACATTATATCTTTTGGGAAATTTTTTCTGTCTCTTTAGACCCAAATTTTCAGAGAGTGAGTAAATGAAAGTCAGTCAGTTGTGTCCAACTCTTTTCGACTCCATGAACTTTACAGTCCATTGAATTCTCTAGGCCAGAATGATGGAGTTGGTAGCCTTTCCCTTCTCCAGGGAATCTTTCCAACCCAGGGATCAAACCCAAGTTTCCCACATTACAGGCAGATTCTTTACCAGCTGAGCCACAAGGGAAGTCAAGAATTATTGGAGATCTAAGAGATGAAACAGACTAAACATTTATCTCTCTTACTCTCTCTCTCTCTCAAATAATAATGATGATTTTAAAATAAAATGAAATAAAATTTCTTTTTTGAGGACATGATTTATAAACCCTCTTAATTTCATCTGGCAAATTAACAGAAATGAGAATGAAATTCATTTTCAACTGCTCTTTTAATGCCTTTTCCCACTATGCCAAATGACTTCCAGAAAAAATCTATATGAAAAACAAATTCAGTGACAAAAAATAATCAATAAAGTGGTCAGTAAAATTCTTTCCTTCCTTGCAAAAAATGAACAGGGAATCAGAAAATACTTCATGATTCGATTTGAATATTGGTTGATGAGACTCAATTTTCTGATTTCTATTCAGTTCACTTGGTTTTTTGTTTGCTTGCTTATTGGGCTTAGAGGATTTACTTTTCTCCTAAGTGCTTTCCAAATGGAGAACTCTTATTTTCAAGAATATATATGTCCAAATTGTGCCACTGTCCTCTAATTTCATTAATCCAGCAAAACAAGGGATTAACCAACCTAGACCTGGAATCCCAGCCTTCTCTTCTCTTAGCTCTCTGCCAAGGCAAAGGTAGGTTTATAAATTCAGCCACTGTGATGGACCAGATGCCATGTTCCATGCAGGGCAGCAGGGGATGGGTATTTGCATGGGTGGTAAAGGAAGGTTTCTCTGAGAAGAGATCCTGTGAGCAAGGATCTGAAGGAAGGAGAGCACAGCCTCTCTACTTTGCAGGTCCACACAGTTCACTGATGAGCAGGCTAAGGTTCAAAGAGATCAAGCAAATTGCTCAAGATCTCAAGATCATAGAGTGGAAAAGGTGAGAGTCAAGTCTGCCTAACTTCAAAGCCAGTCACCTTGTCACCATATAAAAAATGCAAGTGTGAAATGATTCCCAGAGAAACAGACATGTTGAGAAGATGTTTACACTTGTATGCAACTTGAGATGCTTGGAAAGGTTATTTTTGTTATCTTTGTCTCTTCTATCCTAATGCACGGACATGCTTTTAGCTCAGAGAAATTTGTCTCCTATCATCCAAATACAAGAGGGACTATGCAGAGAGACCCAAGTCATCAACAACCAAAAGAAAACTGGAAAAGTTGCTCTTCCCTAGAAAATTGGCTCTGGTTTTTCTAATACACACAAAAACAGAAGGATAAAAAAGGAAGAATTTAGACAAATATTTATACATATGGTGAGTGAGGACACCTGGCAGAGCAGGTGAATCAGCTACAGAATGATACGCTGCCTGCAGATTCAACTACGAGGGAAAGTGACACACTTTACAGTTAAATTTAATGCAAACCTGTTCTCCAAATTAGCCTCCAAACTCTGTAGAAATGAAGGATTCCTTTGTTTTCTTTCACATGCACAAGGAGATTTTTAAAAATCAGCTGTTTGTGTGGATTGACCCTCCATTCTACAGAAACTAATTTATGAGGACAGAATTTAAAATTTCTGCATCTTACTCAGATTTGGGATGACATCTATAATCATTGCAGAATAAAACCCAGCCTTCGCAAGTATAGCTCTTGCCATTAGTATAAGCACAAATGCAAACAACTGTAATGATGATTTAATTGAACATAGATGTTGGCTGAATACCAGTGCAAAACACCATGCATTTTAAATCAATCACAATCCATATTAGTTCAGCACTCATAATAGGCTATTTCCTATAACAAATGTAAAAGGACAGACTCTCAGCCTCATGGGAGTTTATAACCTACACAACCACATATCTTACATTTAAACCTTTGATATTTCTTCAGAAGGCAAGGGGGAATTGGACAAAAGTTGTAATTTTGCGTCAATGAGCAATTTATTTTTGCATAATGAGTTCAGTGTTTCTGAGGAATAATTTAATATTCTGTAGTATTATTAATTACATTAATGGTCATTTTCCATAAATATTTACTGAGACATCCACTGTGTTTTTGTTGTTGTTGCTGTTGTTCAGTTGTTAAGTTGTGTCTGACTCTTTGATGCATGAACTGCAGCACGCCAGGCTTTCTTGTCCTTCACTATCTCCTGGAGTTTGCTCAAACCCATGTCCACTGAGTCGGTGAAATTATCCAACCATCTCAGCTTCTGCTGCCCCCTTTTCCTTTTGCCTTCAATCTTTCCTAGCATCAGGGTATTTTCCAGTGAGTTGGCTAAAGTACTGAAGCTGAAGTTTCAGCATCAGTCCTTCCAATGAATATTCAGGACTGATTTCCTTTACGATTGACAGGTTTGAACTCCTTGCAGTCCAAGGGACTCTCGAGTCTTCTCCTGAACTACAACTTAAAAGCATCTATTCTTCAGCACTCGGCTGTCTTTATGGACCAACTCTCACATCTGTACATGACTACTGGAAAAACCACAGCTTTGACTGTACTGGCCTTTGTCAGCAAAATGATATCTCTGCTTTTAAGTACACTGCCTAGGTTTGTCATAGCTTTCCTTCCAAGGAGCAAGCATCTTTAAATTTCATGGCTTGAGAAGAACATAACTATTAAACTGATGTTTTATTCATCTTCATCTATATCTTTAACTAAATTTGAATAGAGTTGTAATGACATGGTTGTATTTTAAAGAATACGGACTTCTAATGCAGGGTGAAGGATTTTTTTCAAGAGGCTGAAAAATGCTCTCCTACACCTTACAGAATGATCTGACTTTTCACAATGCATGTTTCAGGAAGTGTCAAATGTGTACAATGTCCAAGCCCTTTAACATGCATGATTAGTTCAGTTCAGTTGCTTAGTCATGTCTGACTCTTTGTGACCCCATGGACTGCAGCACACCAGGCTTCCCTGTCCATCATCAACTACTGGAGCTTGCTCAAACTCATGTCCACTGAGTTGGTGATGCCATCCAACCATCTTATCCTCTGTCATCCCCTTTTCCTCCTGCCTTCAATGTTTCCCAGCATCAGGGTCTTTTCCAATGAGTCAGTTTTTTGCATCAGGTAGCCAAAGTATTGGAGCATCAGCTTCAACATCAGTCCTTCCAATAAATATTCAGGACTGATTTCCTTTAAGATTGACTGGTTTGATCTCCTTGCAGCCCAAGGGACTCTCAAGAGTCTTCTCCAGCACCACAGTTCAAAAGCATCAATTCTTAGCACCCAGCTTTCTTTATAGTCCAACTTTCACATCTGTACATGACTACTGGAAAAACCATAGCCTTGACTAGATGAACTTTTGTTGGCAAAATAATGTCTCTGCTTTTTAATATGCTATCTAGGTTGGTCATAGCTTTTCTCCCAAGGAGCAAGCATGTTTTGATTTCATGGCTGCAGTCACCATCTGCAGTGATTTTGGCACTCAAGAAAGCAAAGTTGATTACTGTTTCTATTGTTTCCCCATCTATTTGCCATGAAGTGTTTAGGCTTTGCAACACTCTGTGATGTAAATGCTGTTTTTCATTCTAGAACTTTCTATATTATAGGGTAAATAAATTGAAGCTTAGAGACCTAAATAGCTTGCTGATATTCATTATTAATAAGAGGCTGGCATGCCAACATCCACTGGATCATATAAAAAGCAAGAGAGTTCGAGAAAAACATCTATTTCTGCTTTATTGACTATGCCAAAGCCTTTGACTGTGTGGATGACAATAAACTGTGGAAAATTCTTCAAGAGATGGGAATACCAGACCACCTGATCTGCCTCTTGAGAAATTTGTATGCAGGTCAGGAAGCCACAGTTAGAACTGGACATGGAACAACAGACTGGTTCCAAATAGGAAAAGGAGTTCGTCAAGGCTGTATATTGTCACCCTGTTTATTTAACTTCTATGCAGAGTACATCATGAGAAACACTGGACTGGAAGAAACACAAACTGGAATCAAGATTGCTGGGAGAAATATCAATAACCTCAGATATGCAGATGACACCACCCTTATGGCAGAAAGTGAAGACGAACTCAAAAGCCTCTTGATGAAAGTGAAAGTGGAGAGTGAAAAAGTTGGCTTAAAGCTCAACATTCAGAAAATGAAGATCATGGCATCCAGTCCCACCACTTCATGGGAAATAGATGGGGAAACAGGGGAAACAGTGTCAGACTTTATTTTTCTGGGCTCCAAAATCACTGCAGATGGTGACTGCAGCCATGAAATTAAAAGACGCTTACTCCTTGGAAGGAAAGTTATGACCAACCTAAATAGCATATTCAAAAGCAGAGACATTACTTTGCCAACAAAGGTTTGTCTAGTCAAGGCTATGGTTTTTCCTGTGGTCATGTATGGATGTGAGAGTTGGACTGTGAAGAAGGCTGAGCGCCGAAGATTGATGCTTTTGAACTGTGGTGTTGGAGAAGACTCTTGGGAGTCCCTTGGACTGCAAGGAGATCCAACCAGGCCATTCTGAAGGAGATCAACCCTGGGATTTCTTTGGAAGGAATGATGCTAAAGCTGAAACTCCAGTACTTTGGCCACCTCATGCGAAGAGTTGACTCATTGGAAAAGACTCTGATGCTGGGAGGGATTGGGGGCAGGAGGAGAAGGGGACAACAGAGGATGAGATGGCTGGATGGCATCACTGACTCGATGGACGTGAGTCTGAGTGAACTCTGGGAGTTGGTGATGGACAGGGAGGCCTGGCGTGCTGCGATTCATGGGGTCGCAAAGAGTTGGACATGACTGAGCGACTGATCTGATCTGATCTGATCTGACACATGAGTGAGGTGCTCTTTCTACAACATGTTAGCTGTCTCCCTTAGAAAGAGTAGAGTATCTCAGGTAAGGAGAAGAAAAAAACAGAAGAGTGAAAATGAGGGATCAAAAATGAGTCACACACTTTGGCAAACACTCTGATTTTTCCTCAGAATCAAGTATAAAATTGTTATATGACACAGTCATTCCACTACAGGAAATATATCCAAAAGAATTGAAAAGAGATATTCAAACAAATCCTATACAATGATGTTCACAGCAGCACTATGTCTATTTGACTAAAAGTGAAAACAACCAAATTGTGGTATGTCCATACAATGAAATATTGTTCAAACACAAAAAAAATGAAGCACTGACATGTTACAACTTTTAAGACCCTTGGAAGCATTGCGCTAAGTGAAGGACCCAAGAGGCCACCTATTACATCATCAAATTTATAGGAAATATATATTAATATAATAGGTAAACCCAGAGAAACAGGAAGCAGATTGGTGGTTTTCGAGAGTTGGCCAGAAGAAAGAAGGGGAAATACATGTTTATTTTGTAAGAGGTTTCCTTTTAGGGTGAGGAACATGTTTTGAAAATTGATAGAGGTTGTGCTTGCACAGCATGGTGAATGAACTAAATGGTACTGAATTGTTCACTTTAAAATGATTAATTTTATATTGTGTGAATTTCTGTCAATAAATAAAAGGAGTAGCAAAGGAAAGACAGACTAATAAGTAAAAAGAAGGAAATGATTGATTCAGGATCACTCACAGGTGTTCAAAAATGGCAGAACACAGCAGAAGTTGAGTCTATGTTGGGCTCCCCTTCATTTCCATCCCCTCCTGCAGTGGATCCATGCTTCAGCGTACAGAACCGTCACAGCCATATCTATCTTGAGCTCTCTTGACTGTTGTGTTTTATAATTCAAATGAAATAAATCTTATTATTTAAAAGGAGTGCCCAAATGGTAAAAGAAAGTCCTCCCCGATATTCACTCCTCAGCATTTTTTTTTTTACTGCCGTTAACAATTAACTGTAACTTCTTGTTTCACTGAGTGACACAGGATCAGAGGTTTTGCTTCAGGAAACATCGTCATGGTTTAAGACAAATGATACTTCCAAAAAGTTTACTATATTGTCTGAACCTGAATGGGGATTGATAAAGAATACCTTTTCCATAAGACATATTTTCTTACCACTAGCGGAAGAGTTCTATTTCAGTGAAAATTTTTTTAAAAAAGAAGAAGAAAAAAAAAAAACAACCCTCTGCCATAACCAGCCATTGACCTGGTTAAATGAACTGTGTGCTACAGGTTAAATTAGATAGACTGACATTTCACTGTGCTGCAGATGACAAACAAACTGAAACTGATGGAGAGGCAATGAAAGTAAATGAGCCCAAGGAGCTTGTAAATAAACCATGCTTCACCTCATCCAAGAATACATGAACTTTCAATATACCATTGCCGTATTGTATATGGATATTTCTGACCTGCTGTATCATAAATAAGGCTTATCATCAGAATGATTACTGTTTTTGATGATCTCCAACCTAAGAGTTTCTCCTTCCAAGAAGAGAAGTGTATACAGTCAAGTAAAATATCTTCCATTAATATTAAGTTCAGTTCAGTTGCTCAGT
The DNA here is from genome assembly GCF_002263795.3 of Bos taurus. Taxonomy (NCBI): domain Eukaryota; kingdom Metazoa; phylum Chordata; class Mammalia; order Artiodactyla; family Bovidae; genus Bos; species Bos taurus. The sequence goes on from NC_037348.1 coordinate 12,162,352, forward strand.
CGTGTCCAACTCTTTGCGACCCCATGGACGGCAGCATGCTAGGCTTTCCTGTACATCACCAATTCCTGGAGCTTGCTCAAACTCATGCACATTGATTTGGTGATGCCATCCAAACATCTCATCCTCTGTCATCCCCTTCTCCTCCTGCCTTCAATCTTTCCCAGCCTCAGGGTCTTTTCCAATGAGTCAGTTCTTCACATCAGGTGGCCAAAGTATTGGAGTTTCAGCTTCAACATGAGTCCTTCCAAAGAATATTCAGAACTGATTTCCTTCAGAATGGACTGGTTGCATCTCCTTGCAGTCCAAGGGACTCTCAAGAGTCTTCTCCAACACCACAGTTCAAAAGCATCAGTTCTTCTGTGCTCAGATTTCTTTATAGTCCAGCTCTCACATCCATACATGACCAGTGGAAAAACCATAGTTTTGATTAGATGGAACTTTGTCAGCAAAGTAATGTCTCTGCTTTTTATATGCTATCTAGGTTGGTCATAACTTTTCTTCCAAAGAGCAAACATGTTTTCACTTCATGGCTGCAGTCACCATCTGTAGTGATTTTGGAGCCCACAAAAATAAAGTCTGTCGCTGTTTCCTCTGTTTCTCCATCTATTTGCCATGAAGTGATGGGACCGGATGCCATAATCTTAGTTTTCTGAATGTTGCATTTTAAGCCAACTTTTTCACTCTCCTCTTTCACTTTTATCAAGAGGATCTTTAGTTCTTTGCTACCTGCCATAAGGGTAGTGTCATCTGCATATCTGAGGTTATTGATATTTTTACCGGCAATCCTTATTCCAGCTTGTGCGTCTTCCAGCCCAGTGTTTCTCATGATGTACTCTGCATAGAAGTTAAATAAGCAGGGTGACAATATATAGCCTTGATGTATCCCTTTTCCTATTTGGAACCAGTCTGTTGTTCCATGTCCAGTTCTAACTGTTGCTTCCTGACCTGCATATAGGTTTCTCAAGAGGCAGGTCAGGTGGTCTGGTATTTCCATCTCTTTCAGAATTTTCCACAGTTTATTGTGATCCACACAGTCAAAGGCTTTGGCATAGTCAATAAAGCAGAAATAGATGTTTTTCTCGAACTCTCTTGCTTTTTTGATGATCCAGTGGATGTTGGCAATTTGATCTCTGGTTCTTCTGCCTTTTCTAAATCCAGCTTGAACATCTGGAAGTTCACAGTTCACATATTGCTGAAACCTGGCTTGGAGAATTTTGAGCAGTACTTTACTAGTGTGAAATGAGTGCAATTGTGTGGTAGTTTGAGCATTCTTTGGCATTGCCTTTCTTTGGGATTGGAATGAAAACTGACCTTTTCCAGTCCTGTGGCCACTGCTGAGTTTTCCAAATTTGCTGGCATATTGAGTGCAGCACTTTCACAGCATCATCTTTCAGGACTTGAAATAGCTCAACTGGAATTCTATCACCTCCACTAGCTTTGTTCATAGTGATGCTTCCTAAGGCCCACTTGATTTCACATTTCAGGATGTCTGGCTCTAGATGAGTGATCACACCATCGTGATTATCTGGGTCACTAAGATCTTTTTTGCACAGTTTTGTGTATTCTTGCCACCTCTTCTTAATATCTTCTGCTTCTGTTAGGTCCATACCATTTCTGTCCTTTATTGAGCCCATCTTTGCATGAAATCTTCCCTTGGTACCTCTGATTTTCTTGAAGAGATCTCTAGTCTTTCCCGTTCTGTTGTTTTCCCCTTTCTTTGCATTGATTGCTGAGGAAGGCTTTGTTATCTCTCCTTGCTATTGTCTGGAAGTCTTCATTCAAATGGCAATATCTTTCCTTTTCTCCTTTGCTTTTCACTTCACATCTTTTCACAGCTATTTGTAAGGCCTCCTCAGACAGCCATTTTGCTTTTTTACATTTCTTTTTCTTGGGGATGGTCTTGATTCCTGTCTCCTGTACAATGTCACGAACCTCCATCCATAGTTCATCAGGCACTCTATCAGATCTAGTCTCTTAAATCTATTTCTCATTTCCACTGTATAGTCTTAAGGAATTTGATTTAGGTTATACCTGAATGGTCTAGTGGTTTTCCCTACTTTCTTCAATTTAAGTCTGAATCTGGCAATAAGGAGTTCATGGTCTGAGCCACAGTCAACTCCTGGTCTTGTTTTTGCTGACTGTATAGAGCTTCTCCATCTTTGGCTGCAAAGAATATAATCAATCTGATATTACTGGTAGCAAAAAATAAGTAAGAAACCCAGAAGTAAATATAATCAAACGTTCAAGCACTGCTTTTAGTGTTATGTTAAATATTTTATGTATTTTACAATCTGTTAAATTTAATAATCACCATTGCAATGGAAAGAATAAAATACTTAGAAATATATCTACCTAAAGAAACTAAAGATCTATATATAGAAAACTATAAAACACTGGTGAAAGAAATCAAAGAGGACACTAATAGATAGAGAAATATACCATGTTCATGGATTGGAAGAATCAATATAGTGAAAATCAGTATACTACCCAAAGCAATTTATAGATTCAATGCAATCCCTATCAAGCTACCAATGGTATTCTTCACAGAGCTAGAACAAATAATTTCACAATTTGTATGGAAATACAAAAAACATTGATTGGCCAAAGCTATCTTGAGAAAGAAGAATGGAACTGGAGGAATCAACCTACCTGACTTCAGGCTCTACTACAAAGCCACAGTCATCAAGACAGTATGGTACTGGCACAAAGACAGAAATATAGATCAATGGAACAAAATAGAAAGCCCAGAGATAAATCCACGCACATATGGACACCTTATCTTTGACAAAGGAGGCAAGAATATACAATGGATTAAAGACAATCTCTTTAACAAGTGGTGCTGGGAAAACTGGTCAACCACTTGTAAAAGAATTAAACTAGAGCACATTCTAACACCATTCACAAAAATAAACTCAAAATGGATTAAAGATCTAAACGTAAGACCAGAAACTATAAAACTCCTAGAGGAGAACATAGGCAAAACACTCTCTGACATACATCACAGCAGGATCCTCTATGACCCACCTCCCAGAATATTGGAAATAAAAGCAAAAATAAACAAGTTGGACCTAATTAAACTTAAAAGCTTCAGCACAATGAAGGAAACTATTAGCGAGGTGAAAAGACAGCCTTCAGAATGGGAGAAAATAATAGTAAATGAAGCAACTGACAAACAACTAATCTCAAAAATATACAAGCAACTCCTACAGCTCAACTCCAGAAAAATAAATGACCCAATCAAAAAATGGGCCAAAGAACTAAATAGACATTTCTCCAAAGAAGACATACAGATGGCTAACAAACACATGAAAAGATGTTCAACATCACTCATTATCAGAGAAATGCAAATCAAAACCACTCTGAGGTACCATTTCACACCAGTCAGAATGGCTGCGATCCAAAAGTCTACAAGCAATAAATGCTGGAGAGGGTGTGGAGAAAAGGGAACCCTCTTACACTGTTGCTGGGAATGCAAACTAGTACAGCCACTATGGAGAACAGTGTGGAGACTCCTTAAAAAACTGGAAATAGAACTGCCTTATGATCCAGCAATCCCACTGCTGGGCACACACACTGAGGAAACCAGAAGGGAAAGAGACACGTGTACCCCAATGTTCATCGCTGCACTGTTTATAATAGCCAGGACATGGAAGCAACCTAGATGTCCATCAGCAGATGAATGGATAAGAAAGCAGTGGTACATATACACAATGGAGTATTACTCAGCCATTAAAAAGAATTCATTTGAATCAGTTCTAATGAGGTGGATGAAACTGGAACCTATTATACAGAGTGAAGTAAGCCAGAAAGAAAAACACCAATACAGTATACTAACACATATATATGGAATTTAGAAAGATGGTAACAATAACCCTGTGTACGAGACAGCAAAAGAGACACTGATGTATAGAACAGTCTTATGGACTCTGTGGGAGAGGGAGAGGGTGGGATGATTTGGGAGAGTGGCATTGAAACATGCATACTATCATGTATGAAACGAGTCGCCAGTCCAGGTTCAATGCACGATACTGGATGCTTGGGGCTGGTGCACTGGGACAACCCAGAGGCATGGTATGGGGAGGGAGAAGGGAGGAGGGTTCAGGATGGGGAACACATGTATACCTGTGGCGGATTCATTTCGATATCTGGCAAAACCAATACAATATTGCAAAGTTTAAAAATAAAATAAAATTAAAATCCTAAAAAAAAAAAAAAAATTTAATAGTATTCTCAACCAGATGAGTTCTCCAGTTGCCTTGATCAAAGTATACAAAGATGAAACTTTGGTATGTCTCTCCCCACAGAAACATATCATGAAATATATACTTTTATTACTATTCTTGAACATAGTTATCACTACAGTAGGTGTATTACCTAACATAGGTAATTATATTATTACTTTTAAATTCTAGTTTATTTTTCAATACGCATCACCTAATGTCTTTCTAGTGATGATTTACATAATCAATCAGCACTCATGATGACCTTCAGTGGAAGTTATGATAACACAGGTGAGTGTTTCACATGGAGCATGTGTCACATGGAAGAAATACTTTTTTTCTTCCTTCTGTAAACTGGCTGAGAATTATTTTTAAGCCATTGACAAAATGGAACAAATGTCTAAAAGTTGTTGTTGTTATAAATTTTACCCTCGGCTGTATTGAACACTTTGCTTAATATCTGTGTCCACGTACCTTGATATTAAAATATGTGAAGAAACGATGTGACTTTGTTTCTTTCTTCAGAATTCCAAGAAACTATTTATTCTCACTTATCCAATTGGTGTAAGATTTTTGTATAAATTGCAGAATTTAAGAGGTAAACTGGGCTCCTATTAATATATTTGATAATGTTATCAGAAGATTAACTAGAAACATTCTCTTGAGGACCTAAGCCCTGATATAGTTGAATCCTTTAGAAATTTCTGTATTGAAATCTAGTTGGCTCATTATGAATTTAGTTTTCTGGACCCTTGGATACCACTTTCTAACAGCAAAATAGAGCACTTTTCAGAAGAAAAAAAAAAGTAAGAATGACAATGTTTGGCAGGTGATTTGCTAACTTAGACAAAAATGCTCTAAACTGAAAACTGAGTGTACAAAAGAAAGCCATTATATTAAACGGAAGGATCTGAGATTAGCAAAGATCATAAGTAAGACATGGAAAAAATAACTACGAATGTGGTTCTCAACTAGTCAGAAAATAACTGGGAAGTTTTAAGAATCTGAATTTCCATGCAGGAACCTGAAGGTGGGATTCTGGAAAACAGTTTTTAAAAAGCTCCTCTGGTGATTATTACGTGAAGTCTAGTTTGAGAACCAATGAACTATAGTTATGGATAAGAATACATTCAGATATTGATATCATGATACTGAGCATATAAGAAATAAAGTAAACATATGCCATCGAGATTTCATCAAATCAGATCTTCCAGGAATATTAATCTCTTCTCCCACTGTGTTTTCAAAGAAGCCACAAAACCAAGATGAGATAAAGACACTGGAGGACTTAGAAGTCTCTGGTGCCTATAAGTACAACAAATATTAAAAACAATCCATTTCCTATCTAGATTAACATAAATCCTCAAACTATGGCCAATTTTTCATTCCAGTCCCAAAGAAGGGCAGTGTCAAAGAATGTTCAAACTACCACACAATTGTGCTCATTTCACATGCTAGCAAAGAAAAGAAAAGAAAGAAAGTGAAGTTGCTCAGTCATGTCCGACTCTTTGCGACACCATGGAGTGGACCCTATCTGGCTCTTCCGTCCATGGATTTTCCAGGCAAGAGTACTGGAGTGGGTTGCCATTTTCTTCTCCAGGGAATCTTCCTAACCCAGGGATCGAACCCGGGTCTCCCACATTGTAGGCAGACTCTTTGCCATCTGAGCCACCAGGGAAGTCACATGCTAGCAAGGTCATGTTCAAAATACTTCAAGCTAATTTTCAACAGTACATGAACTGAGAACTTTCAAATGTACAAGCTGGATTTAGAAAAGGCAGAGGAGCAAGAGATAAGATCCAACGAATGTTGGATTAAAAAAAAGAAAAAGCAAGAGAATTTCAGAAAAACATCTAAATTTCTCCTTCATTGACTACACTAAAGCTTTTGACTGTGTGAGCGAGTGAAGTGAGCAAAAGTCGCTCAGCCGTGTCCGCCTCTGTGACCCCATGGACTATACAGTCCATGGAATTCTCCAGGCCAGAATACTGGAGTGGGTAGCCACTCCCTTCTCCAGGAGATTTCCCAAGCCAGGGGTTGAACCCAGGTCTCCCGCATTGCAGGCAGATTCTTTACTCACAACAAATTGTGGAAAACTCTTAAGGAGATGGGAGTACCAGACTACCTGACCTGCCTCCTGAGAAATCTGCATGCATGTCAAGAAGCAACAGTTAGAACTGGACATGGAACAACAGACTGGTTCCAAATTGGGAAAGGAGTACTACAAGACTATATATGGCCATCCTGCTTATTTAACATCTATGCAGAGTACATCATGGGAAATGCCAGGTTGCATGAAACACAAGCCAGAATCAATGTTGTCAGGAGAAATATCAATAACCTCAGATATGCAGATGATACCACCCTAATGGCAGAAAGTGAAGAGGAACTAAAGACCCTCTTAATGAAGGTGAAAGAGGAGAGTGAAAAAGCTGGTTTAAAACCCAGCATTCAAAAATCTAAGATCATGGCATATGGTCATCACTTCATGGCAAAAAGATGGGGAAAAAATGGAAACAGTGAGATTTTATTTTCTTGGGCTCCAAAATCACTGTGGATGGTGACTGTAACCGTGAAATTAACAAACGCTTCTTCCTTGAAAGAAAAGCTATGGCAAACCTAGACTGTGTATTAAAAAGCAGAGACATCACTTTGCTGACAAAGGCCCATCTAGTCAAAGCTATGGTTTTTCCAGTAGTCACGTATGGATGTGAGAGTTGGACCATAAAGAAGGCTGAGCACCAAAGAACTTATGTTTTTGAACTGTGTTGCTGGAGAAGACTCTTGAAAGTCCCTTGGACTCCAAGGTGATCCAACCAGTCAATCCTAAAGGAAATCAGTCTTGAATATTCATTGGAAGGACTAATGCTGAAGCTGAAGGGCCAGTACTTTGGTCACTGACTCATTAAACTAGACCTTGATGCTGGGAAAGATTGAGGGCAGGAGGAGAAGTGGGCAACAGGATGAGATGGCTGCATGGCATCACTATCTCAGTGGACATGAGTTTGAGCAAACTCCAGGAGATGGTGAAGGACAGGGAAGCCTGGTGCTACAGTTCATGGGTCACAAAGAGTCAGAAACTATTGAGCGACTGAGCAACAACAGTGACTGTGAACATAATTTAAAACCTTTGAGAGAACGCAGCACTCCGGGGAGACTATCATTATTACAAGGAGAATAATTCCCTATGTCTAGAGTGTACTTTGGAATCATGGACCTTAAGACCCAAACCAATCAAAATCAAATATGTCAAAGAAGGATCCCCCTGAAGGACTCATCTTTTTAAAGTGACGTGTTCAGTGATTTTATGTAGCTATGTTTCAACTTCCCTAGAAGTGTTCATTCAGGCACAAGTGGTATTGACTACAGCGTAGACATCTTCTTGCTCACCTGAAAGATAATCTAGGGCTATTTCTATTATCAAGAACAACCTTGGACAGTCAGTTTAAGGAATTTTTCTCAACAGTTATTGCTTTAGTATAGATTCCATAATACTTTCAAGAGTTAAAGAGAGGTTCCTAATCAAAGTTTCATTTGTACTCACTCCTAAGCACAGAAGTAGGAACCTGCCAAAGGAAGAAAATTCTAATCATGAACTCCTCCTGGTAGGTTCTTTCTAATTTGATGATGTAAAGTCATATCACAGTTTAATTTTGAACAACTAGGAGCACAGTTAGATAACCTTAATGACATTGTCCAAATAAAGGCTAGCCATCTAGGCATTTACAGATCTAAGGAGAATGATAACACAACAAAGATAAATCCTACAGGGGCCAGACCACTCCTGCTAAGATAGTACAGTTTCTGGATTCATTCACAGGGATTGCTGCATTTACCCATTCAAGCCAGGGATCAGTTAGGTTTTCAGCACATTCAGGAACTAAATCTCCCAGCCTAAAACTAAAACATTTTGGAAATATCCTGGCAGTCCAGTGGTTAGGATTTCACACTTTCACAGCTAAGAACCTGGGTTTAATGTCTGGTTAGGAAAATAAGATCCTATGTTTTTCCTATTGATTTTGGCCACGCCATGGACAGCATGTGGGATCACAGTCCCCTGCAGTGGAAGCACAGAGTCTTAACCACTGAACCATCAAGGGAAGTTTCTTATCTGTCTTTACTTTTTATATTTTCCTTTTATTTATTTCAAAATATACCATTTATTCTATTATTCAGATATCAAACTACATAAAATGTCCACCAGCAATTAAAAAAAAAAATTCATGAATAGCAACATCTCGCATGGGTGAGTTATTTCATAATGTGTACCAACATTCAGGTTTTTATGTAATAAACAAAAAAACAGGAATAAAGGATAAGCTGCAGTAGTGGGTAGGGTGTGTCCTGTATGTATGCAGAGATTTTTGAGGCTTAGAAAGCAGCTGGAGTGCAATTTTAATGGAACTGTAAAGAGCTGGGACACCTGGATAAGAAGAGAATCCCATTCCAGGCAAAAACACTCCACTTCCCAATTTCAGTTTATCGTATCCAAAAGTTAGTGCTTTTCCTCAGTCCCATGGGTTTACTGAAATGACACTAGTCTCTAGAGAAGTAACCTATTAAATTAAATTCTGTCTTTTAGAATAAAATTCATGGGGAAACTTTTGTGTGTGTGAAGTACTTCAAAAATGAGAGTGTTTACATTTGCTCTTGCTTTTTCTCAGGGATCGATTTCGGTAGAGCCAAGAGGAGGGGAGCAGAAGGCTTAGAATGTTTCCAATTTATCCTCCATCCTCTTAAACACCCAACTGCTTTGAATGTCATGCGTTTTTGTTAAGCTCCTTTCATCTCTGTTTGCTGACAAACTGACTAGCCTGAATCACTTTATCATCAAAGTGAGAGCAGTTGGCTGGCACTCTTCCATTTCATCCTAAGACCTGTGGTCATCATGGGTTAATTCAGGCTGTGTTTAGATTATCCAGCAGCCTGGACTCTCCACTTCCTATCCTCTTCATCTCCCATGACCATCTTTTCTACTTTACTTTATTCACTCACTCCATTGCTCATTCTCTGGACCCCGTGATCACGTCTAATTTGCCAATTAAGTCATGTTCTCTCTAACATTACCTACTCTATTTGCACATTTCAGGCTAACTACGACCACTGCAACTTCTCTTTGACTTCATTGAACCTCCTTTCCTTCTACTTTTGCATCAGCCCTCTCCTTTTAACTCTTCCTCCTCAAAACTTTCCATAACATGGTAAATACCCAAACCCCTTTAATCTACAGCCTTTCAGGAGCCCGATGATCTGAGTCAATGGAGAGCTGTTGCTGATAGTTATAAAACAGAGTTGACTGATATATTATAATTAACGGGTCCTCAGTACTCCTCAGAAACTATTCACCATCAATAATTCTAAACCTTCTCGATCCAGGCTGCCCACCTGCTCCTCTCCCAATGAGAATACAGCAAATATATAAATCTATCATATCTTCACCCCACCTACTCTTCTCCTCTTTTAATACAGTAGAGAAGATGTCAGTCTTCTATGTAAGGTCAATCCCATCCCCCCACCTACCTGCGATTCTCTACTTGATGACATCTTAATGACTCAAAGGCACCTCAGGCTCAAATTCCTAAAACTAAACTCATCACCATTCCTTCCAAACCTGAGTGGTTGCACATACCAAAATTTCAAGGTCGTCAAGTCTCATCTTTTTTCCTCCATCTCCCACCGTGTTCTGTCTACTCGACCTCCTGGATACCTATTTCTCTAACCTGCCCCTTCTTTGTGTTTCCACCTTCGGCACTCAAATAGAATCTGCCATCATCTCCGAACTGGACTAATACAAAAGCTTTATGAATGTAGGGTACCTCTCAAATCTATTCTCCATATTATAATCAAAGACACTTTTGTGGATAGAGATAAACATACATATTTTTTTCCAATCTCTTTCTAAACTTTTACATAAGATAGAAATCCAAATGTCTAACACAGCCTATAGCCTGTGCCTGGCCCTGCCCTGCCTGAACTTCAGTCTCATCTTCCAACTCTCTCTCCCACTTACCCCAGAAGCTGCAGTCACACTGGTCTCCTTTCATTTCCCCTGAGCATCACACTACTACCACCACAGTAGCAAACTCGACACATTACTTTTCCTCTGCCTGGAACATTCTCCTCTCCCATACTTTCCTGTCCTGACTCATTGCAATCCTCCTATTTTTGTACCTTAAAATATTATGCATTTCCTATCATAAAAACCAGTAATTGTAATATTCATACAATTATTTAGCCATTTCTTTTTTGATACAACTGAATTTTAAAGCATCACAGAAATCAGATGGATTTATGGGCATGTAAATGGATATATTCTTATAGTTATCCTTACAAAGTTATTATTTTGCTCTGTTACCTCAGATAGAATTTTATCATATTTTATCACCTTTACACATATATTCTTTGAAAATTTTGTTTAAATGTATATGAACATTTTGACAGAATTATTAATGAACACCCAGTACTGACATCTAGCACTTTTACTTCATTCATTTTTTTAACGGTTATACTCCATTTTAGTTATTATAAAATATTGGCTTTATTCTGTGCATTGTACAATATATTCTTGTAGCTTATTTTATACGTAATAGTTTGTACCTTCTAATCCCTTAGCCCTATATTCATTTCTAAATTTCCTCCACTAGATTATGTATTTCATGTAATCAGGATCTATCGGTGTTATATTCTGTCTTATTTTGACACAATGGCTCCACAATAATGAGATTCAATAAATATGTGTTGAATGGATGATTTCTTTTTCAGTTCACTTATAGAAGAGAAGAGTGTTTTGAAGCATTTGAACCACTCTGTAGCATTCTGACCCCCAGGATTAAGTATTGATCTTTCATTTGTGTTCTTCTTCCATAGCACTTACCATAACAAATGTATTGTTATTATCATTCCTGGTTAGCCAGTGAGTTATTGCTCTAGCTATGAGGACTGTTTTATTCATTTGGGCAGCTTCTTCCCCAAAGAGCATCTGGACCTTACTGAGAACTTGGCACATGTTAATTGAAGTGACCTCTGCAAGCATGGGCTTCCCTGGTGGCTTAGAAGGCAAATAATCTGCTTGCAATGCAGCAAACCCAGGTTTGATCCGTGGCTCAGGAAGACCCCCCTGGAGAAGGGTATGGCTACCCACTCCAGTATTCTTGCCTGGAGAATTCCATGGATGGAGGAGCCTGGTGGACTACAGTTCATGGAGTCACAAAGAGTTGGACACGACTGAACAACTAACACTTTCACTTTACTTTTTCCACAAGTTTAAGAGGCTGACTTGAACCATGTAGAAGGCTGGCTGACATTTCTCTATAAAAACAAACAGCGCCCAGATTTACACAAAATAGATTTAGCCACTTCAGCTCAGTTCAGTCGCTCAGTTGTGTCCGACTCTTTGTGACCCCATGGACTACAACATGCCAGGCTTTCCCATCCATCACCAACTCCCAGAGCTTGCTCAAATCCATGTCCATTGAGTCAGTGATGCCATCCTACCATCTCATCCTCTATTGTCCCCTTCTCTTCCTGCCTTCAATCTTTCCCAGCATCAGGGTCTTTTCGAATGAGTCAGTTCTTTGCATCAGGTGGCCAAAATATTGGAGTTTCAGCTTCAGCATCAGTCCTTCCAATGAATAGTCAAGACTGATTTCCTTTAGGATGGAGTGGTTGGATCTCCTTGCAGTCCAAGAGACTCTCAAGAGTCTTCTCCAACACCACAATTCAAAAGCATCAATTCTTCGGCGCTCAGCTTTCTTTAAGGTCCAACTCGCATATTCATAAATGTCTATTGGAAAAACCGTAGCTTTGACTAGACAGACCTTTGTTGACAAAGCAATGTCTTTGCTTTTTAATATGCTATCTGGGTTGGTCATAGTTTTTCTTCCAAGGAGCAAGCTTCTTTTAATTTCATGGCTGCAGTCACCATCTGCAGTGATTTGGGAGCCCCACAAAATAAAGTCTCTGTTTCTGTTGTTTCCCCATCTATTTGCCATGAAGTGATGGGACCAGATGCCATGATCTTAGTTTTTTGAATGTTGACTTTTAAGCCAGCTTTTTCACTCTCCTCTTTATCAGTCACTTATTAAAGGGAAATTGAGACCACAGTTACCCAGTGTGGATAAATCAGAAAAATGAAACTCTGGCTTAATTCTCCAGATTGATGAATGGGTTTCAAATTTACTGGTGCTGATTTTGCTTTATTTTCCAGCACTTTTGAATGCTTACCATAGAAATGACAACATGCACTTTTCACTTAAAGGATAAATTCCACTTAAATTCCACAACCCATCATCAAAAACCCAGAGAGCCTAAGCCCTAAACAGTGCAGAAGCATGAATAAAGAAAAATATACATTAATACTTGATGAAGTTCTTTACCCTCTCTGATCTTCTGCAGAATTCTGCTTCGTCACAAGGTTTCCTAAACGTCCAGTTGAGCAAGCACATATGCTGGAGAAATGTCATTTATTTCAGTGATCCATATAAATTAAAATCAAAACCATGGCATTCCAGAGCTTAGAAGTATGGATTCAAGAACCAGGAGCCTCGCTTGCCATGCTGGAGTCCCACCTACCAGTTTTGTGTGTTCCTGGGTTCCCTCTGCTGGAGAAGGCAATGGCACCCTACTCCAGTACTCTTGCCTGGAAAATCCCATGGGCGGAAGAGCCTGGTAGGCTGCAGTCCATGGGGTCGCTAAGAGTCGGACACGACTGAGCGACTTCACTTTCACTTTTCACTTTCATGCATTGGAGAAGGAAATGGCAACCCACTCCAGTGTTCTTGCCTGGAGAATCCCAGGGATGGGGGAGCCTGGTGGGCGGCTGTCTATGGGGTCGCACAGAGTCGGACACGACTGAAGTGACTTAGCCGGGTTCCCTCTAAGCCTTCCCTTATACGAAAAATGAAAATTAAAAATATCACCGCACTCACGGGGCTGTTAAAGAATTAACATATAAAATGCTTAGGAGTGCCTAGCACATTTTAAGAGTACATGAATGTTGGTATTAAGAGTCAAACTTTTCATCAGCGTCCTATTACTCTGAGAATCTTCGGAACGTAGCCTCTTAAATGTAAAGACCATCTTCTAAAAACGGGGGGTGGGGGCGGAGAGGGGTAATAAAATTTTTAAAAGCTCAATTACAGTAGCGTGAGAACTATAAATGACAGAAGGCAGTATCAAAACAAAGAGGGGGCCGTCTAGGATGGGCCTGAGATAGAATTCTTGGGTCCGGTCTTCCCATTCAGAAGCCGCCCGGTACACAATAAGCCTGCTGTTTGTTTGGCTGTTGATGGGTCGATAAGCAGAGGCAGGATGTGTTAATTTCTTGTTAAGCGCGTGTGGCCGGGCCCTCGGCAAACAATGGGCTCCGAGGCGGGGAGCTGCGCCCGGCCGGCCCCCACCGGCGCCCAGCTTCCGGACTGTCGGCCTCCCACATCCCCCCTTTGTTTGCCCGGGCCCGGTCGCGCGTGTCGTCGCCGCGGCCACCCCACCTAGCCTTTCCGCCGGCCGCGCCTGGCCCGGGGGCCGCGGGGTCGCGGGGAGGAAGCGGCGGGCGGCGGCGGCGGGGGGCGGCCGGGGGCCGGCGGGCGGCCGGGGGCGGGCAGCCCGGGGCCCGAGGAAGCGCCGCCGCCGCCCGCCGCGCTCGGGGAAGGCCTGCGCGCCGCGATAAGGCGCTGCCCCGGCCCATTGTCCGCGCGCCGCGGCAGCCCAGTGAAAGTTCCCGGGGCCCGCGGGATGCACAGTCCCACCGGCACCTGGAAGCCGCCGCCCTGCGGAGGCGCGCGGGCCATTGTGACGCCCCGCGCCCGGCCCTCCAGCCTCCGATCGGGAAGGATGGAGGTGCCGCCCCGAGGGTGTCACCGGCCGCTGCACTCCAAAGGACTCTTGGAGGAACTTTGGCACACATTTGCGGGGGAAAATGTCCTTGGCCTGGGGCCACGGTAGGACCTCTCAGTTCTCAGTTCTGGGAGAGTCAGGGCCACTGAGAGTGAGGAGCCTCCTCATCAATCAAATATTTTAAAAGATCTGTTTTAATGCAGCGCCCCACCAAAATGTGTGTTACATTCTACAAAGGAACGTCTTTGCTAGGTATATACCAAGGGTACACAGCAGTATAATGCTGCTATTTACAATTACAGAAGTTCAGATATTAATAATACCCATTAAAAAAAAAATTCTGTGCAGGAGACCTGGGTTCGATCTCTTGGTTGGGAAGATCCCCTGGAGGAAGGTATGGAACCCACTCCAGTATTCTTGCCTGGGAAATCCCATGGACAGAGGAGCCTGGTGCGCTACAGTCCATTTGGTGGTGGAGTCGCACACGACTGTGACTGACACTTCAGCAAACGATTGTGATTGGAAATGATACGCACATTGAAAGTTGTATAATGAAATTTTTCTTTCTTTAATCCATTTACTGTATAACTGTGGTTTTTCAACTTCATTTGGAGACCACTGGGATTTTAAAAGTGTACATTTGAGACCCTTTAGGGGTGGCGGGCTAATGGCCATGGGGTTCTTAACCTCCTCCTCCCAATCTCTACCCCAGGCCAGAGGCAAAGTGGCTTCAAATAGTTCTGAGGGAATTAGGTGGTCTCATCCAGAGAAGAAGAATTTCAAGCTCATTCTCTCTGATTTGGTAGGTTTTTCTGTGTTTGTCTTCCTCCAAACCTACAGGGATGTTCATTACAGCTACCATCACCTAGAATCAGGGAAATAACATAGAAAAGAATAGCCCATTCATTCCTAAATCTATTCTATGTGTGACTATTAACTTTTATTTATTTGAAACTGCCTACTTATTTTTGACTATATATAATGCCCTAAACGAGCTTCTCAAAACTACACCAATGGCCTGTTGGCAGGGGGGAAATGTGTTTCAATGGAAATAAATGCATAATGAATAGTACATCTTTCCTGGCTGCCCAATTCTAGCCTTGCTGTCTTTGAGCTATTTGGCAACTCTGAAAATTGATAATAATATATACTCCATCCTGTTTAGTAAAGATTTCATTGAATACCTCCACCTCCCTTGTGGAAAAAAATCAGTTTGTCTCCAATTGCAATTCATCTCAATATTCTTTTATATATCAGTGAATATTGTAAATATTCCATATACATGTGTACTCTTGGTTTTTCCTTTGCACTGGTTGTAAAATGTACCTTTACAGGGAAAATAAAGGAAGAAAAACAAGTTTTTGAATGGGTCTTTGTACTTATATCTGGAACTCATGATTTACTTTCTCTGTAAACTACCTTTTATCAAGCCTCCCAATTAAGAGTAACACAAATCAAAAGGAAAGCTTGAAGGAAAAGCAGAAAAAAAAAAATTAGTGACAACTTTAGTTCACCATTAGACTCAGGAGGTAAATTTATTATTCATTACGTATATGGAGACCTAACTGAGAGCATATTAGTGGGAAGCTAAGTACTTTGGCCACCTCATGCAAAGAGTTGACTCATTGGAAAAGACTCTGATGCTGGAAGGGATTGGGGGCAGGAGGAGAAGGGGACGACAGAGGATGAGATGGCAGGATGGCATCACCGACTCGATGGACATGAGTTTGGGTGAACTCCAAGAGTTGGTGATGGACAGGGAGGCCTGGTGTGCTGCGATTCATGGGGTCACAAAGAGTCGGACACGACTGAGCAACTGAACTGAAGTGGCTCAAATGGTAAAATATATGCCTGCAATGCGTAAGATTCGAGTTCAGCCTTTGTGTAGGGAAGATCCCCTGGAGAAGGAATGGCTACCCACTCCAGAATTCTTGCCTGGAAAATCCCAGGGACAGAGGAGCCAGGTGGGCTACAGTTCATAGAGTTGCAAAGACTCAAACACAACTAACTAAACAACTAACACTTTAACTCACTCAAAGTAAAACAAGGGCTTCTCTGGTGGCTCAGCAGCAAAAAAGAAAAAAAAAAAAAAAAAATCCACTTGACAGTGAAGGATATGAGGGTTCCATACCTGAGTCAGGAATTTCCCTTGAAAAAGGAAATGGCAACCCATTCTAATCAGTATTCTTGCCTCTGAAATCCCATGGACAGAGAAGTCTGGCAGGCTACAGTTTAGGGGGTCACAAAAGAATCAGACAAGACTTAGAGACTAAACAAAAGTAAAACAATTATTATCTCTCTGAGTTGTTTTTATTAACTAGTGAAGAAATTGAGGAGAGGTAGAAAGACTCTCAGAATTGGGGCCAGAAGATCTGTGTTGAAATCCTGGATGCTGCCACTTAAAGATGGCAGCCCAAGGAAGTTACTCCGAACCACCATTTCCTTATCTATGAAATGGGACTAATAATATTCACCTCCCAGGGTTGTTGAAGAAATAAATGAGCTGGTATTTGTGACAGAACTACCACCGTACCTAATGTTCATTGTACCTGGTTAACTCCACACTGTGGCACTCCGTTAATTATTTTGGGTAAAGATATAGGAAGCAACAAGACGATACAAGAGACTCATAGTGAAGGGCTAGCAACAGAGTGGGAACAGGATATAGAAGAGAGCTAAATTTAGTAATCAGGTCCTGTGTTTAGCAATGGGGCCTTCAGCAAGTAATATAATCTGTCTGAAGCACCACCTCTTCATCTGAACCGAGATGAAAGCATCCACCTGGGAAGGTTGTGGGAACACAAACAATGAATGTCAAGTTTGACTTGGCACAGTGCCCAGCATGAAGATCAGACTCTATAACAGGTACATTATTAGGCAGATCAAAATAATTAAACTCAACTTCTCTCTAATTATGACGATTATTCTTGATTTTTAGCAACACATTTCATAAGCAAGCCACTACTAGAATTCCTTCTTTTTAAAGAAGCTACCCTGACAGGATCTGGTTCCAAATTGGGAAAGGAGTATGTCAAAGCTGTATATTGTCACCCTGTTTATTTAACTTCTATGCAGAGTACATCATGCAAAATGCCAGGCTGGCTGAAGCACAAACTGGAATCAAGATTGCTGGGAGAAATATCAATAACCTCAGATATGCAGATGACACCACCTTTATGGCAGAAAACAAAGAACTAAAGGGCCTCTTGATGAAAGTGAAAGAGAAGAGTGAAAAAACTGGCTTAAAACTCAACATTCAGAAAACTAAGATCATGGCATCTGGTGCCATCACTTCATGGAAAATAAATGGGGAAACAATGGAAACAGTGTGAGACTTTATTTTTGGGGGCTCCAAAATCACTGCAGATAGTGATTGCAGCTATGAAATTAAAAGATGCTTGCTCCTTGTCGGAAAAGTTATGACCAACCAAACTAGACAGCATATTCAAAAGCAGAGACATTACTTTGCAAACAAAGGTCCATCTAGTCAAGGCTATGGTTTTTCCAGTAGTCATGTATGGATGTGAGAGTTGGACTATAAAGAAAGCTGAGCGCTGAAGCATTGATGCTTTTGAACTGTGGTGTTGGAGAAGACTCTTGAGAGTCCCTTGGACAGCAAGGGGATCTAATCAGTCCATCCTAAAGGAAATCAGTCCTGAATATTCATTGGAAGGACCGATGCGAAACCTGAAGCACCAATACTTTGGCCACCTGATGCAAGGAACTGACTCATTTGAAAAGACCCTGACGCTGGGAAAGATTGAAGGCAGTAGGAGAAGAGGAAAACAGAGGATGAGATGACTGGATGGCATCACCAACTCGATGGACATGAGTTTGAGTAAGCTCTGGGAGCTGGTGATGGACAAGCAAGCCTGGCGTACTACATACAGTCCATGGGGTCACAAAGTATCGGACACAACTGAGCGACTGAACTGAACTGAATTGAACCACCATGGATCAAAAGTGCTCCTTCCAACTTGGACATATTCTTTTTCTGAAGTGGCTGCAGCCTAGAGAAGAGAATGACAACTCACAAGTGACAATGGCAAGTCTGTTTCTACAGAGGAAAGGGACATTTATGTGTTACCTGTAACCAGGATCACCAGTGAGGTATAAGAAAATGAAATCTTCAGGAAACAAGCAGAGAAATTCCTGTGATTCAGTGCTTTCTTAAGGTTTTATGGAATGTGGAATATTTTTAGCCTGTGGCAAGCATAAAATACTCTGATATTGATAATTGATATTTAGAGTTGGGTGGGGAGTGAAGTGCAAAGCAACATGTAAGAGACAAGTAAAATCAAGGTGAACCAAATCCTTGCTATGAAAACTTTGTCAAATGCATCCACTCTTTGGTCAAGTAACACCACCAGCCCCCGCAATGACTAAAGACACAGCTGATTAGACCAAAGGTGTACACCAGACATACGGACACTAACTCCACAGCCTGGCTTGTGACAGCTGAACTGATCTATCATTGATGAAGAGGTGACCACTATATCAGTGAGATTCTGTTTCTGAAATTTACACTGGGAAGCAGAATAGAGTCAGTCAATTTAGAACAGAAGCTAGAGCTATTAAAAAAAAAAAAAAATAGGCATCATGAAGTGGTGATAGCACCCCTTTCCCCTTTGCCCGTTTCTATTCCCTCATCTTGAAAGAACCTAATTATGGGAATGAGATCACAGGGCAATTTAAACCAGCTGCCAATTTGTACTCTCCTGGATGTGTAAAAATCACAGAGACTTTACTTTGCCAACAAAGATCTGTCTAGTCAAGGCTGTGGTTTTCCCAGTAGTCATGTATGGATGTGAGAGTTGGACTATAAAGAAAGCTGAGCACCAAAGAAGTGATGCTTTTGAACTGTGGTGTTGAAGAAGACTCTTGAGAGTCCCTTGGACTGCAAGGAGATCCAACCAGTCCATCCAAAAGGAAATCAGTCCTGAATGTTCATTGGAAGGACTGATGTTGAAGCTGAAACTCCAATACTTTGGCCACCTGATGCAAAGAACTGACTCATTCGAAAAGACCCTGATGCCTGGAAAGATTGAAAGCGAGAGGAGAAGGGGACTGACAGAGGATGAGATGGTTGGACGATATCACCGACTCAATGGACGTGAGTTTGAGTACACTCCGGGAGTTGGTGATGGACAGGGAGGCCTGGTGTGCTGCAGTCCATGGGGTCACAACTGAGCAACTGAACTGACTGAATGTGTACCATGCTTGTCTAACCTGTTGATTCTTTTCCTGGATAAAAAGAAATAAGAATCAAGAATTAAGACATTAAAGAATGACTAGCTCTCTACTTCCAGTACCCTCTTTCCCCTTAGCAATCCTGCAGGCAGATCACCCAGGCAAGATAACATCTGAAGAGTCCAGCCACTCTGCACACCATAGAGAAGGATGGAGAACCCAACCTCTTGCCTTGACGATTCACAGAGACTCTTCCCCATTCCCCTGATTCCCTGACATTTTTCCGTTTAAAAAACTGTCTTTGCTGAGAGAATCTCTGGAGTTGGTCTCATGACATGAGTCCACCTTGTCCCCAGATTGTCAGATCTTCAGATTAAAGTGACTTTTCTTTCTACTGACACTTGCCTCTCAAATTACTGGCTTTTGAGTGGCAAGCAGTAAAATCTGAGTTTGGTAACAGTTGGATGAGGCACCTAATGTCAAGCCAAGTTATGAGGTAGCATAAGTGACAAGTAAGTAGAAATGATTGGGGCAGAGTAAAGGGACAGTGTAGATAATCCCACTGTGCTGTGCTTGGTCGCTCAGTCATGTCCAACTCTTTGTGACCCTATAAAGGGTAGCCTGCCAGGCTTCTCTGTCCATGGGGATTCTCCAGGGAAATTTACTAGAGTGGGTTGCTATGCCCTCCTCCAGGGGATCTTCCCAACCCAGGGATTCAACCAACGTCTCCTGCATTGCAAGCAGGTTCTTTACCTTTTTACCATTTGGGCCATCAGGGAAGCCCAGCTAATCCCACTAGGGGATTGTAAATAGAAAAAAATATGGAAGACCCCTAAAGTTAATGATTACTCAAGAAAGTGGGTTTGCTGAACCACAAAACCAAGCAAGCTTACTTAGCAATAAAACCACCCAATGGAACCACAAGACATGCTCCCAAAAGATGAAACAGTGGTGGTATGAGACCAACATTCTGCCCAGTGAGCTCAGTGGCTTAATGATCCTTAGGACATGCTCTCCGTACACGTGAAAAACAATAATTTGTGGACCAAGCTTTACTAGGCAGGGACAAGAAACTTCCCTGCCCAACCTAGAGGAGGAACTGATGATGGAAGCATGATGTCTACTCAAGAAAGACAAAGACGGTCTTCTCTCCCTCCCCCTGTTCCTTTGATTTTAAAAATACAACCCACTAAGTACCCAGGGTGCAGCACCCTCCCGCCTGCTCTCTTGTAACCCTCACAAGCATCCTATTCTAATAAATCACTTCTTATCTATCACTTTGCCTCTTGCTGAATTCTTTCAGTGCTGAGACATAAACTACCAGAGCTCTTCAGAACCCCTGAAACACCTAACCATTTCAGAAGTATATTTAGTGAGATCAATGTTCCAGAGTGTACTCAATTGTATCCTAACTTTTTGAGTTTGCTTTCATTTTTATTTATTTTCACCTACAGTCAATAAAACTGCAGTGAACATCTCCATGCAAGTAAAAAGTAGAAGTATCAATATATTAGCAAGCAGCAGAGAAAATGAACAAACCATAGCGTGGTGTGGCAGGGATTTCTGGCTATGCACCTCCCTATTTCCCAGTCCTCTTTGCACAGAAATTGTATGTGTGTTACCCCTGGACTGGGAAGTTTAGGATAAAAAGAGATTCTTCTCTTTCTCCTTTTACATAAGCTAGACTCAGATGATTGTAAGGCTCCTAAGAGCCACAAGACAGAAGGAGCCTGGATCTCTGCATCACTAGGGGAGGACTGATGCTTGCTGCATGTGACTGTTTCTTGGGTGAATAGCAAACTTCTGTTATATTAAATCACTTTAATTTTTACAGAAATGGAAATAACCTAGAACTCATCAGAATGAGTAGTAAAGAAATCATGTGATTATGATCAAGGTAAAAAAGCCAGAAAGGACAAGCATATGATAGAGTTATCTGTCCCAAATAAGGGCTTATAGCCACAGATTCTAGTCCACATGCATCCCCAAAACATGTTTTTATTTAGCTGAGGTGACTTGGACAATCCTCTCCAACCTTTATATCATAGATATATTATCATAGGCATATATGCACTTAGAGGAGAATTACATTTTTAACATTTTATACACATTTCAAATTTTCTAACATGAACATATGTTTCCTTTATAACAAATATATGCACGCACACACACAAACAACTACTGCCTTATCTGGCATAGCAAGATACTTTCTTATTTATTTATGCCCTAAAAGTCCCCAATAATGCCATGCAGTATCTTGATCTTCTTTGATAAAATATTTATTATATAAAAATAGGACAAATAAGTAGTCAAAGAATGGCCAACCAACACTTCTGAAAAAAAACAACAACAGTATTTTTCTATAGAATGAATGCCTAAGATTAGAGTTTTTATTTTCTCTGGAGGTGGTCATATCAATGATATTCTGGGCAGCTTCAGATGGTTACTTACCATTGAATCATGACTAGAAGTGAGTCGTTTATCAAGCTATTCCTATTCCTTAATGATTTGAACATGTCATTTTTACACTGAAATTTTTCTAGCATAAACCCAGGATTAAAAAAAGAACATTTGTCCATTGAAACTTCCAACTCAGGAAAGAAAAAAACATTTTTTTTCCAGGTTAATTAGGGGTTTCAGGAACTAATTTTGTGTCAAGAGGTGTTGAGATCTCTCATGTGGCTCAAAAATTTGTCAAGAACCTTAAAGAAAGAGAAAGTAGAAAAAGGAAAAAAGAAAAGAAGAAGGGAAGAGAAATCAAAGGAGCGAAAATGCAGAGCGATATTTTCCCTTGACACCCAAGGCCGCAGTATACAGAAACAGAGACGAGTGAGTGGCAATTTCTGTTGTGGCTACAAGATACGGTAGCAGTGGGACAATCCTAATTCAAATAAATGAACATCACAGCCAACTTTGAGTGTCCTTTGAAAGTTAGTGGAAAAAAATATGCTATCATATTTTGTATGTTAGCAAAAGAAGGGAATAGGCAGTATATAAGCGCATTTGTTGTAGCCAATATTTATCAGCTATTTCCTAAATATCATTCAAATTTGTGGCAAAAAGGCATGAAACAAATGAATTGCAGAATCTCTATCAATTATTCTAGCTTTATTTTTTGCCTTTGAAATGTGAATTGAAGGCCTTTCAGAGTTAACAATCTCAGTCCAAATCACATGAAGCAACTGTGAGACCCCATACCTATCGTCTGGTCCAAGGTACTGAATCTTCTTTGTAACATGATGTTCCTAGAACTCTTTGCAACTTCGCAAGCGTGTGCTGGAATGAAGCACATCTGCATAGCACAGAAAACCTGAGGCGCTTAATTTTAACGAAATTTATATATTTTTGACACAGGCAGATCCTGCTGTATTTGACAAATATGTTCTAGGAGGAAGCTCAATCTAGATGTTATGTGTAACTTTATCTTATTCCCCTTAGAGCACAGCTGTTCTTACCAAATGATCTCTCCACTGCCCAAAGTCATTACACCCTTTCCCTTTCACATTGTCCCTCTGTAAATGTCAGGCATAACTACATTTTTATTTGCAGAGATACCACTGCTATGAATGAGTAAAAATTTTCTGCTCCCCCGCCTCTCTCTCTTTACCCTCTGTGCATTCTACTAATATGATTTGTTGAACAAATTGTTCCATTAATCTGGGGCTGTTTGACAGAGTGAGAAAATAAGTGCCAAAGTGAGAAGATTCACAAGAATCGGAAATCTCAGTGCCTCTTTCTCAAGGTAAATAGTTATTATATCAGGGTGTCAGACTGGCGGAATGGATGTGCTCTCATTCTCAGTTTGTAAATGTCACTTTTCCTCAGCCCATCAGGGTGACAAATGAGGTGTGGGTTACAGTAAGAGTTCATTCTTTGACAAAGTTCTTAACAGTCTATTTCAGCAGAAAGCATCCAGCCTTCCTCACTTTTATAATCTAAACCCTACACTGCTGCCAGAAACTTCTCAGGTCTCTTCTTACTGCTTTCTCACAATTCTCCAAGAGAAAAATCTCTGTAACAAAATTTAAAGTCTCAGATAAAATAAAAGCAGATAGATTAGAAAGAAGTCTGTAAGCCATAACACTGGTTTTGCAGAGAAATTCCATTTACTGGTTCTCAAGATTTCATGATCCCAGCAAAATTTATTACATCATGGTCTTTGTTTAAATTTTCCTGCAGTTTTTCTATATACATTTAATCTTGAGATTTTTGACAAGTTTTTACCATGAGTTAATGAATAGTTATATTATATATAAATATTGATAATTTGAGTAAATAATTTGCTCCAAGAGTAAATGAATGAGTGGCTGAGTGAATGGTAACTCTGCATCTGACTAAAATTCTTCCCCTGCAAAATATGCTTCTTTGAATAATCTAAGATATAATATTTGAAAAGGAACTGAGATAGATTGGTTTTATAAGTAAAAGTTTAAGATACTCTGTATAAATAGACAGAAAAATGTCTATTATGTCCAAACAGAAGAGGATGAAAAATCAGTGTAGTGTGTAGGTTGGTGCTGTTGCCCGAGACACCACATTTATTTTTCTTGAGCTGAATATTTTGCCAATGGGGCCCATCCTCACTGCAAAGCATCCATCAGCCAATTTGCTATATCAGCACTTTGGTGATTAGAAATACATCTAAAAGATTCAATTACTGATTCAAAGAGATCTACTTAGTTACATACCACTAGCCAATTCAGACCAAGTTGGTCACCTTACACACACACATCCACCCCACCCATATCTATCTTCAAAGGAAGGCCCCCATTTGTGACCACCCCCAGGGTTTATGGGACTCTGAGGCATTTTCTGGAAAAAAAAAAAAACAAACAAACATGCTATTCCCTTAAACAGCCATGGGATATTTAAATCAAAATTATGAAAACTTGCCAAATTCTGGTAGACCTTGGAGCTACACTCTCTACTTCAAACATTCCTCAGAGCCTGCAGATGGGATCCTGGGAAAACTGGCAGAAACCAGTGAAGTGTAGAAATTTTTACAAGAGTCTGCTCTCCAGAATCTCAGTCTGTGATGCTTGGTGGAGAGAGAAAAATAAAATTTCACGTTGTCCTTTCCTTTTCAAATCCAGACCCATTGGTTACCGATCTTTAGTCTCCCAGAGGACAGAAGTTACCTTTCTGTTTGTCTTGCGAGTCCTGAGAACTTGGCTCTCTAATCATCAGTTAGGGGCCCCAGTATATGGCCAGATAGAAATCTGAGTCTCACCCCATTTGCAGCTGGGCCCTACCAAATTGATGCCAGCCATCAGGAAAATTATCTAAGGTTTTTTTTCTTTTGATTTTTCTTTTGGCTGTTTTGATGAATGGCTCTGAATCTTGGGAGGATAATATCTTTTGCACCTACTCTGGGGTGTCTCTTAAATCCAAGGAGATTTATTCAAAAATTGCAGAATTATTTACTATTTGTCCCAGCTGAAATTTGACAAGATATTTAAAGCGTTTTGTTTTGTTTTTTATTAATTCTGTGGGTAGAAATTGGCCGAGTTAGAAGCTGATATTCAGAGCCTGATGGGAATTTTTTTTTTTTTTGGTGGGGGGGAAGTTGTGCTTCCTCCTTAACCTATAATGAAACTATGTACCCAGAGGGAAAGAAAAACCTTCTGAGGCCTTCTTGGAAAGGATCAACTGAAATATCCACAAGACAAAGCTCTCAATCTAGAACATACGAATTCTTTTGATTTCTATCTTAGTCAAAGATCATCTTCCTGATATAAAAACACATACTGAGTATAATACAGTTGGATGGGTGTGTCAACCTCAATACCAATCAGCCTGAATGTGTGCTAAGTTGCTTCAGTATCATTGTGACCCTGTGGACCATAGCCCGCCAGGCTCCACTGTCCATGGGATTCTCCAGGCAAAAATACTGGAGTGGATTGCCATGCCCTCCTCCAGGGGATCCTCTGTACCCAGGACTCGAACCCTCATCTTTTATGTCTCTTGCATTGGCAGGCGGGTTCTTTACCACTGGCTCTGCCTGGGAAGCCCCCAATAGCAATCAGATTGCAGCCCAATTGACTGAGAAATTAGAAGTAGCAATCTTTGTCTTGCAAATTGAAACTTCATACAGCATCATGGGGGCAGCTTCAGAAACAATTCTAAGTCCAACAATACTTTTGCCAATCCAGAAACCTCACCAATTCATTTTACCTCAAAAGGCTTACTATGTATAAAAATTTTGGCCTCAAGAAACAAAAGTCCTTCTTGTAGGTACTAGCATCATTCCCCTGTGCTTTGAGATATAATTGTTCTAACTGGTCTTCCCCAGGAACCATTATCGAGGCCACTTCTTTGCTCCCACTTCTCTAGGGAGACAATTCTTATCAGAAGGCAAAAAAAAAAAAAAAAAGGTGAGGGGGAAGTTATTTAGAATTTAGGGAAGTGAAAACTCTCAAAGTGTCTTTTCCATAAATAGTAATAAAACATTTCAGATATTGGACCAGGTAAACTTAACTTATTCCATCCATCAGAAATATGATGTAGATAGAGATATTAGAAAAGTTCCTGATGTTGGGAAGGATTGAGGGCAGAAAGCAAAGTTAAGTGGGCCTTAGGAAGCATCATTATGAACAAAGCTAGTGGAGGTGATGGAATTCCAGTTGAGCTACTTCAAATCCTAAAAGATAATGCTGTTAAAGGGATGCACTATATATGCCATCAAGTTTGGAAAACTCAGCAGTGGCCACAGGACTGGAAAAGGTCAGTTTTCATTTCAATCAAAGAAAGGCAATGCCAAAGAATGTTCAAACTACCACACAGTTGTACTCATCTCACATACTAGCAAAGCAATGCTCAAAATTCTCCAAGCCAGGCTTCAACAGTATGTGAACTATAAACATTCAGATGTTCAAGCTGGATTTAGAAAAGGCAGAGGAACCAGAGATCAAATTGCCAACATCCACTGGATCATCGAAAAAACATGAGATTTCCAGAAAAACATCTACTTTTGCTTTATTGACTATGCCAAAGCCTTTGACTGTGTGGATCACAATAAACTGTAGAAAATTCTGAAAGAGATGGGAATACCAGACCACCTAACCTGCCTCCTGAGAAATCTATTGGCAGGTCAAGAAGCAACAGTTAGAACTGGACATGGAGCAGACTGGTTCCAAATTGGGAAAGGAGTATGTCAAAGCTGTATATTATCACCCTGCTTCTTTAACTTCTATACAGAGTATATCATGTGAAATGCCAGGATGAAGCACAAGCTGGAATTAAGATTGCCAGGGGAAATATCAATAACCACAGATATGCAGATGACACCACCCTTATGGCAGAAAGTGAAGAACTAAAGAGCCTCTTGATGAAAGAGAAAGAGGAGAGTGAAAAAGTTGGCTTAAAACTCAACATTCAGAAAACTAAAGTCATGGCATCTAGTCCCATCACTTCATGGCAAATAGATGGGAAAACAATGAAAACAGTGAAAGCCTTTATATTTTGGAGCTCTTAAATCACTGCAGATGGTGACTGTAGCCACGAAATGAAAAGATGCTTGCTTCTGGGAAGAAAAGTTATGACCAACCTAGACAGCATAGTAAAAAGGAGAGACATTACCTTGCCAACAAAAGTCCATCTAATCAAAGCTATAGTTTTCCCAGTAGTCATGTATGGATGTGAGAGTTGAATTATAAAGAAAGCTGAGCGCCAGAGAATTGATGCTTTTGAACTGTGGTGTTAGAGAAGGCTCTTGAGAGTCCCTTGGACTGCAAGGAGATCCAACCAATCAATCCTAAAGGAAATTAGTTCTGAATATTCATTGGAAGCACTGATGCTGAAGCTGAACTCCAATACTTTGGCCACCTGATGCAAAGAACTGACTCATTGGAAAAGACCCTGATGCTGGGAAAGACTGAAGGCAGAAGGAAAAGGGGATCACAGAGGATGAGATGGTTGGATGGCATCACTGACTCAATAGATATGAGTTTGAGTACACTCCGGGAGTTGGTGATGGACAGGGAGGCCTGGCATGCTGCGGTTCATGGGGTTGCAAAGAGTCAGACGTGACTGAATGACTGTACTGAACTGAACTGAAGGCAGAAGGGAAAGAGGACATCAGAGGATGAGAAAAATGGACGGCATCATCAGTGCAATGGACACGAACTGGGGCAAACCTCAGGAGATAGTGAGAGACAGGGAGGCCTGGTGTGCTGCAGTCCATGGGGTTGCAACTGAACAACCACAGCATTCTTTTATAAGAGTTCCTGGTGGCTCAGACAGTAAAGAATCTGCCTGTAATGAGGATATCTGGGTTAAATTCCTGGGTCAGGAAGATTCCCCGGAGAAAGGAATGGCAACCCACTCCAGTATTCTTGCCTGGAGAATCCCATGGACAGAAGAGCCTGGCGGGCTACAGTCTGTGGGATTGCAAAGAGTCGGACATGACTGAGCGACTAATACTTTCACTTTCATTCTTTTATAAGGGTTTCCCTGGTGGCTCAGCAGTAAAAATCCTGCCAGCAATGCAGGAGATGCAGGGGATTCGGGTTCCATTCCTTGGTCAAGAAGATTCCCTAGAGGAGAAAATGGCAACCTACTCCAGTATTCTTGGTAGGATAATCCCATGAACAGAGGAGCCTGGTGGGCTACAGTCCATGGGGTCACAAAAGAGTGAGACACGACTAAGCATCTAACACTTTCACTTTCAGAGCTACCAGAAATAATAAGGTTGAAAGTAGGTAAGGTCAGTAAAATGATTATTCTAAAATGAAAAAGAGAAAAGAAAATAGGACAAAATTTTAGAGGATTTGTAGAAAAGGAATTTTAGGAAAAGAATGTTGTGTGTGGTCAAGCTGGCTAAGATTGGAATAAATTTAAGTTTAAAATATATAAACTTTGATATAAAAATACATTGGTGCAAAATTAGAATTGATTTTCTATCTGTTAGAAGAACAAAAGTTGTTTTGGACTATTGTTCTGCTCTTAATATGAGATTATGAAAGGTTTTTTTTAACCCTTTAAACTAACCTGTCTAGAAAACATACTGCATTTTATCAAAATAATTTTTTTTAATGTTTCATGTTCTGTTTATCAGGTTTTTGATTAATTAAGAAAATGAAATCTCTTCTACTAAAAGAGCTAAGTGTTTTGGTAGGAGTAGGGAGGAGGATTCCCAGCTGTTTAGTTTTTTTATTTGCCTGCTGTAGCTTTTGGAGAAGGCAATGGCACCCCACTCCAGTACTCTTGCCTGGAAAATCCCATGGATAGAGGAGCCTGGTGGGCTGCAGTCCATGGGGTCGCTAAGAGTCAGACATGACTGAGCAACTTCATTTTCACTTTTCACTTTCATGCATTGGAGAAGGAAATGGCAACCCACTCCAGTGTTCTTGCCTGGAGAATCCCAGGGATGGAGGAGCCTGGTGGGCTGCTGTCCATGGGGTCGCACAGAGTCAGACACGACTGAAGCGACTTAGCAGCAGCAGCAGTAGCCATAGCTTTAATTGTCACGATGTTCAAATGGATAACTTCGTTTTGTTTCACAGGGACCTATGAATCCATTTGACCAAATGTTTTTAAAAACTGTTAATATTTTTGACAAACTTCCCCAATTCAGATTCTAAGTGAAGTCTTTTGAGCTTAAATTAACTTTGGGATTTTCCATTGGGTCCCTGGAACATCTCAAAAGATTTGTTCTCTCTCCTGTTATAAAAAGACAGATGTTAAACTAATTAAGCTTATCTGTTATGTTAAATCACATGACATGGAAAGCATTGTTAAATAAGTAGTAATACTAAGCCTTCTTTTATGCTGTATTTGTGTTTGTATAAGTGTCCCAGAAATTGTATGAAATTTCTGGCAATCTACTATGCCTGGTATAGTGTTGTTAGTCATATATTCCAGTTATTATGTTAAAATGTGTATCACAGAAATTACTGTATTTTTTAATCAAGTAAGGCCTTATTAGATCTTCAACAATGGACATTTTAAGTCTTGTCATTTTCAGATACTTTTTGTCTGACTCTGATGGTTTTGCAAAACCAGAGTGAGACCCATAGAAAGGAACTTAGCGTGTGCTCTTGACCACCAGCACTGCTGCAAAACTAGAAAGCCTTGAGCTTTGGGCACATTTCTCACAGCTGAAGAAGGCTCCATTTGGCTTCTGGTCCTGTGAATATACTGGAGACCTCCAAACCCAACTGATTAGGAAAGGAAGTAGCCAACACGAAGGCATATTGGTTCCGCCAAGACAACAGATTAAGTCTTCATACTTTAACTAAACATGAAACTCTTTATTCTTTTCCTCCTCTGTTTCACTCTGGCATTGGCCAGGAAAGATAATGCCATCATGCCCCAGACCATTGCCAAGGAAGGTAACCTTTCAGATTCCTAGATTTGTCATAGAAATCTGATTTTGCCCATGGTGTTAGAGGCCCCCTGATCTGCTCTGTGATCAGTTCTCTTCTATGCCCAATGTCCCTGTCAACTACAATCAACCCTTCTTGGGCGTCACTTACAGAGTGACTTTTATGTGTAAAATGTCCATAGCCTTGAGTTTACCTTTCTCTGATTTTAATTGTACCTGCCCAATTAGACACAAAGACCTGTATAAATAGTAGAGCTATTTGCATGTCTTCATTCTATGATTATCTAAATCAGATTTGCCCCTAATCACAAATAGATCTCATCTTTGCAGGGAATTTATAACAATTTTTTTTTTTTTTTGGCGGTCCCACACAGCTGGTGGCATCTTAGTTCCCCAACCAAGGATTGAGCCCAGCTTTCAGATGTGAAAGCATGGAGTCCTAACCACTGGACTGCCAAGGTATTCCCAAAATGTTTTCATTTTAGGCTGGGAGGTTTACTTCCTGAGTGTGCTGAAAACCTAACCAATCGCTGGCTTGAATGGGTAAATGCAACAATTCCTGTGAATGAATCCGGTTAATAGTGCTATCTTAGTAGGAGTGGTCTGGCCCCTATAGGATTTATCTTTGCTGTGATTATCATTCTTCTTAGATCCATAAATGCCTAGATAGACAATGTCTCTTAGATTATCTAAGTGTGCTCCTAACTGTTCACAATTAAACTGAGATATAATTCCACATCATAAAGTTAGAAAGAATCTACAGGAGAAGTTCATGATTAGAATTTTCCTCCTTTGGCAGATCCCTACTTCCATGCTTGGAAGAGAGTACAATTGAAGCTATGATCAGGAACATGTCCTTAACCCTTGAAAGTATTATGGAATCTACTGCTAAAGAAGTAATTGTCAAACAAAAGTCCTTAGATTCGCTTCTCAAGGTTGCTCTTGATAATAGGAATAACCCTTGATTATCTTTCAGGTGTGCAAGGAGGTGTCTATGCTGTGGTCAACACCACTTGTGCCTGAAAGAACACTTCGGGGGAATTTAAAACACACCTACATAAACTCACTGAACAAGCCACTTGACTTTAAAAATAAAAAAAATAAAAAATGAGTCCTTCGGTGGGATCTTTCTTTGAATTATTTGATTTTGATTGATTTGGGTCTTAAGGTCCATGGTTCCAAAGTACACTCCAAACACTGGGGATCGTCCTGCTTATAATAATAATAGTCTCTCTGGTGCACTGTATTTTCTCGAAGGTTTTAAATGCACGTTCACAGGCACTAACCACCAAGGAAATGATCTCCATAAGACTGGAACATCAGAACAGCTGTAAAGAGACAGATCCACTTTAAAAATGAAGTTGTAAACTATGAATACCACACAAAGGATCAGCAAAAAACTGTGACGAATTTGAGAGCAGTGGCTAGGAATGAACACACCTCTCAAACTGAAAGTCTGATCAAAGTATGGGGGAATTGCTGAAAAGAACACAGGCCCCAAATGGAGAAAATTTCTAATAAATCCCAAGTCATCTAATTGAGACTTAATACCTAACTTTATCATAGGTTTCGGAATTTCCCAGGAATGGCATCTTAAACCAGTCAATCAGGAATTACCTGGTCAGGACTAGTGAAGCCATCTGCCTGATAGAGTCCTGCCACACTTAAAGGAGGGTGACCTTGCCTCAACAGATCTGCCTTTTCCTGCATAACTTCCTTGTCCTCCTCCCTTTTGCCTATAAAAGTCTTGCATTTTGTACATCTCCTCAGAGGTCCTTTCTGTCTGCTAGGGGAAAGGCTGCCCAACTTAGCCATTACTGAATAAAGCCAGTAAGGTTTTTAAAATTTCCTTGACTTTTTATAAAACAGGACTGAAACCGTTTACCTTATACTGGGACTTGAACCATATACTGGGACTCAAATCCAACCAAAACCCACTTTGGGACTTGAACCCAACTGGTTGGAACTCACTTCAGTTCAGTAATACAGTTACATCCAACTCTTTTTCACCCCACGGAATGCAGCACACCAGGCCTCCCCATCCATCACCAACTTCCGGAGTTTACTCAAACTCATGTTCATTGAGTCGGTGATGCCATCCAACCATATCCTGGCATCACCTTCTCCTCCTGTCTTCAGTCTTTCCCAGCATCAGGGTCTTTTCCAATGAGTTCTTTGCATCAGGTAGCCAAAGTATTGGAGCTTCTGCTTCAGCATCAGTCCTTCCAATGGATATTCAGGATTGATTTCCTTTAGGATTGACTGGTTGGATTTCCTTGCAGTCCAAGGGACTCTCAAGAGTCTTCTCCAACATTACAGTTCAAAAGTATCAATTCTTCAGCACTCAGCTTTCCTTATAATTCAACTCTCACATCCATACATGACTTCTGGGAAAATCATAGCTTTGACTAGATGGACCTTTATTGGCAAGGTAATGTCTCTGCTTTTTAATATTCTGTCTAGGTTGGTCATAGCTTTTATTCCCAGAAGCAAGCATCTTTTCATTTCATGGCTGCAGTCATCATCTGCAGTGATGTTGGAGCCCAAAAATATAAAGGCTCTCACTGTTTCCATTATTTTCCTATCTATTTGCCATGAAGTGATGGGACTGGATGCCATGATCTCAGTTTTCTGAATGTTGAATTTTAAGCCAGTTTTTTCACTCTTCTCTTTCTCTTTCATCAAGAGGCTTTTTAGTTCTTCACTTTCTGCCATAAGGGTGGTGTCATCTGCATATCTGTGGTTATTGATATTTCCCCTGGCAATCTTAATTCCACCTTGTGCTTCATCCAGCCTGGCATTTCGAATGATGTACTCTGCATAGAAGTTAAAGAAGCAAGATGACAAAATACAGCCTTGATGCACTCCTTTCCCAATTTGGAACCAGTCTGTTGATCCATGTCCAGTTCTCAATGTTGCTTCTTCACCTACATGCAGATTTCTCAGGAGGAAAGTCAGGTGGTCTGGTACTTCCATCTCTTTAAGAATTTTCCACAGTTTATTGTGATCCACACAGTCAAAGCTTCAGTGTAGTCAATAAAGCAGAAATAGGTGTTTCTCTGGAACGCTCATGTTTTTTTGATGATCCAGTGGATGTTGGCAATTTGATCTCTGGTTCCTCTGCCTTTTCTAAATCCAGCTTGAACATCTGGAAGTTCATGGTTCATGTACTGTTGAAGCCTCACTTGGAGAATTTTGAGCATTACTTTGCTAGCATGTGAAATGAGTGGAGTTGTGTGGTAGTTTGAACATTCTTTGGCATTGCCTTTCTTTAGGATTAGAATGACAACTGATCTTTTCCAGTCCTGTGGCCACTGTTGAGTTTTCCATATTTGCTGGCATATTGAATGCATTTACTTTAACAGCATCATCTTTTAGGACTTTAAATAACTCAGCTGTAATTCCATTATCCCCACTAACTTTGTTAGTAGTAATGCTTCCTAAGGCCCACCTGACTTTGGACTCCAGGATGTCTGACTCAAGGTGAGTGATCATGATTATCTGGGTCATTAAACTCTTTTTTGCATAGTTTCTACGTATTCTTGCTCTGACCCAGCCAAAGCACACAATACCTGGTTTCAGGACCTAAAGAAGCTCAGGTTCTTGATGTCTCATCACAGAAAGAATTCAGTGAGAGATAAATGATATGTAAGAAGTTGATTTATTCAGATTCAGAGAAAAGCACATTCCTCTGACAGAGTGTGGGCCATCACAGAGGGCAAGTGTGGAGGTCCCGAAATGTGGTGTAATCAGTTTTTATGGGGTGGGTAATTTCATATGCTAATGAGTGGGAGCATTATTCCATCTATTTTGGGGAAGGAGTGGAAATTTCTGGGAATTGGGCCATTGCCCATTCCTTGGTCTTTTGACAGTGTCTTGGAATTGTCATGATGCCTCTGGGTGTATCATTTAGCTTGCTGATTGAGATGCAAGGTTTAGTCTTGTCTGCCTTCTTGGTCCAGTTTGATTCTAATTGGTTTATGTTGTGTCCTTGAGTTATATCATTCTTTTAAGAGTTGTGCCCTGCGCCTTTCCCTCCTATTACAGGACCAAGTTTTATAATGGAAGCATACTCTCTGAAGTGTTATGAAAAATAGGATTTATTTACAACTACGTATTTTTCAAGGGAAGAGAATCAGTACACTTCCAAAGAAGTTCAGGAATCACCCAAAATGTAAAGAACCACTGATATATAAGTTGTCAGATAAACTAGTAAGAAGATAGGAGAAGAATCAGGCAATACTAGAAGCCAAGAGAGAGGAATGATGCATTATTGATCAGTAATTTCAAACTCAGAGAAAGAAGAGGTCCATTAGATTTGGAAGCCAGGATGTAAAAAAGGATAGAAGATAAAAATGATCAGCAGGTCCCAAAATTCCAAATGTAGATTTTTCAGGTACAATGTGAAGATTCGTGTAAACAACCAACAGATTACTATGAGAAATTTAGTAAGGAAGGATAGACACAGAGGGACAAAGACATGGAGAGCCATCAGCTGAGGGGTGTGAGAATTCCTTCAGGGGCCATCAGGCCTTGGAAGACATGAGTGGTGATGTGATGAGCAAGAGATAAGTTCATGGTTACAAAGGAACAAAGGATAAAAACACAGAGAAAGTAGTTTTCCTGCCCCCTTTACATAGGCTATGCAACTAAGCTTCTTAGCTAACACAGACTTTCAAAACTTATCCATTTCTACCTAAAAAAACCCAAAATTTAGAAAGCAGTCATCATAAAGGGAAATCTTACTACATTCAACCACATTATAATTGAATACTTAGGTTTATCAAGATACCACAAACAGTGGACAAAAAAAGAACCACACACAGGCAGAACCTGTTGTAAATGCATAAAACCAGAATCTATTATCTAGAATATATATTTTAAAATGTCTACAAATCAAAATGAAAATGGCCTCCTACCCAAGAAAAATAAGGCAAATGACTTCATTAGTTGTTTATACATACCAAAATAGAAAATCCAAATCACTGATGCATACAGGAAAAATGTGCTTAAAGTCAGTAACATTCATGGAAATCTAAAAAAAAAAAAAAAATGCAATTGACAATTTGGGAAATTGGAAACAGATTGACAAAAATTAAAAAGGTTTGTAAATACCAAGTGTTGCTAGGGATGTGGATCAATGGAAACACCAATACGCTACATGTGAGAGGGAAAATATTTACAACCCTATTGGAAGACAGGCTTTATTAAAACGGACCATAGACTCAAGACATTTTGCACCCCAGATGAATTTGCACAGATGCCTCAGGGTACATATAAAAATGTTCATAGTAATATTTTTTGTAAATGTAAAACTTTGAAACAACCAAATATACATTGTAGAGTAGGTAAAAAAAAAAAAAAAAGATAAATCAAACACAGAATGCTATAAATCAATGACAAATGAATGAACTAGAGCTTCATGCAATAGTATGGATAAATACTATAAGAAAGATGTTGGAAAGAAAATTCCATCTTTATTTCATATACATAAAATAAATAATCAGTAAAAAAAAAATCAGTATTATGTTGGGATCTAAAACAAACTATAGCCACAGACCAAGTCTGACCTATATCCTGTGAGCTATGAGCAATTTTCACATTTTTAAAGATTTGTTACAGAACTGAAGAAGAACAAAAACGGAAAAAAATGAGACATCGATCATAAGTGGTCCCCAAATCCTGAAATATTTACTATCTGGGGCTTTTCAGAAAACACTCACTGGATTCCCCTGTTGTAAGCTCTAAGTAAAAGAAACTTTCATAACAGCGCGGCTAGTGGTTCCATCCTATAAGACAAATTGGACTGTGATGGGAAGGATCACATGAAGAGACTCCCTGGGCGAGGTTCTTCAGCCACTAAATTGTATCCAACTCTTTGTAATTCCATGAGCTGCTGCATGCCAGGCTTCCCTGTCCTTCGTTATCTCTCTGAGTTTGCTCAAACTCATGTCCATTGAGTTAGTGATGCCATCCAACCATCTCATCCTCTGCTGCCTGCTTCTCCTTTTGCCTCCAATCTTTCCCAGTATCAGGGTCTTTTTCAATGAGCTGGGTTTTCGCATCAGGTGGCCAGAATATTGGAGCTTCAGCATTAGTCCTTCTAGTGAATATTCAGGGTTGATTTCCTTTAGGATTGACTGGTATGATCTCCTCGCTGTCCAAGGGACTCTCAAGAGTCTTCTCCAGCACCACAGTTAAAAAGCATCAATTCTTCACCCCTCAGCCTTCTATATGATCCAACTCTTACATCCATACATGACTAGCAGTATTTGATATATTCAATCAGGGAATAGTTACTTGGGTGTGTTTTTTAAATAACTATCTTCAACCCATTTACATATCTGTACATTTAACTTTTATGTTATACATTTTCTATTTCTATTTCTATCTCACAACGGAAATAGAAAACATACCTCTTTCACACATGAGCTTATACTCAGTTCTCTACTGGAAGGTTGGTGTGAACCTAGTGGGAATGGTGACCACAGGACTTACATTCTAGTGGGTCTGGGGCCTGGGACACTAAGACCATGCATTTACTCAGGGCTGCCGAGACAGCAGAGAGAGAGAGGCAAGGACTTTACCATAGGAAAGAAGAAAAAGAAAGTGCTCATCAAGGATGAGAGTTGAATGAGGCAATGAGTAATGATGTCAGGAGCAGTTTAGGATGTAGACCCCAAAGTAGTTTGGCTGAGGCAGCTCAGGACTAATGTGTGGATGGTGACATAATTTTAGAAATAAGTTATTATTGATGATGCTCCATCTCTGAGGGTGTCAGCCAGGCAAGACAAACAAGGGACAGAATTCAAATATCAATATGATAGTATTAGTTGATCAGTCATGTCTGACTCTTTGCAATGCCATGGACTGTAGCCCACCAGGCTCCTCTGTCCACGGAATTCTCCAGGCAAGAATATTGTACTGGATAGCCATTCCTTTCTCCAGGGGCTCTTCCCGACCCAGGGATCAAACCCAGGTCTCCCACACTGCAGGCAGATTCTTTACCATCCAAGTCACCAGGGAAGCCCCAATCAATATAATAAGTAACATATAAATATTTGAGTTCTAAGTATAGACCAATGACTTACTTCACATAAGCAGAGACTGATGTCTAGCCAACTAATTCATGCACTTATTTGTACCTAAGTACTTACAGGTAAGTTATAGTACTCTCAAATTCCATGTCAGTTTCCCTCTCTCGCCCTTTACTCATAATTATTATCTGAAAGAAGCAAAAGAAGTATAAAAAGATAGCTTCTCACTGTGCCTTTGGCCCGGTCTGGCTAGGAAAATCTCATATAAATGTGCAAGTGGAGGCTTTGCAAAGGACTCAGCCAACAGGAAATCAGTACTTGCTATGATGAAATAAAATCACTCTAAAAGTTATTGATAATCAATGTATTCCAGATTCTTTACCAACTGAGCCACTAGGGAACCCATTCTACCCAGATAAGGGCTGTTAAAATTCAGTGAAACCTCTGAGTGACTCTAAACCTTTTTGTTTGGCTTTGGATCCATGTGCATTTTCCAACTTTTTGAGTTTTAAGGAAGGATGTTGATAGGCTTAGAGAATAGAAGGCCATCCATATGGCTATAATTCCACTAAAGAATGGTTTCAATGCATTCACATTGCATGAGGTCATGTTCCTAGTCAACCAATAAAGTGACCAAGACAGTACAGTCCTCACTTTACAAATGAGGCAGCTGAGACCCATAGAAACTGAATTTTCTATTCCAGATCACAAGGGTAAAATGAAGAGCACGATGTTGAAATTCAATCTTTCTAAGCCCAGCACTCTTTCAGTGATACCATACTGCTTCTGGAGCATTTTTCAAGGGCAAGTTGAAGGTATGAATTCTACCTGAAAGAAAACTTGGATTTAGCATGTCCATTTGGAGTCCTTAATTGGGCTTGGACCTTGAGCCTTACAGCACGCGTGGAGGTAGCAGAGTGAAGAAGGCAGTGACTTACTGAAAACACAGAGCCTGAATAAGGTGTGAAGGGTAGTGGGCTGGGGTGGGTGGTGAGCCTTAGATGAGAGACAGATTGAAAAAAGATTGGCCAGATTAAGGGTTCCTAGCAGTAGAGCTATCAAATCTAAATCTTATCTCCTTAAGTTATTTGAGGCTGAGTTCTATAAGGGGATTCAATACCGGTTTTCAAACCACATACTCAATATTCTTCATTTTCACAAAGAAAAATTAACATCTGTGTTCAGGGATGTAAATGTTAGGATTCTAACTTTGAAAGGGTCCCTATGTGTAAAAACCATTTATCAATGTATTAAGTATTTTTAGTTTATTTCTACTTATGTTCTTAGTGGTTTTACCTAAGAAAAAACAAGCTGGAAAAATATTTGCTACACATGACTAATATTCTTCATCTATAAAGAGCTCTTTCAAATCAGAAAGTAAAAGAGGAATATCCATGAGAAAAAGTATAAAAAATATGAATACCCAATTCTCAAAAGAAGGCAAATGACCACAATAAATATATAAAATAATCTCTTCGCTGATCAAAGAAATTCAAATTAATATGAGATCATTTTCATTTAAAAAATTTAATGATATTTCTTGGTGTTATGGAAGATATAGGGAAAGAGATGTTGTTATATATTGTTTTGGAAAGATAATTGGTATATTTTTTCTGGAGGGCTATTTGGTCATATGTTACCAAAAGCCTTAAAAATGTTCATACTTCTGATTCCTTAATTCTCATTTCCAAGAGGAAAAGTAAAATGAAAAGTGATTGACTACTTACTTGAAGCCAACACTATTCTTATTCTAACACTAAACAGCTAGAGATCAATATTTCTCACTAATACAGATTTTTAAGTCCTTAACAAAACATTTGCAAGCTGAGTCCAGCTATATAAAAAAACATACCATTGCTTCTAACTGGAGTTTATTCCAAGGCTACAAGATCAGTTTATCTTCAAGAATAAATTACTATAATTCTTAATATATTTGTAATAAAGAAAAATAGTACTTTAATAAATGTATTAATAGAAAAACATACCTGACAATAGTCAATGTTCATTCCTAATAAAGAACCTCTAGTTCTGCTATCCTACTGTGTAGCCCAGGAAACTATATTTAATGTCTTGTAATAAACTATAATTGAAAAGAATCTGAAAAGGGATAGGTATAGTCCTTAAATTGAACAATGCTTCTATTTAAAAAAATAGAGTCTCTAAATACTACAAATAGAAAGAAACTTCTTCAACACGGAAGTGACATATATAATAAACCTATAGTTCTCATCACACTTTATGATGAGGAAAAAAATTTCCCCATAAGTTGGGAACAAAGCAAGAATGTCTGTTCTTACCACTCATAATCAACATTGTAGAGGAGGTCCTAATCAATGCAATAAGATTATAGAAAGGTAATAAAAAAGAATTAAAAGGCATACATTGGAATCAGCTATTTTTATTTTTAGATGAGGATATTATCCTATTTTAACCTGTTTATTTTCTTGGGCTCCAAAATCACTGAAGATGGTGAATACAGCCATTTAATTAAAAGACACTTGCTCCTTGGAAGAAAAGCTATGACAAACCTAGACAGCATATCAAAACACAGAGACATACCTTTGCCAACAAAGGTCCTTATAGTCAAAGCTATGGCTTTTCTAGTAGTCATGTATGGGTGTGAGAGTTAGACCATAAAGAAGCCTGAATGTTGAAGAATTGATGCCTTTGACCTGTGGTGTTGAAGAAGATTCTTGAGAGTCCCTTGGACTGCAAGGAGATCAAACCAGTCAGTCCTAAAGGAAATCAATCCTGAATACTCATTAGAAGGACTGATGCTGAAGTTGAAGCTCCAATACTTTGGCTACCTGATGTGAAGAGCTGACTCATTAGAGAAGACCCTGATGCTGGGAAAGACTGAAGCAGGAGGACAAGGGGACGACAGAAGCTGAGATGGTTGGATGGCATCACTGGCTCAATGGACATGAGTTTGAGTAAGCTATAGGGAAAGGAGAGGGAGGCCTGTCATGTTGTGGTCCATGGGGTTGCAAAGAGTCAGACAATACTGAGTAACCGAAAAACAACAATTATCCTAATACTTTTAAATCCCAAGTAATTAAAAAGAAAGGAAGGAAGAAAGAAGGAAGGGAAGGAGAGACAGAGAAAGAAAGGGAAGAAAGAAGCAGAGAACAGGGAAGAGAAAAAAAGGAGGGGAAATTTTCTGTTCTTCAAATACAGGATTAAAAAATTGTGAAGTCAAACCATAAGTGAAAGAATATATTTATATCCTGTATTCAGAATGCTTAAATAATTCCCAGAATGCAATAATAAGGCTGACAACCCCCCAAAATATGGAACATAAAGTTGAACAGACAGTTTACTGGATAAAAAAGGAATAGACAAAAAATATTTTAAAATACTCATCATCATTAGTCATAGGGAAATTCAAGTTTCAAACCATGAGACACCATTATATACCTACTAGAATGGCTAAAATTAAAATGACTGATAATACCAAATGTTGGTGAGATGTGGAACAACCAGAATTCGAAATCATTGGTGGGCATATAAATTATGCATTAATTTTGGAAAACACTTTGACAGTTTCTTGCAAAGGTAAATGCATACTCAACATATGATGCAGCAATTCCACTTATAGATATTTTCCCACAAAAAAATGAAATCGTGTCTACAAAATAGCTGGATATAAATGTCTATAACTGTTTCATTTATATTATCAACACTAGAAATAATCCAATTGTCCATTAGCCAAAGAATGCATAAAGAATGATTATATATTCATACAGTGGAATACCACTCAGCATTTAAAAGGAATGAAACACTGATATACCCAATGACATGGAATAATCTCAGACACAGTTTTCTGAGTAAAATAAGTCACATTTACATAAAAGACTGAACACCATATGAGTCTTTTAACAGGAAATACTATTCAATGATGAGAGAAAGAAGATCAGTGGTTGCCTGAAATTGGAAGCGGGGATGGATTAATCACAATGGGCCATAGGAGAACTTTATGGAAGCATGGAAATGCTTTAATATCCTAACTGGGGGCCATAATTACCTGGGTATAAATGTTCATCAAAACTCATTGAACAATGTATTTAAAATGTGTGTACTTTATTGTGTGTAAAGTATATTTTTAAAAACTGACTTTAAAAAGGAGATTTTAACAGACACACACTATTATATATAAAATAGATAAACAAGGTCCTACTGCATAGCACAGGGAATTATATTAAATATCTTATAATAACTTATAATGAAAAAGAATCTGAAAAGTATATATAAATACATAGTCTGTGTTCAAACTGAATCACTTTGCTGTACACCAGAAATTAGCACATTATAAATCAGCTATACTTCTACATTTAAAAAAAAAAGAAAGAAAGGAAATAATGAGTTTTAAATAAGTGATTGGGTGTGGAGGGTGAGGGAGCAGGAATTTCCCATCTTGGAACCGATGTTATAATTCACTGGGAAGGGAGAACAGCAGAAGCACGTTGGATGGTAGAAGCAGGAAGATGAACGCAGTTTTGAAGTTGATGAGTCTGAAGTGCC
Source organism: Bos taurus (assembly GCF_002263795.3). Classification (NCBI taxonomy): domain Eukaryota; kingdom Metazoa; phylum Chordata; class Mammalia; order Artiodactyla; family Bovidae; genus Bos; species Bos taurus. The sequence continues at coordinate 12,203,478 of NC_037348.1, forward strand.
AGGAGATCCAAACAGAGGTGCTGAGTACACAGGTAAAAATACCTGTCTTGTCATTCAAAACATAGGAAAGAAATGTAAATGAAAACATCATATGCATATCAGCAATGCTGAAACTTGCCATAAAAGGTATGTACACCACCAAAGGCTTTGTTGCAAAGTTGAAAATGTGAAAGAGAGTTGGCAAAAGAGAAGTGACCCCTGAGTAGAATGTCACATTTGACTTCAGAATCTCCAGTTTCTTGTAAACTGGATACCTGACAACTGCTTGCCAAATAAATAGATATTAGAGATGCCAGCAGGCTCTAGTTTACATGCGGGGAAATGGCTATGCTGAAAAAAGACAGTTAAAGGTGGCTCTTCTTGGCGTTTTCTTTTTGAGAACTATTTCTGCCGTTCTTACATTGATTCATTCATTCATTTAACAAGCAGTGAGTTTAGCCAATTGTCCAGTCATTGGAGATAAAGGAGATAGAAGACATAGATCGTGTCCTTAAGGAGCTTGCAATTTAATTAAGACAGACACAAACACTTGAATATAAGTACATTCATCACCCATGGGAGACGTGTCAGACCATGTGGAGGTCATACACAAAGGCATAGTGATTTCTGGATGGAGATTCAGATAAGGCTACAGGGGGAAAGTATAGTTGAAAGATGAACAGATATTTTATAGAAGTAGAAGGATGGTAAGGGAATTCTAGACAGCAGAGACAAGCTGCTGCTGCTGCTGCTGCTAAGTTGCTTCAGTCGTGTCCGACTCTGTGTGACCCCATAGACAGCAGCCCACTAGGCTCCTCTGTCCCTGGGATTCTCCAGGAAAGAACACTGGAGTGGGTTGCCATTTCTTTCTCCAATGCATGAAAGTGAAAAGTGAAAGTGAAGTCGCTCAGTTGGGCCGACTCTTAGCGAGCCCATGGACTGCAGCCTACGAGGCTCCTCTGTCCATGGGATTTTCCAGGCAAGAGTAAGCTGAGCAAAGTCTAAAGTCATCACATATCAAGGCAAAGTCAGGGAAATGCCAAGAGATCTAGTTGACTAGAGCCTACTGATTAGACTGATTAGTTGGAGGATTGGGTGGCCTAATGGTGAAACCAGAATGGGAGGAAAAGGATAGATGTCAAAGCACGTACAATTCTGTGGTAAGCATACAACACTCAAATTTAAGATGCATTCATTCTGCCTCCTTGTTAGTATACCCCTGCAAAGTGTTCATAGCTGTTAACAAAAGGAATACAGTAAAAAATAGAATAGACTTACTTGGAAAAACGTTGCATTTCAAACTCAGCATCTTCTGAACACTTTTACATCCTTACCATGCGTTTCATTGGATTTTGAGTGACTGATAGGAAATAAAAGCAAGAGGAGCAGCTATTTCTTTATATGTGCTTGGATTATTGAGACATTTATAAAGATCTAGAAGAAATAGAAGCTATTTAATGATTAGGAAGAAAACTCCTGTCTGATCAAAAGAATTCAGCAGGCAAACAGATGGAACCATCTATTGAGAGCTTCAGTGATGTTTTACTCCACTCAAGGACAATATTTTGCTATTTTATGAATGAGTTGTAGTTAAGTGTCTTGCAATGATCATTCCTGCTTGTATTAAAACTGAAAACAATCTGGAAAGCTTACTTGTATTTGACAATTACCTTTTCTAATTATGGTTTATAAATGACTTTTGCATAGACTTATTTTGTTCTATGCAAGGGAAATAAAGTAGGTGTTATTATGCTAACTTTAAGGATTAAAAACAAAATCAAAGCTCACAGAGTTGGAATAAATGGCCAACAATCACAAGGCAAATAACTATAGACCCACCAGTGCTATAAGGTGGGTTTCCAGGCACAGATTCCCTAGGTTCTGGAATGTGTGGCTCTTCACACTGAACAGACATAGAGCAAAGATCCATGTCCAAAAGCATTGCATTTGACAGACAGGCTAGACCTCCAGAGTCCTGGTCCAGGAGATCTTGAAAACAGAGAATGACAAACATCACCTTTCAAAAAGCCAAGCTCTAGGTGGGAAAGTTGCTCCCAAATTAGGAGTCAAGAAGATAAAAGGACAGTCAGGTGGATTTCTGGGGGCAGTTTGTGTTTTGTAATGCAGTCATGGAAGAGATGAAGAGAGCAAAGAGAAAGTGTACAGAGAATTCATTGTGTCTATTTGCAGCTGAGAAGTATGTGAGGGTTGACTGAATTTGGCAGTGCTGCATGCACTTATCACAAATACCTTGCATTTATCATTTCAGACCCACCTTCATCTCCATGTTTGGACTGAGAGGTTGACCCTCCTGCTGCTGTTGTTCAGTTGCTCAGTTGTGTCTGACTCCTTAGGACCTCATGCACTGCAGCACGCCAGGCTTACTTGTCATTCACCATCTCCCCGAGCTAGCTCAAACTCATGCCCACTGAGTCGGTCATGCCATCCAACCATCCCATCCTCTGTCATCCCCTTCTCCTGCCCTCAATCTTTCCCAGCATCAAGGTCTTTTCTAATGAGTGGGCTCTTCATATAAGGTGGCCAAAGTATTGGAGTTTCAGCATCAGTCCTTCCAATGAATATTCAGGACTGATTTCATTTAGGATGTGTTGGTTTGATCTCCTTGCAGTCCAAGGGACTCTCAAGAGCCTTCTCCAATACCACAGTTAAAAGCAGAAATTCTTCAGCGTTCAGCCTTTTTTATGGTCCAACTCCCACATCCATACATGACTACTGAAAAAACCATAACTTTGACTATACAGACCTTTGTTGGGAAAGTAAGGTCTCTGCTTTTTAATGTGCTGTCTAGGTTTGACTATCATGTAATATATAACAATGAGGCTCTCTAGCCTTCTGGCTTTCAACTGGGTTCAGACAATAGGAAACACAGATGGGAGATCGGAGGGAAGGAAAATTATGAGAAATTAGAGTATTGAAGTCTCTGCCTTCAAGACACAACTGTTGCCTCAACAAAAGCCCTCTCCACACAGCTTATCCTGTCTCTGTTTTCCAGTATCTCTTTCCTCCTCTTGACCTTTAAAGCCTATGCATGGCTATGGCTAAATATTACTCATCCAGAATAATTGATTATCCTTAAATCCTACTCATATGTTTGTAAATATTTCCTGTATTAAATTCTCCACAAACCATCCCTGCTGAGTCTATAATCTGTTTCTTACTTTCACTGACAGTGTAAATTGGGGAGGATGCAGAAAGCATAAGAGACAATTTCTGAGAATATAAGGGAAATTTTCCCTTAGCCATTTTGCTTAAGCAAATGAAAAATCCACTTAAAAAAAATCATACAATTTTATTTATGCTTTTCTTTTACGTGTGTACATAGAATATCTTGATGCAAAATTTTATTCAGACATCCATACTGAGTACTATCTAACTCCATTTTACTTCAACATCTTTTTTAAATGCTGTATCCATAATTGAAGATTAGCTTGCTTCTTCTCATTCAGGCTGAGCCCCTGCTTTTATTCACTCAGGGCAAATGGTACAGGGAAATGATCTTCCCCATCTCATTAAAATGTCAAAGTCTTCCTGGCTGCCAAATATCAAAATGCTGCCCCTAGAAGGAAGAAATACTAATCCCTTTAACTATGAGGTCCTTAGTGCCCAGAAATACCTCTTTCTTTGGACAGCAATTGCTTTTGGTATTTAATCCCTTAAGAATATAAACCCAGGAAGTAACTGCAGCCCTGCACTCCCACTATGAAGTGGTTCCAAGATTTTCATGTATATTTTTGGAAAGACTAATTGCTTATGAGTGACATGGTTTATCAGAAGATGTACTACTCTTGGAAGCTGTTAAAGGTACTTTCTCAATCTTTTCTATAGCAATGATTAGAATAGGATTCCTGTAGGTCATTCACCTGTCTGAACATCAACATTGATCAGATAAAGAGGGACTTGTATCTACAAGTGAATGACTCAAGATCTTCAAGTGTGTATGTGTGTGTCTTGGGGAGAGGACCTCTTCAAAGTCCCAAGTAGTGCAATAAATACATGTTTTATTCTAGAAGTCCAGTGTACATTTTGTATAAGTGTGTATCTTCCTTTGTGTGTACTAAATTACTTCAGTCGTGTCCAACTCTACTTGACCCTATGTACTGTAGCCCTCCAGGCTCCTCTGTCCATGGGATTCTCCAGGCAAGAATACTGGAGTGGATTGCCATGCCCTCCTCCAGGGCATCTTCCCTACCCAGGGATAGAACCTGTATCTCACATCCCCTACACTAGTAGGTAGGTTCTTTACCATTAGCTTCACCTGGGAAGCCCAGGTCTCCAGTATTGCAGGTAGATTCTTTAGCAGCTGAGCCACCAGGGAAGCCCTATCTTCCTTTCCTATCATTATATTATCATCTACCAGCTTGGCATCTTTTTCTCACTTAGATAATTGAGTAGACAGGCTATTTTCAATTTTGCCAAAATTATAATTGTAAAAAATATATCCTCTGATTTAAAGTGAAAATGCCATGAAATGTTATAGTAGCTTGTGTATAGGCACATGGAAGCTGCCAAATAAATATTTTTTGTCATATCAATTTTTTTAAAAGCACCTCAAAGTGATAATATGTAGGATGTTGCTGTTCAGTCTCTGAATTGTTTTGCACTTTTTGCAACTCTGTAGACTGTAGCCAACCAGTTTCCTCTCTCCATGGGGTTTCCCAGGCAAGAATACTGGAGTGGGTTGCCTTTTCCTTCTCCAGGGGATCTTTCTGACCCAGGGATAGAACCCGCATTGGCAGGTGAATTCTTTACCACTAAGCCACTAGGAAAGCCCATATAGGATATAGATATGCTAAACAGAAGGCCTACTCCTGTTACAATATTTAGACTTTGGAGTAGTGCTTTCTATTAGCAAATTTTGGTCTCTCCTAGCTATGAGATCATGTTGGAATTTATATGCTCCTTTTCTTTCTCCTTGATCACGACTAGAACAGGATGGCCAAGCCAGTGAACAAAAGGGTATGAAGGACAAAATCTATCATGCAAGAACACCCTTTTATTTGTAAACACCATGCTTTACACATCATTATCAGTGGTTTATGTGCTTACCAAGCATATAGCTTTATTACTATAATGTGAGCAAATTGCCTGTAATTTGTGGTCTTGGGAACACATATCTATTATTTGGGTCAAAATATGTCTACTCTCTCTAATTTACAATAAATGCTTAATGTAGTTCCAGTCACAGTGGAAATTTCTGAGTTTTCCTCTTCACTGCGTACCCTTAAATCTATAAAAAGGAAAATAACTAGAGAATAGTTCTCAGCTTTGGATGAGACTTACTCAAGTAGGAGTTGGGATGCTGTAGGGTGTACTCAAAAATGATTATTTTTGCATTTACCAGAATCAGGAGAGCATTGTATTCATTGTAGGAATGGCCTAGAATTTGAAATAAGGAAGATCTATGGGCAAATCCTTGCTCAACTAAGTATTTATTACGTCCTTAGGTGCAAGACAAGGGCTTGCTTCAGTCTTCTCCTCGTAGCACTCATAAAGCCAACTTTGTGAGAATTACATGAAAACATGTGATTTAGTGTCTGGCAAAGTATGTATTATATGGTGCATGCATGCTAAGTCTTTTCAGTTGTATCTGACTCTTTGCCACCCCATGGATTGTAGCCCACCAGGCTCCTCTGTCCAAGGGATTCTCCAGGCAAGAATACTGGAGTGGGTTGCCATGCTCTCCTTCAGGGGATCTTTTTGACCCAGGGATCAAATTTGCATCTCCTATATCTTCTGCTGGCTTCCCTTGTGGCTCAGCTGGTAAAGAATCTGCCTGCAATGTGGGAGACCTGGGGTCGATCCCTGGGTTGGGAAGATCCCCTGGAGAAGGGAAAGGCTACCCACTCCAGTATTCTGGCCTGGAGAATTCCTTGGACCGTATAGTCCATGAGATCACAAAGAGTCAGACACTACTGAGTGACTTTCACTTCACTTCTTCATGTCTTCGGCATTGGCAGGCAGGTTCTTTACCACTAGCACCACCTGGGAAGCCCAAATTTTATTTATTTATTTGACTGTGCCAGGTTTTTAAATTGCAGCATGCAAATTCTTAGTTGGAGCATATGGGACCTAGTTCCCTGAACAGGGATCAAACGCAGGCTCCCTGCATTGGGACCTCAGAGTCTTAGCCACTGTACCACCAGGAAATCCATAAGGTGTTTATAAATTATGAGTTTCCCTCCTTCCCTGTGTCTCCTCATGTCTCCTCTATCTTGTTTTTAAGGGGGAAGTTAATAGTCAATCATGGTAGAATATAAAAATGCCACAAATGCTCGCCCTGGTATCATCCATGCCATTGAATGTGACAATGCAGATTCTCTAAACAAAAAGTAAACTCTATCTTCCTTTCTTCCCTTTGACACTGAGTTGTCCACGTGACTTATTTTGGCCAATGAATATTAGCAAATACGATGCAAGCTTAAAGAACTTGTGCTTTGGTACTTGCTCTCTTGCCATACTTGAACCTGTGAGACCTCTATATGAATTAGTCAAATAAGGGAATGGTTACCCGCTCCAGTATTCTTGCCTAGAGAATTCCACAGATAGAGGAACCTGGCGGACTATAGTCCATAAAATCTCAAGGAGTCAGACACAACTGAATGACTAATACTTAACTAACCTGTTGGAAAATAAGATGCCCTGTGGAAAAGAACTGAGGTGCTCCATCCTTCCTCGGGCCAGCTCAGTACCTGATAATCACCTGGTTACAAGAGTAGCATGTCATAGGCTCAGACCAAAAGAACTACTCAACTTACCCACAAAATTATGAGCTAACGAAAATTATTATTGTTCTAGCTACCAGGTTTTGTGGTGCACAGCAAAATCTAACTGATATACAAATGAAGTTTCTTATTATACTCAAAATTATGACACGGAAAAAGTGGTTTTCTAATAATACATACTGTCCTTTTTTGGGGTGAGAGGTGGCTTTCCTGGTGGCTCAGACAGTAAGAATCCTCCTGCAGTGTGGGAGACCTGTGTTCAACTCCTGGGTTGGGATGATCCCCTAGAGGAGGGCATGGAAATCCACTCCAGTATTCATGCCTGGAGAATCTGCATGGACAGAGGTGCCTGGTAGGCTACAGTCCATGGGGTCTCAAAGAGTCAGACATGACTGAATGAACAAGTACAGCCCTTTATCTGGCTTCAGAGTTGTAAGTTTATAAGAACTAGAATTATGGTGATCTTCTTAGCTCTGACTAGTTAAAGTGTAAACATGGTGTATTCTCAGTATCTTAAGGATAAACGGAAGAGAAGACTTCCCTTAAAGGTGGCTCAGACAGTAAAGGATCTGCCCATGGTGTGGAAGACCCAGGTTCCATTCCAGGATGGGGGAGATCCCCTAGAGAGGGTGATGGCAACCTACTCCATTATTATTGCCTGGAGAATTCCATGGACAGAAGAGCCTAGTGGGCTATAGTCCATGGGTGGCAAAGAGTCAGACAGGACTGAGTAACTACTACACACATTTTCAAGGGGAAAAGAATTCTGGCTGGTGCTGAGAAATGGAATCAGTTCAGTCACTCAGTCATATCTGATTTTTTGTGACCCCACAGACTGCAGCACACCAGGATGCCAGGATTCTGTGTCCATCATCAACTCCCAGAGTTTACCCAAACCCATGTCCATTGAGTTGGTGATGCCATCCAACCATCTGTTGTCCCCTTCTCCTCTCGCCTTCAGTCTTTCCCAGCATCAGGGTCTTTTCAAATGAGTCAGCTCTTTGCATCAGGTGGCCAAAGTTTCAGCCTCAATATCAGTCCTTCCAGTGAACACTCAGGATCTCCTTTAAGATGGACTGGTTGGATCTCCTTGCAGTCCAAGGGACTCTCAAGAGTCTTCTCCAACACCACAGTTCAAAAGCATCAGTTCTTCAGTGCTCAGCTTTCTTTATAGTCCAACTCTCACATCCATACAAGACTACTGGGAAAATTATAGCCTTGACTAGATGGACCTTTGTTGGCAAAGTAATGTCTCTGCTTTTCAATATGCTATCTAGGTTGGTCATAACTTTCCTTCCAAGGAATAAGCATCTTTTCATTTCATGGCTGCAGTCATCATCTGCAGTGATTTTGGAGCCCCCAAAAATAAAGTCTGACACTGTTTCCACTGTTTCCCCATCTATTTCCTATGAAGTGATGGGACCAGATGCCATGGTCTTCATTTTCTGAATGTTGAGCTTTAAGCCAACTTTTTCACTCTCCTCTTTCACTTTCATCAAGAGGCTTTTGAGTTCCTCTTCACTTTCTGCCATAAGGGTAGTGTCATCTGCATATCTGAGGTTATTGATATTTCTCCCAGCAATCTTGATTCCAGCTTGTGTTTCTTCCAGTCCAGCGTTTCTCATGATGTACTCTGCATAGAAGTTAAATAAGCAGGGTGACAATATACAGCCTTGACGTACTCCTTTTCCTATTTGGAACCAGTCTGTTGTTCCATGTCCAGTTCTAACTGTTGCTTCCTGACCTGCATACAGGTTTTTCAAGAGGCAGGTCAGGTGGTCTGGGATTCCCATCTCTTGAAGAATTTTCCACAGTTTATTGTGATCCACACAGTCAAAGGCTTTGGCATAGTCAATGAAGCAGAAATAGATGTTTTTCTGGAACTCTCTTGCTTTTTCAAATTCTCTGGTTCCTCTGCCTTTTCTAAGTCCAGCTTGAACATCTGGAAGTTCACAATTCACATATTGTTGAAACCTGGCTTGGAGAATTTTGAGCATTACTTTGCTAGTGTGTGAGATGAGTGCAATTGTGAGATAGTTTGAGCATTCTTTGGCATTGCCTTTCTTAGGGACTGGAATTCAAACTGATGTTTTCCAGTCCTGTGGCCACTGCTGAGTTTTCCAAATTTGCTGGCATATTGAGTGCAGCACTTTCACAGCATCATCTTTTTGCTCCAGCACCATGCAGCCAAGAAATGGAATATCCCCCGCCATATCAGTAAACCAGGATGTCACAATCATTAGCAATTCTAGCTCTCCAGGGCACCCTGGAAGAAGAAAATCTGCTATCCAACAGCCAACAGGCTATATGTAGCCTCTCCCTGCAATGAATTCAAGGGCGCTCAGAATGTGAAAAAACACAGGATACTTGCCCAGGATAGCTGAGATGCATATGAAAAGAATGACTTCAGTGAGCCCAGACTTTCATGTTCCCATAAGCACTCTTGCATCTTCCCATAAGCACTAATTTCCTTAACTTGGGATATCTCATTTTCTTTAATATTCATAACAATATTCTTTTGATGTTTAGACTACCTGCCTTTTGTTACAAAGCTTCTATACACCCTGGCACATCCCGTCACCCCCTCATAGCAGTTCCCTCAGGGTCACTTGAGTTGTTATCTCCAGGACTTAAAGCCCTAGAATTTCCTACCAAATAAAGCATAACTCTCAATTTTTAGGTTGTGGCTATTTTTTAAGTCAAGTCAGTAGTGCTATGGAAAGTAGTACTCAATTAGGAGGAGAAGAGATACGTAATGTTTAAAGGAGCTAATTTGCAGAAGAATCGAAGTCAACCATCCTTAATGATCAAAGAGTGTGTAATGTTGCCAGTTAGGCTATACAATTAGAGCAATGGAGAAGAGCTACTGTAGTCATAGTGTTGTGACTAATTAAACCAAAGGAAGGAGAGCATCTCAGCAGAAATATTCTTATAAATAAAGCACCTGTTGAAGGGAATAGAAGTAAAGGGATCTCAGGGGAAACACAGTGTCTTGGGCTACCTGAGCACTTAGGACCTTACTCTTTAGGAAACAAACCTTGAAACCGGCACTAATGAGGGTGTGGTAGTCCCTCAGTTGTATCCGACTCATTGTGACCCCATGGACTGTAGCCCACCAGGCTCTTCTGTCCATAAAATTCTCCAGGCAAGAATTTTGGAGTGAGTTGCCATTTCCTTCTCCAACTAATGAGAGAGATGTGGAGAAATACAAGAGTAAGACTCCAACATTGAAAATTTAATGAGTGCTAGCTGTCGCACTTTCTATATATTTCCTGCTTGTAGAATGAGGAACCTATGGGGGATGGGCAGGTGTGAATTTGCTGTTGGAAGAAATGGGTGGAGTCAGTTCTGAGAAACTGGCAGGGAATCAGGCAGTGGGAACAAGGAGAAGGATAATAGTGAAGATTTTGTAATAGGAACATTAATATAAAAGAGACATAAAAGTTATCTGTGTGTAGTAGGTTATCACTCAAAAACAAAAAGATATTGTCATTCTCCAACTAATCCAGTATTCAGAGTTTAAGGGCAAATATTCTGATCATTTTCATTTTCCCTCCAATTTGTGGGACACATAAACCTTCAAGACTTCCAGCCTCAGTGCAGGGAAGAAATCCCTACCCGAGCAGTGCATGGCACTGCCTAAACACAGATTATGGAGGCCAACACTCATTCATCTTATTAAACCATGGAATACTTTTGTTATAATGCATTGGTGGAGAACCACATGTGTTTGTGAGATTTGATTTTTATTTTTCACTTAAACTTTCTTTTTTAGCCATTCAGCATTCAGATTTTTGAAAAATGTGATAAGTTAAGAAAAACAGGAAATATATATTAAACAGGAAAAGATAAAGTGATTAGTAATTACATACCTTACATTCACATACCAGAAATTTCCAAGAGAACTGAAAATTTGTTAAAATTATTACTACCAAAAGAGTATCATAAGGTAGCCAGATATAATGCATTAGGTTTCTTTTTTTAAATTAATAACCAGTTAAGAGGGGTAATTTTGAAAGTTCATGTCTAGGATAGCAACCAAGCTGTAAAATATCTAGACATAACTAGAGATATGTAAGGCTCATAAACAATAAAACCTTCCTGAAGGGCATAATATAGAACCTGAATTGCTGACAAAATACTGCCTTCCTGGATGGGATAACTAAAAATTGTAAAGATGTCAATTTCTACTAAATCATCTTGTAAACATGGTGCCACTCACATCAAAATCACTTTTTTTCTAAAACCTTGACAACTTGATAATAACTTTTAACTGGAAGAATAAATACATGAAGATAGGCAAGAAAATTGTAAGAATAATGAGAAAGGACTTGGTCTGCCAGATATAAAAATTTACTGAAAGCTATAGTAATTAAAGTAGCATATTGCAGGTATAATAATCAACAGATAGATCATTAGAAAATAATAGAAATTTCCAAGATTTACTCATGTTTGTGTGAATTGCATGTTTCTTAAAGGTTGCATTTCCATCCAGAGAGGGAAAGATGGATTATTCAGCAATTGAGCTGGCATTTGGAAATAAAATTAGGAATAACCCACAACCTGTTAAGTAACATTAGACTCCAAAGTACACCTACTAGATTAGATGCTTAAATTGGAGGAGAAGACCAGCAAGTACAGCCCTTGGAGAATATTTATACTTTAACAAGTCTTTGCTGCATCGAATAATAAATATTCTCAAATATAAACAAAGGAAAAAATGGATAGATTTGAGTAAATAAAAATGCTTAACTTCTAGTTTAAGAAACATGAAAGTAGGAAAACATTTGCAAAGAAAATTCCAGACAAGAAGTTAATACACATGATATATAAAGAATCCCTATCCATTAGCTTTTAAAGATCTGTTTTTTTAAGTGGCAGAGCATAAACCAGCACTCCCCAGAAAAAGAAATGTAACTCAGTTGAATATATAAAACATCCTTTTGTTAGAAAATAAATGCAAATTTTTGAAAAATCATATTAGATTTTCTATCATATTAGCATACACACTTTAAAAGTGTGAGTTTTTGAGTCTATAAAGAAAACGAAATAATCAGACACATCTCTTGATCTGTATACCTAATACTGTATGGCCTTCCTTTGCTGTAATTACTCAATAGCTGCTTGCTTTTGTAAACACCACCCACTCAAAAATGAGTTAATGCACATGCAGAAAGTAATGTAGCCATGATAATTGTCTAATTTGGATTTAGAAACATACAGATTACTTTGAAGTTTATAACTTTCAGTGAGCTAGCCCCTGAACTGTTTGCAATGAGACAAACCCTCAAACAGAGAGAAGATATTTAGAAATATTTATAGCAACATGGCTGAGTAGCTTTATGCATTTTTAAATTAACTAATCAATAACTGCAGCTTATAATTTCTTTTTTGTAATTAATTTTTAATATTTTATATATGAATATTAGTACTAGAGCCCTTTCTTCCCATTTTCCCTTCCTTTTCTTTGTTTTTACATTTTGCCTTCACATCTCTTCCCTGACCTTTCTGTCCCCCCTCACTCCCTTTCCTTTCCCCAATGTAGGAACCTGTGTGGTGGATGAAACTGGGGAGAGGAGAGAGGAACAGAGCTATGCAGAGGCAAGGAAAAAATGTAGGAGCATGATCATTGTGGGTGGAGGAAATGACCAGTATGGTTGAGACACTGGCTCCATTAAACAAGTGAGCATAATGGTTAAGCAAATCAGTAAACATATTGAAAATAATGAAGACAAGTTTCTCATTGTCAGAGAAGATATTTACAACTACAGAAATAAGGAAAGGCTAGACAGAATCCTTTTATGTGGAATTCAAATGAGAGGTGTCAATATGAACACATACATTTTAAAATAAGTATATGTACAGATAGATAATGTAAAAGTGATACAAACATAGTAATGTAATATAACACAGATACATATACATATAACATCTTCTATGTCATCACTATACACATGTATAGGCTTCCCCAGTGGCTCAGTGGTAAAGAATTTGCCTGCCAAGCAGGAGATGTGGATTCAGTCCCTGGGTTGGGAAGATCCCTTTGAGAAGGAAATGGCAACCTGTCTACTATTCTTGCCTGGGAAAATGCATGGTCAGAGGAGCCTGGCAGGCTATAGTCCATGGGGTCACAAAAGAGTCAGACATGACTGAAGCAACTTAGCACATACACACATGGGGATATATATGCATATATACACACACACACACACACATGCACACACACACATATATATATATATATACACATATATATCAGTTCAGTTCAGTTCAGTCACTCAGTCGTATCTGACTCTTTGCGACCCCATAATTTGCAGCACACCAGGCCTCCCTGTCCATCACCATCTCCTGGAGTTCACTCAAATTCACATCCATCAAGTCAGTGATGCCATCCAGCCATCTCATCCTATGTCGTCCCCTTTTCCTCCTGCCCCAATCCCTCCCAGAGTCTTTTTCCAATGAGTCAACTCTTCACATGAGGTGGCCAAAGTACTGGAGTTTCAGCTTTAGCATTATTCCTTCCAAAGAATACCCAGGGCTGATCTCCTTTAGAATGAACTATTTATATGTATATGTATAATACAAATATTATAATATTTTCTAGCTTTATCCACTGACGGGGCCTGTTACTGATAACAAGGAGGTACTCGGATCAGTCTTCTCAGTGCCAGGCTTTCCTGTCCTTCACTATCGCCCTGAGTTTGCTTAGACATTGAGTAGATGATGCTATCCAATCATCTCATCCTCTGTTTCCCCCTTGTCCTTTTTCCTTCAGTCTTTCCCAGCATCAGGGTCTTATCCAGTGAGTCAGCTCTTAGTTTCAGGTGGCCAAAGAATTGGAGTTTCAGCTTCAGCATCAGTCCTTTCAATGGATATTCAAGGTTGATTTCCTTTAGGATTGACTAGTTTGATCTCCTTCTAGGACAATAATTTGAAAGCATCAATTCTTGAAAAAGGCAAGGGTAGGAAGGTTTACCAAGAAGGGTCTTTGGAAAGACTCAGAACTAGAGAACCATGATCCACAGACAGCATGGAGGCAGAAACATCAGGGGAGAAGACAATGACTCAGAAGATCAAAATTCACTGTGCATGAGTTTATTAAAATGAAGATTCTATTAGTGAGAAGACTGAGGTATGCTCTTGGGGGAAGGAACCCATACACCCACTCCAGGGTCCTGCCATTGTGAGGGGTGGGACTACAAAGAAATCCCTGCAATCAGAGATTCAAGATTTTGAGTTTTAAACATCTGCTGTGCATTTAACTTCCTTCATTTGATGTCCATCTGATTAGTCTAAAGTCTCTTGCTGACTATTAGTACCGTTTTCTTTGCTCTGCACTAAATGAGTCAAACTTGCATCAGCATGGCTATAGAAGAATAGGATATGTGCCAGATACACTCAGGGAAGCAATTCCACAGCAGCAGAAAATCATCAGAAAATCAGCATCATCAGCATCATCAGTATTAGGTTTGGGTGCTTCAAAGCAGAGAAAACAAAAATGAACTGTGGCAGTCAGAGAGCCCAGGAGAGCTTCAGAAATCCCGTTTCTATGAGAACATTTGAAAATCTTTGAAGACACTTTATTTATGCCCTTTACTTAGAGTTGTTGCTGGGTCCTGTTCGTGGGACAGGTCTTCTGAAAATATTCAAGAATTCTACTTTTCCAGGCCTTATACATTTCTGAAAGGTTGAAGATCTCTGTGATATCCACCATGACCTTCCCTGAGTTCCAAAGGACAGATTCAAACAACTGCTAATTAAGGGAAGAGTGGCCAAGAAAGGCAAGATTAAAGGAACCAGGAAGTTCATCAAGATTCGGAAGCCATCTTAGATGAGATTAAAGGAGTGCAAGCCCTGCACAGACCTTTATCTTATCAGCAACCCCATCCTTGAGCCAAAACCGTAAATCCCCTGAGTTGGGACAGTTTTCCACTGCCACTTTATCTCCCTTTGCCTGGCAAAACAATAAAGCAATTATTTTCTACTTCCCCCCAAACTCTGTCTGGGAGATTTGATTCAGTACTGGTGCACACGTGCTGATCTTTCAGCTTCTGTAGCAGAATACGCCACCTCTCAATATGCTACTTTGACATAAGGGCTGAAGGCGATTGAACTGAAGGTGACTGAGAAGTTACAAAATCGGTCCCTGCCTGCCCTCCTTCTATTTGCCTAAAAACTGAGGTCATTCATTTGTGTCCGACTCTTTGTGACCCCATGGACTGTAGCCAATCTTCCAGGCAAGGGTCCTGCAGTGGGTTGCCATTTCCTTCTCCAGGTGATCTTCCCAACCCAGGGATCAAACCCAGGTCTATCACATTGCAGGCAGATGGTTTACCATCTGAGCCACCAGGGAGGCCCTATTCGCCTAAAAGCAGGTCATAAAGTAACAAAGTGTCCCTCCTCCCCTCTCTATCAGACAGCTTTAGGTCCTTATCAAGGAAGAATCCACCAACTTAAATCTGCATAACAAACCTCACTCTTGTTTACCTTGTTTTACCAGAAAACCTCCCTATTACTCCGTACCTTTCTTTCTTTCATATTTAGTTGACGATGGTATTTTAGCTGGAGTTCTAAGCCACTTCTTAGAGTTATTCATTTTTCCTTGGTTATGTTTTTTGTGTATCTTCTGTTAATAAATGTTTATTTGATTTTCTCTTCTTATTGTGTTTCATTACAGGGGTTTCAGGCAAGAACTCAGGAAAGTAGAGGGAAAATTATTTTTCCTCCTTTACATGAATGAGTGAGTTTTTCTGTTTATTTTAAGTTGGATTTTAAGAGGTATGCTATACTGAGAAAAAATATTTGCAAAGTGTGTTCATGGGGGAATGTAGGACTCACATTTCTGCAAAGGGAAATATGCTATATACTATGATGTACAAAATTTCTGAATGAGGCCTCAAGTCACCCAAAACATGATTCTCTAAAATGTAATATGGTATCTTCATACCACAGATATATTTGACATATCTTTTGTTTAATATATTGATAGAATCCTTTTTTGCACAGCTTATGCTTTTTGAAAGTATCTTCAGCCAAGAATTGTAGACTGAAATTTGCGCAATTAATTTCTATTGGAAAACAGAAATTTGGAATGATCTAGTTTATATATTCAATCTAGTTTCTATTTTCAGCATATAGATTCAAGGAGCAAGTATAAAAGTTTTGTAGTAATCCTTGACTTTTATCTAACACATATGTGTATAATGGCTGCTAAGTGCCAGGCCTTTTTCTAAGCACTTTATAAACAACAATTCCAGGAATTCTCTCACGGTCCAGTGGTTAGGACTCCACTCCCCCACTGCTGGGGGCCCGGGTTCAGTCCCTGGTCAAGGCTTCCACAAGCTGCATGGCAGAGCCAGAAATTTACGTAAATAAATACAAATCCAGTAAATCACAACCCCATGAGATGGATGCTGTTTTTATCTCTATTTGAAGCTTCACAATATTTAACCCAATCTGATTTTATAATGATTTTTTTCTTGTAAGCTTACTTAATATTTAATGAGGTAATGGATTTGAAAGACAATCACAAGAGAGGCACACAGCCCTCTGCTAATTCAACTTTTCTTCTAACTCCGGAGAGAAGCTGGGCTTGATAAATTAGTTACTCCACATTTTGACCACTAAACACTTCTGTAATTTCTTTGCCTCATATTATTTTTGTTTTTTTCAGACCTATAACAGATTTGCCTGTATTTTGAATTCAGGCGTACTGACTAAAGCCTTCTGAATAAATCATCAATTTAAACCTAAAAGAAAAAAAAAAGCATGGAACAAATGTCCATTTTGAATCATCACAGAACAATTAGTTCTCTCATGAGATACAGTAATTTGCAACGTGTTGATGTAAACAGCAAAGGATGTCACCCTTGTTCATAATCCTTTCATGACAGCACAAGAGGAAGAGAAGGCAGTATGAAACATCTAAGCTCAACAGCTTGTTAGCTAATTTCATCATTTTTGCAAAGAGAAAGTGAAAGAAAACAGAAACATTCACTCATGTAGAATAGCCCTAGAAATCTTGACAGGTGGTTGAAGAAGAAAAACTCCCTTACAGGCATACCTCATTTTGTCACTTTCAATTTATTGCACTTCACAGACAATGTGCTTTTTACAAATTGAAGGTTTGTGGCAACCTGTATTGAGCAAGTCTGCTGCTGCTGCTGCTAAGTCGCTTCAGTCGTGTCTGACTCTGTGCGACCCCATGGACTGCAGCCTACAAGGCTCCTCCGTCTGTGGGATTTTCCAGGCAAGAGTACTGGAGTGGGGTGCCATTGCCTTCTCCATTGAGCAAGTCTATTGATGCCATTTTTCCAGTAGCACTTGTTCACATCATGTCTCTGTATCACATTTGGTAATTCTTTAGAATGATCAACTTACCAATTAGAAAAAGAATTATAAACGTTTTCATCATTGTTATACTTGTTATGATTGTCGGTGATTAGTGCTCTTTGATGTGATGGTAATCTGTGATTAGTGATGTAATTGTGGCATTTTTAGCAATAAAGTATTTTTAATTAAGATGTAATGCTACTGCATGCTTAACAGACTACAGTATAGTAAATATAACTTTTATGTGCACTGGGAAACCAAAAGAGTCATGTGATTCACTTTATTGAATTATTCACTTGTTGAGATGATCTGGAACCGAAAGTGCAATATAATATCTCCGAGCAATTTCTGTATTTACAATTAACCAGGAGCTCAGAGATAGTGGGAAGATTTACAAAACAGAATAAAAAGAGGCTCTTGATATAAGCAAAACCAATAAATGGTATTGGAAATCTCCCTAATATGAGCGAAAAACATCTGAAATTGGTAGATGAGTGACCTTGGTATGTTAAAGGATTCATAGAACTTCCTCCTTTGACATGGAAGAGATCTTCATATTGCATCATCTCAATCATTCAGGACATACATAAATGTAATTATATCAGTAAACTTTTCAATGAAATTGGTAGCTGGAGGCCTTCTGAAACAGTTGTTTCTATTTTATGCAACTTAAGAGAAGAGTACCTGGAAATAAAAGACAGAGTCGTGCCTGACTCTTTGCAACCCCATGGGCTGTAGCCCATCAGGCACCTCTGTCCATGGAATTTTCCAGGCAAAAGTCCTGGAGTGGGTTGCCATGCCCTCCTCCAGGGAATCTTCCCGACCCAGGAATAAAACCCAGGTCTCCCAAATTGTGGGCAGATTCTTTACCATTTGAGTTTCCCACAGTAAGAGAATAGATAGTGGAAGTCGTTCAGTTGTGTCTGACTCTTTGTGACCCCATGGACTGTAGCCTGCCAGCCTCCTCTGTCCATGGGATTTTCCAGGCAAGAATACTGGAATGGGTTGCCATTCACTTCTCTGGGGGATCTTCCTGATCCAGGGATCAAACCTGGGTTTCTTACATTCAGCCAGAGTCTTTACCATCTGAGCCGCCAGGTAACCCACAAGAGAACAGATAAGAGAACATAAAATACTACCAATACGTACCTTTGTCAAATGAGTCCCATTTCATGGTTTCAGGATATTGAATATAACTCCTCATGCTATACTGTAGGTCCTTGCTGTTTATCCGTTTTTTAATCTATTCATTTAATCAATAGGCTTTTATAAAAAATCTTCTACCAGGTTCTTATTTTTCAGTAGATTTGAACCTTAGAAAGATATAATATAGGATAAAATTTATGAAGTAAATCTTTACAGAAGTTTCTTAATTACATGTTGGGTTTCCCTAAAGTGAAAGAAAATATATTAGATTTGATTATTTTCAGTAATATTGCTTAATGAGAGTAAATGTTCTATTACTTATCTTCTTGGGGAAAGCATTCTTCTTACTAATCAAATCATCCATTTCATAGGGATATTCATTCCTTTTAGAGACAATATTACTATATATATATATATATATATATATATGTATGTATGTATGTATAGGAAATTGGCCCAGGAATCAGAAGCAATCTGTTCTAGATCTGTCTCTGCCAAACTTGCTCAAATGAGCACAGCCTTCATAAAACACTTAATTTCTCCTGGGGTTGTTTACTTTTTTCCCTAAAATAGCCACAGAAAAGTGTATCTATAGAATTCTAACATAATCATAGAAAATGAAACAATCTTCATAGATTATTTAAAACCTATGTCTTTAAGTGAACTATCCCCAGAACATAAGACTCGCCTCCTATGACGGACTAACTGTTTTCACTTCCAATGTATGACTCAGGGAACTCAAACAGGGGCTCTGTAACAACATAGACTGGGGGGGTTGGTGGTGGTGGAGGTGAGGGGGTGGGGAAATAGGGAGGAAGATGGGAGAGAGGCTCAAGGGGGAGGGGATATATGTATACCTATGGCTGATTCATGTTGATGTTTGGCAGAAACCAACAAAATTCTGTAAAGCAGTTATCCTTCAATTAAAAAACAACAACAGAAAAAAAACACACTGGACTGTAAAAAAAAAAAAAAAGCTTTCCCCTCAAATTCCTATGTTGAAGTCCTGAGTGTGATGCCCTAGTGTGAGAGTACAAGGATGTGAGCTTTGGGACATGCTTAGGCCAGGATCCATGCTCTTATAAAAGGCGTCTGAGAGCTCTCTTACCCTTCTGTCATGGGAGGACACAGCCAGAGAGCACCAGTCATGAATCAGGAAATGACGTCACCAGATACCAAATCTGCCAGGACCTTGACCTTGCTTCCCAGCCTTCATAACTGTGAGAAATACATTGTTTATTGCTCATGTCACCCAGTCTAAGGTAGTTTGTTAGAGTAGCTGAAAAGTCTAAGACATCCTGTGATATGCTCTTGGATTTGTGTTTCTTCTTTCCAGATGGATTGCACGGCAGCAGGCCTTTATCATATCTTGATTTGCTCACCTTTGAATTTAATCACTTTATGTTGAGGTCTGGAAACTTCACATACACATTTCAGCAACAACAGCAACTTAAAAAAAAAAAACTAATTTGGAAGTAAATCAAGAGAAAGCTCATTTCTTTCTTTGAAACAAAAGAGATTTGGTCCCTGAAGGTACTTATACTTTTAGGTGTTCTCTAACAGAAAACCTAAAAAACAACCCCTCCTGGCAGATCACTGGGGTCATTTGAGATAAGCCCTGCATGCAAATGGCTCCTGGAGATGTTTTATGTCTCACAAAGGAAAGAAAAAAGCTGCCCTAAATGGGGGCTTTTACCTTCAGTATCGTGAAACTCCTTCACCCTTTGATGTATTAAAATATTTAATCAAAATCAAATGCTGCTGCCCCTATTTATACAAGTGCTTTATTATCCTGTACATTATACCACAACCTGCCTGGTTCTTAATGTGACCTAAAGAGCTAGTCGGCATTTATTACAAATGCGAGGCAGTAAGCTTCTGGCTGAGCAATTAATCACTGACAGCAAGGAATTTCTTCTCTTCAGGTGGGGAACCCATCCAAAAACGAAGAAAAATAATCGGGCTAATTAATTCTTATCTGCAAAGAGCAATTAGATAAATGACCTCAAAGAAAGACTTGTCACCCCTAGTGAGACACTGACTTTCTAAATAGAATGTGTCTGAGCCTCTTTTCACTGAGCAAGTGATACTGTGAAATGGAGATGACAGAAAGGAGAGGGAGGGAAATGATAGGGGAGCAGGTTAATTAGAAGAAAGGCTGAGGAGAGAGAGGCAGAGACAGAGACAGCAATGGAGAGAGATGGAGAGATCCGGCTTGATCCCGTGTCCTGTCTCTGCAGACTGATAGATGGTTAACAAGATGAAGGGAATGTTCCTGTTGCCAAACGCAGGGGACCTCCTGAGGCCAGGCTGCTGTCCGCTTTATTCTCTGGACCACCTTGCTTCCTGCCGGTGAGCTGCACTTCCTTCCTGTACATACTGCTGCTCGTGGAAGCTACAAAATGCTGTTAGCGCTGACCTTTGGTTTCTTCCTTTCTAAGTTTCTTGTTTGGTTTTGATTCTCTGGTCATATCCATGCCTGGCAATGGAACCAAGCAAAGGAACAATTCAGCCTCCAAAACCAGCTACCCTAACTACCATTTTTGACGTCCAAAATACAACTTACTTACGTGGTTTTTATAAACACCGTTTGAGCTGTGTTTTTTCTTTCTTTTTTTTCCTCTCCTCAAAAAAATGGGAAAATGTACCTCTTCTTGGTGAGTTGATTTCTTCCTTTTCTTTCTCCTCCTCCAGTCCTTCCTCCCTTTCTTATTCTCCCCTTTCTCTCTTTCCTTTTTCTTTAGGCAAATTAATGTTAACCACAAGGAATATTTAGGGGTAATCCTTCTACAAGCATTGCCTACTACCAGCGATCTTAAAAACTAAACCCACTGAGGCTCTCAAGTCTCGTGTGGTCCAGTCTTAAGAAGACAACTAATCTGGAGAACTTGGCCCTGAGGGAAGCCAGGCTCATCATAAGTACATCCCAAATTCTTGGCTCACCTGTATCTTGGTTTTACTGTTTTAAAAGTGAGGACCTCAACTCTTCGTCTTTAAAGAACTCTCTCTATAAGACTATACTCTTCTATTTTTCATTCCTGCAAAAATATCAGAAATAATTTTATTACAAAAATAAAGTAGATATAAAATCCAGGCTAACCGGAGCCTGGGTAAGAGCACCATTGACATGATTGGGAAATGTTACCATTCTCTACCGAAACTACATGCTCTGTATCCAAAAACTTCTTTCAAAATAGCTTTACCTTTGGCTCTGACATGTGGTCTAAACAAGTCTTTACCTGAGCAAAACCTTTTTTCTCCTTTAGTATCTCTTCCTTTTTATATACATACAATAAACTTTATTTTTAGAGTCACTTTAGATTTACAGAAAAAAAGGCAAAAATAGTACATAGGGTCCCCAAACATCTTGCAGTGAGTTTTCCAAATTACTAACATTTTATATTACTATGATACATTTGGTAAAATTACTGAGCCAATACTGACACATTAAAGTCCATATATTCTTCATATTTTTGTTTCAGTTTTACCTAATGTCTTTTCTAGTCCAGGATGTCATCCATGCTGCCCCATTATGGGCAGCTATCATGTCTCCTTAGGCTCTTCTTGGCTCTGACAGTTTCTCAGTCTTCCCTTGTTTTTGATTATCTAGACCATTTGAAGATTTTGAAGGATACTCCTTAACTGGAATTTTTGAGCTGACTCAAAGCAGATATAGTCTCAGGTAGCTAGATGATGGATTGATAGATAGAATAAGGTTCCTGTGACCAGTTAATGAATTGGCATTTTATGTGTTGAACATAAGGACAAGTGTATGAGCTATAAGTAATCAGTTAATGTCAGTCCCCTTTGAAAATCTGGTTGTCTGGTACACTGACCTGTCCATTCAAGTATCTACTTCAATTTTGGTGGACACTAGCATCAAAGCATTATCTGTGCATACAAATTATGCTGAAAACAAAGGAGGTCTTTGAAATACTGGGTCATGTTCAAAGCCTCTTGAGTTCTAATATATTTCTTTGACTATATTGATCCATAAAGTTACAAAGGAATGGAGTTGTACATTCACAAAGGCGAATGGCACTTGAAAACCTCTAAAATTTCCTAAATTTTATAAACACCTTCTCTGGTTACAATTCTAATATGAAATGATCAATATCTACCACTGCTCTAGAATAGATGCCTTTTCTAACTCACCTCCAATTGGCGAGGACATCTTGCTGCTAGAAGTAAATGATAAATTATTAGAATAAAGAATAGGATCAGAACATTCTTACAAAAGCCCAAGTATGATTTTAAGGATCACATGTTCTTTCTAAATGGGAGATACTTGACACTTGATATATAGGAGAAATTTTACAATTAAGACAAAATAAGAAAAAATGGAAAATGTCTTCATATGCAATTGCCAGTATTGTACATACTGCTTAATTTTAAACAAACTAACATAAGTTTAGATAGCCATAAATTGACAACTCTTACTATCAACAATTTAATAATCAATATATAGTCATCCTTTGATATCTGTGGGGAATTGTCTCCAGGAGTCCCTGTGTAGGCTCAACCCCTTGTATAAAACAACATATGACAATGAACACATACAGTTCACCCTTAATATCCAAGGATGCAAAACCTGTGGATTCAGAGAACCTACTATAATTTCAAAATCTGAGATATTAGCTAACAGTTAAAAATCTTTTAAATCTGCTAAACTAGCCCCCAAAGACCCATGGTTGGCTCCTTTTCTTTAAGAGCCATTTTGATTCCAGCCAAAGTAAACATATAGTGGAAACAAAACTTATCTTTGTATGAATATTTCAGATTTTATAATCCTTGTGAGATGAGGCCAATGGGGAAAAGATGAAAAGAAATGAGATATATTTCAAAAATTAGTTTAAGGTTTATTTTGGGCCAAAGACAAAATACAAGGTTAATATAGCAGATATTTCCAGCACTGCCCTAATATGTATATATTAGAAAAAGAATCAAAGCCCCCAAATGATGCAATTTATACATTAGCTCAGAGAACTAACAAGCATCTGGAATCGGTAGGAGTTTCTTATCTGCTGTACACTAACATGGGAATGTGTGGTAAGAGCATTGCAATGGAAGTGATTCATTTCTATTAAGATGAGTTGCTAACAAAGGACTGCACCTCTGCAGGACTCCAATCAGGTTATTAGAAAACTAAGGCTGTTTTTCAGTTTGGTGGGAAATGTACCTGCAAATGAGCTGCTTATTAGCCTGAATTCTACTCCATAAAACTCCACTGGTGAATAGTGCATGTTAACAGCAAAACGTAGGACATCGTGTTAATCCAAGATCCCCTCGTCCCATTACAGGCAACTTTCCCTGTAGACTTACTGCCAGTGTGTCATGTGCTCTCTAAAACCTATGTCTCTCTGAATGCTTCTAAAATATATGTTGGATACTGAAACTTTCACATCCAGAAAAATAATTTTTCGCATTCATAAAATACACTGGGACATGAGGAGAGAAGGTGATGAAATGTAGATGATGGCAATGATGATGAGAGCTTTCACTTCCTGCTTTGTTAAGTTCTTTACCAGGCCTTTACAAATACTGACTTACCTGTGTAGTCTAGTTTCTGAAACATTTAACCACTATTAGAATTGCAATGTATGTATGCATGCCCGCCATGCATGCTTAGTTGCTCACTTGTGTCTGACTCTTTGCAACCCTATGAACTATAGCACGCCAGGCTCCTCTGTCCATGGGATTTCCCAGGCAAGAATATTGACATGGGTTGCCATTTCTTCCTCCAGGAGATCTTCCCAACCCAGGGATCGAACCTTCATCTCTTGTGTTGCAAGAAGATTCTTTACCATCTATCTGTGCCACACTCCTTGGCTTAAATAAGAGAGGTTTAGAATAGTTTTTCAGACTTTCTTTTAGAAATCAGAAATTTTTGCAACATTGATGTAAAACCAATAAAGTCTCATTGAAAGAGATCTTTCGCAATATTGCACACTGCAAAAATTACTGGATTTAAAATTATGATATTACATGTGATATTTTAACTTTATATGCCACCTAAAATATACTTTTTATTATATTACACATAAAATGTGAAACATATGAAATACTGAACACACAGAAACATGTATCCATTTAATCCTTTTAAGTGCTTTCATGAATTGAAAAGAAAATAAAGACTATTCATAAGCTAATATCTAAAGGAAGTCCAAAGAAATAAAGTTCTGGGAATTTCCTGGAGGTTCAGCGGTTAGGACTCTTGTGGGCATGGGTTCAATCCCTGGTCAGTCAGGGAACTGAGATACCACAAGCCATGCAGCACAGCCAAAAAAAAAAAAAGGTTCTGTCCTGGCCTAAACTTTGAGGTTAGGTATAAAACCTGGTAAATTTGAATTCAAGATTGCAGGGACTCATAGTGTGTGTGAAGAACAAGACATAAATCCTAGAGCTCAACCAAGGAGAGGAGTCTAATAAAACACTTATATATGAAGCTGGAATACCAGAGTACCTGACCTGCCTCTTGAGAAACCTATATGCAGGTCAGGAAGCAACAGTTAAAACTGGACATAGACCAACAGACTGGTTCCAAATAGGAAAAAAGGGGTACATCAAGGCTGTATATTGTCACCTTGCTCATTTAACTTATATGCAGAGTACATCGTGAGAAACGCTGGGCTGGAAGAAGCACAAGTTGGAATCAAGATTGCCGGGAGAAATATCAATCACCTCAGATATGCAGATGATACCACCCTTATGGCAGAAAGTGAAGAGGAACTCAAAAGCCTCTTGATGAAAGTGAAAGTGGAGAGTGAAAAAGTTGGCTTAAAGCTCAACATTCAGAAAACGAAGATCATGGCATCTGGTCCCCTCACTTCATGGGAAATACATGGGGAAACAATGGAAACAATGTCAGATTTTATTTTGGGGGGGCTCCAAAATCACTGCAGATGATGACTGCAGCCATGAAATTAAAAGGCGCTTACTCCTTGGAAGGAAAGTTATGACCAACCTAGATAGCATATTCAAAAGCAGAGACATTACTTTGCCAACAAAGGTCTGTCTAGTCAAGGCTATGGTTTTTCCTGTGGTCATGTATGGATGTGAGAGTTGGACTCTGAAGAAAGCTGAGTGCCGAAGAATTGATGCTTTTGAACTGTGGTGTTGGAGAAGACTCTTGAGAGTCCCTTGGACTGCAAGGAGATCCAACCAGTCCATTCTGAAGGAGATCAGCCCTGGGATTTCTTTGGAAGGAATGACGCTAAAGCTGAAACTTCAGTACTTTGGCCACCTCATGCAAAGAGTTGACTCATTGGAAAAGACTCTGATGCTGGGAGGGATTGGGGGCAGGAAGAGAAGGGGATGACAGAGGATGAGATGGATGGATGGCATCACTGACTCGATGGACATGAGTCTGAGTGAACTCCGGGAGTTGGTGATGAACAGGGAGGCCTGGTGTGCTTCGATTCATGGGGTTGCAAAGAGTCAGACATGACTGAGTGACTGAACTGAACTGAACCAATATGAAGCTGCGACTCCAGTGACTTATGTTTCATAGTTAGAGTAAGAAAGAAATAAAGTTATACATAAAGACCCCTCAGTAAGGAAAATTGTCAAAAATTAGCACTAAAGGGGAAAAAGAATAACTATTAGCTGACCATCGTATAGATTTGAAGACTGAATTCATGATACCCAAGTAATATGAAATATCTCAAGCTGAGGATACATTTTAATGTGTTTCTGGTTATGCGATGCATGTAGGCACTCTGCAGGAACAAAGTCAAATCAAATCAAAGCAACAAAATCTCTCCTGAGAAGATCTCCCTGTCAAACCAGGTGTCAAAGAATTCACACTGGAAAAGTTAAAAAAAAAGTATGAATTGGCAGTCAGAAAATGCAAAGAACCTAAATTTACCAGGAGCTAAAGAATAGAATTAGACTGCAAAAGTCTTCTGATTTGAGTATCATCTGCCACAAAGTATAAAATAAATATGCAAAATATGTTTTAAGTAATAAAAGATTGAAAACATGAGAAAAAAGGGATAATAAAAGAACCATGCATATTTGAAAAATGGCCAAATGTTACTTCTAGAAATGAAAGCTATAACAAGTAAAATTAAAATTCAGTAGAATACATTAACATCAGAGAAGACACAGCTAAAGAGAGAATTATTAAAAAGAAGAGAAAACTGAAGAAAGCATCCAGAATGCAGTCCAGAGAAATAAAAAGAGGGACATAAAAGAAAAATACATTTTAAAACACAGAAGAAAGAGTAAGAGTATATAATAAATATATAATGTGAATGCCAGAAGGAAAGGAGGGAAAGAATGAGAAGGAAGCAATGTCTGAAGAAATGTCTATGGTTTCCTAGAAATGGCAAAAGATACCAATTCACAAACTCAGGAAGGCCAAGAGGTAAGACAAATAAACCAGAAAAAAAAAAAAAAAAATTCAAGTTTAGACACATAACGGTGAAACTGCAGAACATGAAAGACAAAGCCAAAATCTTAACTGCATCCACAGAGAAAGGAGACATTACTTTCAAGAGGTCAATAATAAGGCTGCCAACTAAGTTCTTAACAGCCAAATGGAAGCCAGAGTGGAAGAAAAAATGTTAAATAATGAATTTCTTCAGGTTACAAAAATGATGCCAGAAGGAAATTCTGAAATGAAAAAAGTGTTATAAACATATAAAATACTTGTAACATGCATATTACATTATAAATAAATATTAGATGTAAAACAAAAACAATGATCTATAATTTGTGGAGTTCAAAGACAAGATCCCTGGAGAAGGAAATGGCAACCAGCTCCAGTATTCCTATCTGGACAAACCATGGTCAGAGTAGCCTGGTGGACTACAGTCGATAGGGTCACAAAGAATCAGACATGACTAACCACATGATGGCTACAAAAGACAAGATGAAAATTATTACTAGACAAAATAGAGTTTGAATTAGGAGAAAATTAATCAAAATTAAACTGTTTAAAGAGTTTTAACTTATTCATGAAAAAGTTACATATGTTGATGAATTTATACTTTGATAATTTAAGTTTGGATGGTAAATTCTAAAACAATCAATAACAAATAGACATTGTATCTGTAACTTCTTATCTGGTTCAGAGAATGAGAAAAAATAGTGAATCAATACAGAAGAAGGCAAGAAATGAGAAAACAAAACAAAACATATATAACAAGGTCAAGATAAGAAGTCTTAAAATATGAAAGTAGAAATAAATCCAAATATATCAGCAATCAAATAATTGCAAATAGACTTAAGGCTTTAGTTAAAATATGAACACTGTCAATTTTTTTAATTTCAAACTTTATGCTGGTAGTAAAGGAAACATTTAAACATCAGGATACAGAAATGATAGAAATAAAAAGAAAGCTCGTATAGTTATATTAAAATCAGAAAAAGAATAGCAGAATATCATTAAAAAAAACCTTGTAGAAATTAAAGGATTTTCACAATTTACATACTGGTAAAACCAGACTGTAGCTGTAGCCTACCAGGCTCCTCTGTCCATGGGATTCTCCAGGCAAGAATACTGGAGTGGGTTGCCATTTCCTTCTCCAAAACCAGACATTGCCCAAAAGAAAGTATTCTATAACATATTAAGATGGATAGACCCACAGCAAACAAAAGACACATTCACCTTCTTATTGGGTGATATGATGTCATATAGACAAAAATACCTGCTAAGTCTAAAGACAATTTGAATAGAACAATTAAGAACCATCCAATGTACATATATTTAAAAATCTATCTCCAATAACTCTTAAATAACTTGTCTTTTCAGGTACACCATAAAGCAAGTCTCAATGAATTGCAGAGAACTGCTATCAAAACACCACATCCTTTTTGTTATAGACATTTAAGCATATGAAATTATTATGAACAAGTTTATGCTGATAAACTTGAGAACATAGCTTCAATTGTTTCTCTAGGTGCTTATTCTAAACAGGCCTATATTTGTGCTATAAATTAAAAATAAAAAAAAGTCTATAAAAATAAATAATTCATGTTTTATTTGTACTTTGAAATACTACACAGCAGTGAAAATAAATGAGTTACAACCATGCTCCACATATGAAACAACATGGAATATTATAAAGATTGTAATTTGGGGCAAAAGCCCCAATAGTAACAAATTGCACATATAATTCCATCATATGTGTATATCTATATATACATATATGATAAATGGCAAGGGAATTACACAATTAGAAATTTAGAATATTGTTAACCTCTAAGGGGAACGGGCAAGGGTGAGGCTGAATAAGGACACGTAGGGAACTCCAAAGGTACTGGCAGTATCCTAATGCTTTATTTCTTCCACTGAGTTGTAATAACCACTATTTTTATACCATAAATCTACTTTTAAATATTTTCAATATTTAATAAAATTGAATTGTACCAATTTTCAGCATCAAGGTCTGGACTGAGATATTTATGAATCAGATTAAATCAAAATGAACTTTTCATAACTAGTTCATGATGTAATTGAAGCCAAGTTACATGATTCATTTCTTTGTATAATTCAGAAATAATGGGAATTTTCCCCTTAGACATTTTGTTTTAGAAAGTTTCCAACATAGAGAAAAGTTGAAAGAATAATACAAAGAATATGTTTAACCTCCCCATAAATAACATTTGTTGATATTCTCTGTCTCTGACATCACTTTGGATTTTTATTATAAGCTGTTAAATTGAATACGTTCTAATCCAAACAGTTTCAAATTTGCACAGCAGTAGCCCTCAAAACTCTTGTGTTCTTTTGGTCTGAGACCATTAATATTCAAGTCCTTCCTTCTTTTCTGACATAGCTCGATGTCCTAGGCTTACTGTGCTTTCTCTAACCGATAGAAAAAATTCCAGCTACTAACTTTTGCTGAGAGCAGGTACACACCTCTAGTGCTGTTACCAGTGCTTGCTAATAATAATCATTATGTTTGGAAATTGTCTTCTGATTTGGTGGATACATCATGTCTCTTGTATCTATTACCAAAGGCTCTTTCTGGAGGAATTTACTTCCAAATAAAATCTGTGTGTGTTATTCTAATTAATATGAATTCACAACTGACCCTTTAAACTTGAGTACATACACTATGCCTTCCTCCTCCTGAGTCTGGCAAATATGGATGCTTACTGCACGTTCGTCAAATGGAAGTAAATACCAGGCAACTATGTGAGTGTTTGTGTGAATGTGTGTTTGAAAGTGTGTGACTGTGTGTGTATATGAGAGTGTGTGTGAGAAAGAGAGTGTATGTGTATGAGAGTGTGTGAGTGTGTGTGTAAGTGTGTGGGTATATGAGAGTGTGTGTGTTTTGAGAGAGACAGTGTGTGTGTGTGTGTGTGTGTGTGTGTGTGTGTGTGAGTGTATATGAACTAAATTGAGATCATCTAGAAGGAGAATGGGCGGGGGTCTGTAAGTTAACCGAAACCACATTTCATCTTTATCTCCCCACTTAAAAGTTAATTGGCCTCAGTTTTTCAAGGTTATCACCCTTGTCTAGGAACTGACAAGGCTCAAAAAGCTCCTTGCAAACGCAGCTGTTGATGTTCAAGCAAGAATCTTCTCCTCCCCAGCGCCCACTTCTGTTTTCCACCCCTCCCAGAAACCAGTTTTTGAGCGGCTTCTGCTTCAGTGGCTGAAACGATTGGAGCTGACTGGAACACTCCAGGCTGGCCTGCTGGCCACACGCTCAGCCGAACTTAAGTAAACATGGTGCCGGTGACAGCCTTCTCCTACCCCATCTGCAGCTGCAAGGGAATCCATTATTTCTCCCATCCCAGGGGAAGGGAAAGGTCTCGGGCATCATTACTCCTAGGCAAATGTAACTGACTCTACCACATACTCTAATTTGCTTGCCATAATTGTAGGTCGCTCACCCGTTTTGTCATTTCCAATTCCCCCCTTTTTTTGTTCTTATCAATAATAAATGGAGCCCGTGAATCATGCTGCTATCATATTTGGATATTATGAAAATGCTAATAATAATAAGGTGGCGTCAGCAACACCCTGGTTTTATCAGCTGGTCAGATGCTCTATTAGGCAGCCAGTGAGGAGTTCAAGCAAATTGGTTATGTTAATGTCCTGTAGTACTTGGAAAAGATGAGGAGTTGGCAATTAATTTTTTCCAAGCTGCAGGCCGACAGGCAAATTTATATTCCTCCCTCTCCATGGGATCAAGCTAAGAGAAGGTGAGGTAGAAAAGTGAACTTCAAGTAGCTTTTTAGGATCTAATTGAATAATGCTAAATAAAGCCTGGAGAGGAGAGAGGAGAGGGGAAAAGTGCACCCAACAATGGGCGAGCGATGCTCCCCTCCATTCATTCCGCTGACAGGGCTTTTGCAACTTAAACCTGTTTTATTAATTATGTTTGACATTTCCTTAATTAGTTTCATTTACATCCCATCAGCCCCTACCAGACGATTGCTCCATACATCATTTTACTAGAGGAGCATGATGCCTATGGAATTATAACAACAACAGACAATTTTATGTAACTTACAGAAAATGTGGACAGTCCTGTCCATTCTCAAAGGTTTTGTAGAAAGGAGGAAAATTTTACCTCACTTTTTTTTTTCACTTCTGAATTTCGAAGAAAGCTAATATGTTTATAAACTTAAAGATATCCCAAAGAGTATATTGGTATATTCTCCAGCTTAGGATAGTACTAAGCTTTCAAAATTATTCTTAAGCAATAAAAGATACACGCCTGAATAAAACAGATGGTCTTAGTCCTTACAACCTAATGTCACCTGCTGTCACCAGCCAAGTGTACCCACTTGCCTCTTCTCAGAGAATTCAGCCCACATTTCAACACAGCATCCTCAGGCTTCCCAAGCCCTTAGGTACAAGGTTGAACAAAATTAAATGGATTTAACAAATGGATTGATGAATGAATAAATTAGGAGCTCAAGTCCTGATCTTATCTACTAAAATTCACTTTGTGACAGTGAGTTATCTCGCCCTCTGGCTTTGCTATAAGGGTATTGAATGATATAAAATAAGTGGCAGACACGTGTAAGCATGCAGTGCTGTATTCATGTAAGGCACTATCTTTGTTGTTATTGTTCTTGGCAGTTACAGAAATGCCTTTCAGAACCCCTGATGCATATGACTGTGTATTTGTACTTTCAGAGTCTGAATTCCACTTCACAGGTCTTTCTTTCGAGACCCCGAAGCCCTTATTTCAGGGTCCCTGTCTGAGGTCCTGATTTTGAGACATTGGGCTTGTTGCCTGCAAAAACAAATAACTCCTTCCCACCGTCCATTCACTTGGTTCAATTTCTCACACAAAGTCTGGCCTTATGGCACTTTCCTTATCCCTCCCATTGATTGCTGCCTTCTTGGAGCTTGACTACATGAAACCAACCAACCTTCCTCTTTGCCCTGCTTCCCTGAGCATGTTGACCTATTACTACATAAATTCTAGAGTGATGTTTTTGTAAAATATAGATTCATAATATGAAACGAATGTCCTTTGCCAAACTATATTTTGTCAAGCAACTAGGGACTCTAAGACTTATTCATTGGTACTACCAGTTCACCAAAACCATGTTGAAAGATGTCTTCCTAGTTGATTATTACTACTAATCAGCATCACCAACTCAATGGACCTGAGTTTGGGCAAACTCTGGGAGACAGTGGAAGACAGGGACGCCTGGCATGCTGTGGTCCATGGGGTCACAAAGAGTCGGACACGACTGAGTGACTGAACAACAACTATTAACCTGGCTTACGTTCCCCAAATTTACTGTTACTTTTGACTGAAAATCAGTCTAGGGTTATGACCATTACTTGTTTTATGAAAACCAATCATGGTAAATGCACAGGGCTGCACCTCTGGACATGCACTTCATGTTTTACATTGAACTTCAGAGACATGACTTAGCACTGCTTCCAAGTATTATCTGTTGCATGGACTTCAGTTAATTGGCAACTTCTACTTAGGTTAATCCATAACACTTTAATGTGCACTGAAGAATCATCATTAGCCCATAATTCATTATTGAGTGTATCAGAGATTACATTTAATGAATCTCCTCTTTCTCTAATCACCATCTCTCTGGATCTATATTTTTTTTCCATTCTTTTCTGTCATAGAGAAATTGGTGATTCTCTTCTTATACTATATGTAGTGTGATATTGTTCACCTGAATTTTCTTTTTTAAGGAGCCTCCTTTTTTCAATTTTTTTTATTAGCCACATCCATATTTCCCTTTTTCACTGGAATTATTGTTGTTCAGTTGCTAAGTTGTGTCTGACTGTTAGCAACCCCCTGAATTGCAGCACATCAGGCTTCCCTGTCCTTCACCATTTCCCAGAGTTTACTCAGACTCATCTCCATTAAGTTGATGATGTCATCCAAGCATCTCATCCTCTGTCATCCCCTTCTCCTCCTGCCTTCAATCTTTCCCAGCATCAGGGTCTTTTCCAGTGAGTCACCTCTTTGCATCAGATAGCCAAAGCATTGGAATTCCAGCTTCAGGTTGATCTCCTTCAGGATTTCTTTTTGCCGGGGTGGAGGAAGCAATTTTCTCTCTTAATTCTAATTAGAGGAGCTCTTCTAATTTCTACTGTATTTTTCTATTGTTTTCACTGTTGGAATTACTAAATAAATAGGCCATACTTGCTTTATCCCGCCCCTTTGCCTGACTATACTACAAACTCCCTGCACCATTTCTTACACTTCTACCATTAATGTAGGTTTCCTTAAGGCCACTGCTCCCATCTTAATGAACACATGCAGTCCTGTTCTTATGCAGAGGCTTTTTCGTGATTTTTGTTGGAAACCAAACTTTCCTTGTTGAAACAACTTTTTCCTCTTCCTGTCTCTTAATCCATTAAAAAAAAAAAAAAAATCAAGGGCCTATTCTGCACAAAAAGCAACACTTGTGGATTCACCAAAAATAAGGTAAAATTTTGTTCCTCCAAAAATCTGAGACAGAGAGAAAAATTTGTAATCATGGGTGTTAGCATGCAGAAAGTGAAGTGCTCCAAAGGAACATATGGTCTCTCCTTCCAAACCAGCCAGCCTTTCTACAGCCCTGTTCCCATGATGAGTTTGGTATTATCTCCATCTCATTCAGTCACTGGTCTTGCTTTCCTTTGCCCTTTCCTTCTCTCCAAATATTCCCAACACCCCAGGTACCTTAATAGATTCCTAATTGTTAGTTATTCTTCTTTAAGATGGCTTTACCCTTTATGTTGTCATGTTCCCTTTATCTAGTGAGTTCTTCTCTTGACAACCATAATGATATCTCAATTGCCTCCTGAATTCCAGCATCTCCTGTTCCAGTTCGTTCTTTCTGCTAAAGCCAGACTCCTCTTGGCAGAGCCTTCTTTACTCCACATCATGCTGTCCAAACTCTTGAATAACTTCATTGCTGTTGACTAAAACTTCAAACCTCTTAGTCTATTAATAAGACTCACAGTGTTTCCCAGTGACTCCACTCTCATTCACCTCCCCAGCCATCCACAGTGAATCATGCTATCCTTTGGTCTGGAGCCACACCTTGGGTTTTCTCAGCTTTTGCTCTGACTGACACCACTCCCTCCATCTTTTGTGTTTTCCCCACAAGCTGGACCTTCAATCCTGACACCACGTCCAGACCTCAATTCAGTGTCCTTCAGGTCATCTGCTAGCTCGCTGCCAGCTCCTCTTCTGAATTCTTACCCCTTCCTCTCTCTATTTTTTGATTACTGATTCTGCCCTGATCTTGGACAGCTCTGGTGCTGTTGTTTTTGAACTTATATATATACACATATATATTTTTTTTCTTTCATCTCAGCTATCATCTGCTGGATCATAGAAAAAGCAAGAGAGTTCCAGAAAAACATCTATTTCTGCTTTATTGACTATGCCAAAGCCTTTGACTGTGTGGATCACAATAGACTGGAAAATTCTTCAAGAGATGGGAATACCAGACCACCTGATCTGCCTCTTGAGAAATTTGTATGCAGGTCAGGAAGCAACAGTTAGAACTGGACATGGAACAACAGACTGGTTCCAAATAGGAAAAGGAGTTCATCAAGGCTGTATATTGTCACCCTGTTTATTTAACTTATATGCAGAGTACATCATGAGAAACGCTGGACTGGAAGAAACACAAGCTGGAATCAAGATTGCCGGGAGAAATATCAACAACCTCAGATATGCAGATGACCACCCTTATGGCAGAAAGTGAAGAAGAACTCAAAAGCCTCTTGATGAAAGTGAAAGTGGAGAGTGAAAAAGTTGGCTTAAAGCTCAACATTCAGAAAACGAAGATCATGGCATCTGGTCCCATCACTTCATGGGAAATAGATGGGGAAACAGTGGAAACAGTGTCAGACTTTATTTTTCTGGGCTCCAAAATCACTACAGATGGTGACTGCAGCCATGAAATTAAAAGACACTTACTCCTTGGAAGGAAAGTTATGACCAACCTAGATAGCATATTCAAAAGCAGAGACATTACTTTGCCAACAAAGATTCGTCTAGTCAAGGCTATGGTTTTTCCTGTGGTCATGTATGGATGTGAGAGTTGGACTGTGAAGAAGGCTGAGAGCCGAAGAATTGATGCTTTTGAACTGTGGTGTTGGAGAAGACTCTTGAGAGTCCCTTGGACTGCAAGGAGATCCAACCAGTCTATTCTGAAGGAGATCAGCCCTGGGATTTCTTTGGAAGGAATGATGCTAAAGCTGAAACTCCAGTACTTTGGCCACCTCATGCGAAGAGTTGACTCATTGGAAAAGACTCTGATGCTGGGAGGCATTGGGGGCAGGAGGAGAAGGGGATGACAGAGGATGAGATGGCTGGATGGCATCACTGACTCGATGGACGTGACTCTGAGTGAACTCCGGGAGTTAGTGATGGACAGGGAGGCCTGGCGTGCTGCAATTCATGGGGTTGCAAAGAGTCGGACACAACTGAGTGACTGATCTGATCTGATCATCCAATTTGCTAGCCATTTATGCCTTATGTTTCCCATGAGACTGTAAGTCCTTATGATTTTATAAATTTATTTTCCTTATATCACATACCTGGTATTCACTAGATACTGATCAAGGAGAGAGTAGCATGTTAACCTTTATCTGTGGTAATACAATCACCTAGAGTACTAGCACATATTAATGCTCAGGAAATGTATGATAAGTGAGAACTGATACCTTCAGAAAAAAAGTTTAAAAATCAATAGACACTATGATAAGATCTACACTGTCATGAAGAATCATTTATAAAACTATCAGGACTGTGTTTTTACAGATTGACTCATTTACTTCACTTTCTTAAGCAGACACAAAAAAAGAGGTATAATTCCATTGATAAAATTGCCATTTAAAGAATAATAACTAACATCAATAGCTTGTTTTTCTAAATGTCAAGCATCAAGCTATGCCACATGGGTTATTTCAAATATACACAGCATAAAGTGAATGCTATTATCTATGTTTTATAAGTAGAAAAGAATTAAGACTCAGAGAAAAGACAAATATTTTCACAAGTTCACAAAGCTACATTATATACTTGAGCTGAGGTTTGAATTTGCATCAGCTTGACTGTAAAATGATGTTCTTTCTGGTATTCTGTGGGCTATCAATCATATTAGAACTCTATATTCATCAAATTAATCTTGTAATTACTCAGATTGGTGCACATTGAGAACAAAACAAGTACTGCTTATGATTTTGACTCATCTTCTTAAGAAGTAAAGTGAAAGTGTTAGTCACTCAGTTGTGTCTGACTCTGTGACTTCATGGAGTGTAGCCCACTAGGTTCCTCTGTCCAAAGCATTCTCCAGGCAATACTGGAGTGGGTTGCCATTTCATTCTCCAGGGGATCTTTGTGACCCAGGGATTAAACCCAGGTCTCCTGTATTGCAAGCAGATTCTTTACTGACTGAGCCACCAGGGAATCTCTCTCAAGAAGTATTGTAACAGCTAATATCAGCTAATACCCACTAACTCTTTATTACAGGTAAGGCCATTTTTTAGGCTCTTCACTTATGGTAGCATTAAATACTTCAATCACACCAACTTCATGAAAAGGGCACCATGACTCCTGCTTCATGGAATAAGAAATCAAAGCACAGGGATTTGATTACCAGCCAAGGTCCTACAACCAACAAATTGCAGAACTGTGATTTATCTCATGGAAGATAATCCAAGGGGTTTCAACAATGGTGTCCATTCAAAAAAATGTATTCCTCCATGGGCAAAAAGAAAAATAATTCTGCAGTCTCTGTGGGTAAGCCCTTAGATAACAACTGGATTGCTTTGTACATTTAAAAAAAATCATATTCATATCTCCTGACACCTGTAAGTGGTAAGAAGTATTTTATGAATTCAAATCAATTCTTATATTGTTTCTTTCACCAAGCTAGCACTACTCTTCTCATACTGTGGAGGAAAGCACAACACAAGGGAAGGAAAGAAATGACATTATCCCTGAAACAGGCACTCTTGAATTGGCCCTTGTCTGTTGTGCCGTGTCACTTTGTGATAGGCATATATTTACCATTTCCTTCCTCTTCATCCAAGTGTCCTTTATCAAGCCATCAGAGTCATTTTCTGTTCTACAGCTTCTGTTTCAATAATTCTGTTTTAGGTTGGTACGGAGTTTTAGATAGAGTAATTTTGAAATCGTTTCCTGCCTCCAGGGAGGCAGGACAAAGGACAGTTGGGAGACCACAGGGGATGTGAAAACATATAGCTGAGGTCATTGTACCCAGGACCATTGTGGGCCCTTCATCAGGGTCATGGCAATAGACTTAAATAGTCTGGTTCTAAGCTAGATAATTATATTCCATCTTTTTACATACTTTCTGAATTCTCAGTGGTGCAAATTCATCCAAGTTATCACTTATTATCTAGTCTGTACTTGAAAGTGGTTTTATTTTGGTATTTGAATGAAGGGAGATCTAATATTTGTTTACTGATGCTTCAGAAATCTGACTGAAAATGACACTAAGGATGAATTCAGCAACAACTTAACTGGTTATGTCCACATAAAACTGCCACTGAAACTGTCTGCCTAAAAGCTGTACCTTTTGCTGATGAACACTTTAGTCTGTGCTGTGCTCAGTTATGTCCGATTCTTTGCCACCCCATGGACTGTAGCCCACCAGGTTCCTCTGTGTATGGGATTCATCTCGTTTTTTTCTCACTACATCGTATAATAAATTCTTGGGCCTTGATTTGGTGGTGAATCCCTAAAGTTAACTCCAATCAAAGGAAGTCACTGAACACTTCCTACACCTCATGTTCTAGGTACTGCTGCCAGAGGAATTAAAAAACAAAAAACAGGTGAGGTGCTCCCTACTGGGGGTGCTGTTTAGTCATTCAGTTGTGTCCAATTTTTTTGTGACCCCATGGACTGTAGCCCACCAGGATCCTCTTTTCTTGAGATTTCCGAGGCAAGAATATTAGAGTGGCTTGCCATTTCCTTCTCCAGTGGATCTTCCTGCCCCGGGGATCAAACCCACATTTCCTGCATTAGCAGGCAGATTCTTCACCACTGAGCCACCTGGAAAGCACTGGGTAAGCAGGTCAAATGGGGAAGAACAGCCCAAGAAAGTGAAATGGTATAATGAGAGTGAATGGTCCTGGGTGGGGGTGGGTGGTGGAAGGTAAGGAACATCAATCGAAGTGATAGAGGACAGATTGGATGCACAGAGGCAAACTCTGCCAAGAGTTTGCGAGATGGAGAAGGGACACTCAAGACAGAGGGAAGGGCATGCACAGAGTCCTTTAGCAGAAAAGAGCTTGATGTGCTTAAGGTAAAGAAGCCAGCATACCTCCAGTGGAGTGGGCAAGAAGAGAAACACAAGAGGACATTGGAAATGGATCTTGGACATTATTCTAAGCTTGATGGGAAACCACAGAGGATACATCTGTTTTATTTCAGAACAATTAAAAATATCAACATCAAGAGGACATGAATTTAAATTAGAAAATAATTTCCATGATAATGAAAGTTTAATGCAAATTTAATTTCATTTTGTTTAGGTTTCAATTCTTGTGAATAACTGATGGGGAAAGACTTGTTTGAAACATTTAGGGGCTTATGGTGAGCTTATTAAAAATGGCTTTCTAGTAGATTTCTATCTCTATTTTTCTTTCCAAATCCTTCTTGTATCCCCAAAGAGTTTGTGAAGAGGTTAGAATAAGAAGAATTTTAAGACCTATTGTAAGTAATAGATTGATAAGTTGCACTTCCCCTCTGCCCCCGCCCATACCTCTAGAAATCACCTCTGCGATTGTTGGAAAGAGACTCAGAAAGATAAAAGCAAAAAAAAAAAAAGGTGCACACATTTCTTTGGAGCCTCTGACCATTCTGGGTTTGGAGCTGTGGGTTCATGGTTATTTTTTCTGGGGGGGGGGGGTCTATTCTTGGGGTCACTGAAAATCTACTTGGCCTATTGCCCTCAACATACAAGATTCATTCACTAACTTAGGATTCAGCAGAAATTTAAGAGACAATGCAAGCATCCAGTACAATTAACTGCCTGTATCATTTTCTAGACAACACTGTGCTAATTTACAAAGGATTGCAAAAATCTGAAATATCATCAAATGGGGAAAAATCAAAATGTTTTGCTGTCATATGCTGTCACATACTGTCAGAAAGCCTTGTGCTGCGGCCACAGTCGAGTTGAATCCGATTAAAAGATCAGCAAACAAGGCAGATTTTGGAGTATTTGACCCCATCAGGTCTGTGTCTGCAAGTACCTGTCAGCGTTTCAGTTGTCCCATGCTGTGACACTACTGCTTATGCAGCTTGCCAGTGGACAGGCCCGATGACATCCTGGAGAGGAAACAACAGATTCATGTGTTCGGTTTTCTATTTTCAAATACTGTTCCTTGCTGCGAAGATGGAGATTAAATTTAATTCCAATTACCACTTCCACAAACAATGAATTATTCAAGATAAACTGCCCAGTTTTACTGAAGCATGTGTGTAATATGCATATGTTTGCTTCTATCTACACATATGTGGACAGAGATTGAAAAATTAAATTAGATTATCTTCTCTTTATTAGAATTCCATCATGCTATGTGTTTCAAGGAAGCTGATCAATATTTGCTGAGTTGGGATTGCAGAACTCATAAAAACTTCACCCCTTCAATACACATCTATAGCCACTTAAAATTTTTTTTAATTATAAATAAATCAAAAAGAAAACGTGAATTTTTATCTTATAGGCAAGGAAATGAATGTCCAAGCAAGATGTGAGTGTGTGTATGTTTGTGTGTGTGTCTGTGTATTTTCAGGAATGAAGTGGAGTAAATAGAATAACAGAGTGAAGTCTTTTTTTAAACCACTCTGATATTGCATTGCAGTAACTGATGACATCATAATTATCATGTCATAAAATTTGCAAAATTAAAATTTTAGCCATCTTTAAGGAGAAATAAAGCCCCCTTTTCATTATGATTCATATGGTGAAAATATACACTTTACTTTCAGCAATTCTGCCTCTCAAATTTTCATATATTTGCCTTAGGCAAAATTGAAAATTTTTTCATCCTTGTTTAAAATTTTTGCATTTCACAGGGAAGAAAAAATCTTGTATAGCTAGAACATGACAGTTTCCCCATCTGTGAGAAATTGCTCTGAAAACACAGATGTAAGTCTAAAAAATATTTCCATTTTTTAAAGCCTTTCATTTTAAAGAAATGTTTTTTAGAGAATTATAAAAATATAGACAGAAAGTGCACAGATAATTAGTGTAAAGTTGGATGAATTCTCATAGCCAACACACCTGTAGAAATATCACACTGATGAATCAGGAGGCTGGCAGCACTGATTCTAAAGACCTCTCAGACATGAGTGGTCTCTTACGTCTTCTCCCAATCAACAACCTCACATCAATCCCTATCAAGTAGCGTCGTCTGCTTTGAACTGTCTGTAGATGGTACCCTACAATTAGTCCTCTTTTGTGCCAGGTTTCTTGCACTCAACATCATCTTTGTGCAATGTAGCCATGCTTCTGGCTTAAGCAGAGGTTTATTATCATTGTTGTATACTATCCCATTGATCAGCCAGACCACATTTTTTTCATTTGATTTAACTGAAATTTTCATTGTAGACAGTATTGTTACAGTCATCCTTGTCCATGTTTCTTGGTACCCACTAGAATATAGCTGTTAGGAATATATCTAGAGTGGAATCACTGGGTTGTAGAGCATGAATATGTTCTACCTTAGTAGACAGTGTTAAATTGTTTGCTAAAACAGGGTCATAAATTTACATTCTCAGTTTGTTAAGAGTTCCAGTTGTTCTGCATCCTTGCCAGCTTTGAATAACTAATCTTTTCAGTACTGTCACTTTGATGGACATAAGTTGATATCTCAACATAATTTTGATATTCTTAACCATGAGACTTCTATTTGTAAGGCCTCCCCAGACAGCCATTTTGCTTTTTTGCATTTCTTTTCCATGGGGATGGTCTTGATCCCTGTCTCCTGTACAATGTCACGAACCTCCGTCCATAGTTCATCAGGCACTCTATCTATCCTAGTCCCTTAAATCTATTTCTCACTTCCACTCTATAATCATAAGGGATTTGATTTAGGTCATACCTGAATGGTCTAGTGGTTTTCCCCACTTTCTTCAGTTTAAGTCTGAATTTGGCAATAAGGAGTTCATGATCTGAGCCACAGTCAACTCCTGGTCTTGTTTTTGCTGACTGTATAGAGCTTCTCCATCTTTGGCAGCAAAGAATATAATCAATCTGATTTCAGTGTTGACCATCTGGTGATGTCCATGTGTAGAGTCTTCTCTTGTGTTGTTGGAAGATAGTGTTTGCTATGACCATTGCATTCTCTTGGCAAAATTCTATTAGTCTTTGCCCTGCTTCATTCCGTATTCCAAGGCCAAATTTGCCTGTTACTCCAGGTGTTTCTTGACTTCCTACTTTTGCATTCCAGTCCCCTATAATAAAAAGGACATCTTTTTTGGGTGTTAGTTCTAAATGGTCTTGTAGGTCTTCATAGAACTGTTCAACTTCAGCTTCTTCAGCGTTACTGGTTGGGGCATAGACTTGGATTACTGAGATATTGAATGGTTTGCCTTGGAAACGAACAGAGATCATTCTGTTGTTTCCGAGGTTGCATCTAAGTATTGCATTTTGGACTCTTTTGTTGACCATGATGGCTACTCCATTTCTTCTAATGGATTCCTGCCCACAGTAGTAGATACAATGGTCATCTGAGTTAAATTCACCCATTCCAGTCCATTTTAGTTCGCTGATTCCTAGAATGTCGACGTTCATTCTTGCCATCTCTTGCTTGACCACTTCCAATTTGCCTTGATTCACGGACCTAACACTCCAGGTTCCTATGCAATATTGCTCTTTACAACACTGGACCTTGCTTCTATCACCAGTCACATCCACAACTGGGTATTGTTTTTGCTTTGGCTCCATCCCTTCATTCTTTCTGGAGTATTTCTCCACTGATATCCAGTAGCATATTGGGCACCTACTGACCTGGGGAGTTCAATTTTCAGTATCCCATCATTTTGCCTTTTCATACTGTTCATGGGGTTCTCAAGGCAAGAATACTGAAGTGGTTTGCCATTCCCTTCTCCAGTGGACCACATTCTGTCAGACCTCAGGTGGTGCCTGCAGCCATGAAATTAAAAGATGCTTACTCCTTGGAGGGAAAGTTATGACCAACCTAGATAGCATATTCAAAAGCAGAGACATTACTTTGCCAACAAAGATTCGTCTAGTCAAGGCTATGGTTTTTCCTGTGGTCATGTATGGATGTGAGAGTTGGACTGTGAAGAAGGCTGAGAGCCGAAGAATTGATGCTTTTGAACTGTGGTGTTGGATAAGACTCTTGAGAGTCCCTTGGACTGCAAGGAGATCCAACCAGTCCATTCTGAAGGAGATCAGCCCTGGGATTTCTTTGGAAGGAATGATGCTAAAGCTGAAACTCCAGTACTTTGGCCACCTCATGCAAAGAGTTGACTCATTGGAAAAGCCTCTGATGCTGGGAGGGATTGGGGGCAAGAGGAGAAGG
Source organism: Bos taurus (assembly GCF_002263795.3). Taxonomy (NCBI): domain Eukaryota; kingdom Metazoa; phylum Chordata; class Mammalia; order Artiodactyla; family Bovidae; genus Bos; species Bos taurus. Next base: position 12,245,658 of record NC_037348.1, read on the forward strand.
GGACAACAGAGGATGAGATGGCTGGATGGCATCACTGACTCGATGGACGTGAGTTTGAGTGAACTCCAGGAGATGGTGATGGACAGGGAGGCCTGGCGTGCTGCGATTCATAGGGTTGCAAAGTCAGACACAACTGAGCTACTGAACTGAACTGAACTGAACCATGAGACTAATGTGCTGTGATTTCTTGGATATCCAAGCCAACTTGGGTATCCTTTTTTGTGAAGTGTCTGCTCAAGTCATTTCATTTTCCTATTTCATTGTGTGCTGTTGTCTATTTTTTCAATATCACTTTTTTTTGGTCTACTATATTTCATGTTCTATTTTAAAAAATCTCTGCTTACCCCAAAGTTGTGATGCTATAGTCTAGAATCTTCATTATACTGATCTTCACTGTTAGATCTTCAATTCGCCTGGAATTGATGTGAGACAAGGACTGGGATCCTTTTACCTCTAAGAATGTCTATTTGGTCCTGCAACGTTTGTTGAAAAGACCATCTTTGTTCCCACTATTCTGTAGTGTCAGCTTTGTCATAAACAAAGTCATCATATATATCGGTCTGTTTCTGGCTCATCACTTGTTCTGTTGCTTTATTCATACATCCTTGTGAAATACATTACTATCTTCTTTGCTGAAAATTTATAATATTGTGACATCTACTAGTGTTCCTCTTTCAGCTTTATTTTTTTAAAGATTATCTTTGCTACTCTGACTTTTGAATCATCATGTATATTTATGGGAAAAGTTGCTCATTTTCACAAAGAATCTTTCATGATTTTAACTGGGATGGCTTTGGAAATATAGATCAATTTGGGATAAGTTGATACCTTTGTAGCACGGTGTCTTTCATCTATTACGTTGGTGTATGACTCCATTCTTTAGGATCTTTAAGTGTCTTTCAAATTTGGTTATTCGTTTTAGAAATCTCACATGTCTTTTGTTACATTTGTTCCTGGGTATTTGATGTTTTGATGCTATGTATTAGTTCTCAAGTTTCATTTTCAATTTCTTTTTTCTGTGTGGAAATAACCTTGACTTTTGCATATTAAGACTCATATCTAGTGACATTGTTGACTTAGTGTACTTTGTAGAGTTATTGTGGGTGTTTTGTGTATATAATGAAAGTTCCATTTTTTTATTACAAATCTTTTTTACGTTTTATCCTTGTCTTATTGCACTGTTCAGCACTGCTAGAACAGTGTTGAATAGAAATGTCTGTAACAAAAAAGAGAAATGTCTATAGCAGACATTGCTGTTGCAGTCAGGATCTAAGGGGGATAGCTTTTAATATTTTATTTATTATTTAGAGAAATTTGCTATGATTTTTATGGATACACTTTCCTTCAGATTTCCCAGCTTCTCTTCTAATCTCAGATCTCATGCCTACTTGGAGCTTTTCATCATGAAGGTGTATGGGCTTCTCTGCTGCTCAGTGGTAAAGAATCTGCCTGCGCATGCAGGAGATCGGTGCTCCATCCCTGGGTTGGGAAGATCCTCTGGAGAAGGAAATGACAACCCACTCTAGTATTCTTGCCTGGGAAATCCCATGGACAGGGGAACCTGGTGGGCTACTGTCCATGGGGCTCCCAAGAGCCCCATGATCAGCAACAGACATCATTATGAAGGTGTGCTGAATTTTATCAAATGCAGAATTGTATCAAATATGAGATATTAGTGTTTTTGTCTAAGTTTTGTTAGTGTGTAGAATTGCACTGATAGTTTCCCTAGTTAACACAACCTTGCATTTCCAGAATAAAACAATATTGTGCAATGCATCATCTTTTTTTAATATATGGATAAATTCCATTTGAAAACAATTTATTAGAATTTTATATCTCTGTTTAGGAGAGCACTTTATAATTTGTCTTTCTTAAGTCACACTTGCTTATCAAAATTATGCAGGCCTAATAAAACAAATTGAAAAATGCTCCATTTATAAAAAAATTGTCTTTAAGAATGTGTGTAAGAGTGATGTTATTTTTACTTCATTAGAGAATTTGCTAGGGAAACCATGCGGGCCTGGGTTTTGCAGGGAGGAGGTTTTTGTTTGTTTGTTTGTTTGTTTGTTTGTTTAACAATATTGCTTCTATCTTATGCTTCGGTATGTGGTATCTTAGCTCCTCAACCAAGGATAAAACCCACACCACCTGCAATGGATGGTTATGTCTTAACCACTAGACTGCCAGGGACATCTCAAAACTTTTAATTAAAATTTTAATTTTGACAAAGATATAGTACCACTGAGATTTTTTATTCCGTTTTGTGTTAGTTGAAGGGGACTGTGTTTTACTAGCAATTTGTTGATTTCTTCTAAGTCCTCTAATTGACATAACACTGGATGTAATATCCTTTTATTATCTTGATTGAGTTTATAGGATCTGTTGTGCTTTCCACTTTGTATTTCTTGACATTTGTAACTTGTACCTTCTCTTTTGTTCTTAATCAATATTTCTAGCAGTTCATTACTTTTTAAAATCTTTTCCAATAAACAATGTTTGATTTTGTGACATTATTTTTTTAATAAATTTATTCTGTTATCTTTCTTATTTTTTCCCTTTTATTCATTTTGGTACAACTTACTGTTTGGTTTCTAGAATTTTAAGATAGAGACATAGATTGTTGAGTTTTTTCCTTAGTTCTTTCTGGAAAACACACACACACACAGAGGCCATGAATGATGACTTTTTCAATTAGAGAGTCTTCCATATTTTTCACTTCTAATCAGAGAGGATGACGAATTGATTGCTTTAATCAAATCAGAGACTATGTTGAATTTAGACGGGGTTGGAATTTTGCTAAGATTTAGTCTAACTCTGATTCATTTCTGTTCCCTGGGTATGATCCTCCAAAGACTGGTGATCTCTGCTTGTTTCGTATTTGTGGCTTGGTGTCTTTCATCATTTGGGGACATTCATGGCAATGATTAGTTCAAATATAGCTTCTGCCCTATTTTTTCTCTTTGTATGATGGAGCCTTCCATTATAAGTGGACTAAAGCTTTTCACTGTATCTGATATGTCTCTTACACACTTCTCACCCTCCATCATTTTCCAGTCTATTTTCTCTCTGTGCTTCAATGTGGATATTTCCTACAAGCAAAAATACTGATTCTCTTTTCAACTGTGTCTAATCTGCTGTTAAACCCATCTACTGAGCTCTTAAGTTCAGAAAAAAATATTTTTAATGTCCAAAATTTCCATTAACTTTTAAAATAAATTTTGATCTTTAGACCACTTCTCCACCTTTAAAACACTTTTCCACTTCTAGAACACTTCTGACAGAGCATCTTATTTTCAGGTATTTTACAGCCTATAGTTGATTACACCAACACCTGTATCATTTGTATCTTATTCCCATTGTACAACCTATTTCTTGGTATGCTTGGTAACTATTTATTAAATTCCAGGCTAGTATACACAAAAAATAGAAACTGTGGATGTTGTTTCCTTTTTCTAGTGAGAATCCATTTATTTCCTGGCAGGCAGCTACTGGAGGAATGGATTATTTTATTCCAATAATCTGTTTCGAGTCAAGTTTTTAAACTTTTATTAGATGATTCAGTTAAAAGCATGAGGTTATTTTTCAGGGCCTTTTCTCCTTAGTGGGTCCTCTACTCTAATTTTTACCTCCCCACTAGTGTGAAAATTTTATCAGCTTTTAAGCCAGTTTTTGCCTGGCTTCTTGGCCTCCTGCTTTGTACAACTTTAGAATTTGCACATTCTTCACGAGGAAAACTGATACTAAGCATTAAACTCTCTTTACTGTATCTGACTTTCTTTGGGCATAATAGGATTTTAAGTTCTGGATACCCTGGCAAGCCCAAACTTGACTTTTTGTTTCCAGCTCTGTGAAGTTGTTGCAAGTTCTGCAAGTTGCATGTTAGCAGTGGCCTATGAGCTGGCCTCTCAGCTTCTTCTCTTGCATGGCTTAGAAGCCAACAAATGCCCTGAACAAAACTTTGGCTGTACAACATTGGGCTCATTGCAACAAGTTTTACATTTTTCCATAATCTTGGCTCTTCGAGTGCTGGCTGGTTTGGAAGCTCTGTGATTTCTCCAAACACAATATTTTTGGCATTTTATATAGCTATACCAATTTATCTTAATGGGACTAACGGTTTGCCTTGAGTTACACCATCATAGCTGAAGCAGAAATTCTCAAAGTTTTCACTTTTAAATTATGGAATATTCTATTTTTATTTTTCACTTGTTTTCTCCCCACCAATAATACACATGTACTATGCTGTCTTTGTTTCTTAAATGACTCAAGGAGCCAATGTCTGATGGAACATTTGATCATATATCAGTGAGGATAAAAGGTTAACAATATAAGTAGAATTTTGCACATTTGAAAAAAATTTTAAATGTCTTAGGCAAATGCAAGTCAATATTTTGAGCTCTGATTTGACCTGTTTTTTACAGACTTAATAAAACTGCACACATTTTATACTAGTGCCAACATAATTCAAAAAACAAAATGTAAAGTAAAAAAAAAATGAGTAGATTTTCCCTTTGGGTTTGAGGAGACCTCTCATTACATATAATGTCATGACATATTGACTGGCAGAGTATCTGATGGATTGTCATTCATGACAGGATGACTTCAATTAAGCTGATAACCAGATGACATGTTTTGTAGTTGGTATCCTACTTCTTGGTCTTGTCATTTTTTTTTTTCTTATAGTAAGGCTGACTTTAAAGGGCCACATTAATATTCACTGGAAGGATTCATGCTGAAGCTGTGCTCCAATACTTTGGCTACCTGATGTAAAGGGCTGACTAATTGGAAAAGACCCTGATGCTGGAAAAAAGACTGAGGGCCGGAGGAAAAGAGGGCAACAGAGGATGAGATGGTAGGATAGCATCACTGACTCTATGAACATGAGTTTGAGCAAACTTCAGGAGATGGTGAAGAACAGGGAAGCCTGGTGTGCTGCAGTTCATGGAGTCACAGAGTCAGACAGGACTTAGCAATTGAACAACTTGGGTATTTTGGTGAGAGACCATATTCTTCTATTTTTTTCACAGTCAAAAGAAATGCTCATTAGAAATACTTCCAAATGTAAGTTTAGGAAACTTTTTTGAAGAGGATTTTCCTGTAATCTGGACCTCATAAGCATCATATTATTTGCCTAACAGCCCCCATCTTCTTAACACACACACGCACACACACACACACATGCACACACACGCACACACATGTGCTCACACGCACATACACATGCACTCATGCACACAGACAGGCGCACAGACACATGCACACGTGCTTTGTCTTCTCTCTCTTCCTCTTTCTTTACCCTTCTCTTTCTGTTTCTCAAATGAGGGGCTCTGGTGAAAGAATAAGCAAATTTCTTTTAAAAAATTATAATTGAACATTTTTTTCTGGTACTCATTATCTTTCCTACTTAACTCTTAACCTTAAAACTCATCACCCATTAATTCTACCTTGTATTGACAGTTCCCTTATTTTTATGTGGGTTTTTTTTTTTTTTTTTGGTATTGGTGTATAGTTGATTTATAATATTGTGTTAGTTTCAAGTGTAAAGCAAAGACAGTTATTTTACCTTGAATTCCATTGTCACCTTGCAGGAGAGAGCAAATCAGCCAAGATGGGGGTGTTCAGGCTCTCTAACTCCACATTTTGCAAATAGTAACTATGTAACAGCTGAGATCATTTGTAGCACTGCACGTGTGCATCCCGAGGTGCTCACTTGGATACGGGTTGTGTTTGGTGGGTATATATGCTGCTGCTGCTGCTAAGTCGCTTCAGTCGTGTCCAACTCTGTGTGACCCCATAGACGTCAGCCCACCAGGCTCTCCTGCCCCTGGGATTCTCCAGGCAAGAACACTGGAATGGGTTGCCATTTCCTTCTCCAATGCATGAAAGTGAAAAAGTGAAAGTGAAGTCTCTCAGTCGTGTCTGACTCTTAACGACCCCATGGACTGCAGCCCACCAGGCTCTTCCATCCATGGGATTTTCCAGGCAAGAGTGCTGGAGTGGGGTGCCATTGCCTTCTCCAGGGTATATATGAGCTCCACCTAAAGAAGCAGCAGAATTACTGCTGTGTCATGGCTGTGTCTGTTGGGTCAGCCACGGAAGAGAAAATAGAGCCTGTCTACTACTACAGCTGCTGCGTCAGTCAGGAGAGAATAAACGTGTCTGCAATTCCTACAGCTTCTCGAGTCTCCTTCCAGCCTCTTAGCTCACGCCTTGCCTACCCCGGGTTCAGCGAACAGTGCAGACAGTGTTAACAGCGAGACAAATGGCGTCACAAACAGGATGATCAGCGATACACACCTTCCTGAATTCTTCTCTGGCTCTATACTGCATCTGTAGGTAGCATCTTTAGAGCCATCCCTCCCCATGTGATTTGTTTTCCATATACCAGTTAACTTAGGTCAGGCTGTCTAGATGCAGAGCCTGAGGAAGAGATTTGGATGTATGGGATTTGACTGAGGAAGTATCCTTTAGACAAAAGAGAACACTACAGAGCAGAGAATGACACAAGATGGGGAAAGGGAAAGAACCAAGCAAGAACATGGTCTGAAAGAATGTCTTGCTTTGGTTTCATCCAACTGGGTTCTCTGGATTATAAATTCTATTGTAAGGTTTTTCCCTTTAAGGTAAAGGAGCTGGGTTTGGGCTTCCCAGGCGGCACTAGTGGTAAAGAACTCACCTGCCAACATAGGAGACACAAGAAATGCGGATTCGATCCCTGGGTTGGGAAGATCCCCTGGAGGAAGAAATGGCAACCCACTCCAGTTATTCTTGCCTGGAGAATCCCATGGACAAAGGAGCCTGGCAGGCTGTAGTCCATAAGGTCACACAGAGTCGGACAGGACTGAAGTGACTTAGCACACACATACACCATTCAGTTATTGTCTATGGGGCACTCTTTCAGAGAGGTTTGTATGACTTCCCTAGTGAGGTGACTCCACTAGACTGAGGCAAATTCTGTGTAGAGGCAGATAACAGTGGACCTTCAGTAGCCACCGTTCATGGCAACTGACATGACACTCAAATAGTCTACCCTGTGAGCAACATGGGGCTTCCCAGGTGGCTCAGTGGGTAAAGAACTCACCTGCCAGTGCAGGAGATGTAAGAGATTCAGGTTTGATCCCTGGGTCAGGAAGATTCGTGGAGGAGAAAATGGCGGCCCACTCCACTATTCCTGCCTGGGAAATCCCATGGACAGAGGGGCCTGGCAGGCTACAGTCCATGGGGTCACAAAGAGTTGGACATGACTGAAGTGACTTAGCATGTAAGCTTCTTTACATTCCAGCAGAATGTGAACTGGTAGTTTGGATGATTTTTAACATTTTCAATTAGCTTAAATCTTAGTATCAGTCTTAATGGTATGGCTTGTATCTTTACTCTCTTTATCTCCTTCAAAGCTATGCATACAAAATTCACCTTAATAGTCCCAATTTGGATTAATCGAATCCACCTCCTTCAATTGGGTAAGCCACCTTGCAGCTATGAGTCACAAAAGGCAGTATTTTTAACGGTCTGTGATACCAAAGTGGAGGAGTGAGACATATAAATTTGTATTCACTACAGTTGCTGTTCATCACAATTACAAATGAGAAGTCTCCTAATTTGGTGTGCAAAAAGGTTACAAGAAAATTGATGCCTAGATTGAGTTCTCAATACTGCCACAAGGAAACAACACAGAATTGGTGGCCAAGGATCCTTTATCCCCATTTATAGAGAAGCTTGCAGGACATCCCGGGCTGACCAGTGGTTAAGACTTTGCCTTCCAATGCAGAGGGTATAGGTGTGATCCCTGGTTGGGGACCTAAGATCCCAACTTGCTTCACAGCCAAAAAACCAAAACATAAAACAGAAGCAATATTGTAACAAATCCTATAGAGTTTAAAAATAGGTCCACATCCCCACCCCCCCAAAAAAAATCTATTTTAAAAAAAGAAGCTTGCAACCATCACGGCAGGCTGGGGATAGGATGGGCTGCTCACAGTGGCTTTTGTTTTGTGATGTTGGATGCACACGTTGGCACAGGCTGAGGAGGAGGACACTTCACAGGGCAGGTAGACATTGGGAAGCAAAACATGATTTCATCATCCTAGGTCTCACAGACTCATCTCCAAAGCAGCTTCTTTTAGAAAAGAGAATATCCTTTCCCTACCACCCCAAACTTGTTTATTTTTAATTGAAGGAAATTTGCTTCATAATGTTGTGTTGATCTCTGCCATCCACCAACATGAGTCAGCCAAGGTATACATGTGCCCCCTCCCTCTGGAATCTCCCTCCCACTTCCCGCTCCTCCCCACCCCCTCTAGGTTGTCACAGAGCCCTGGTTTGAGTTCCTTGAGTCACACAGCAAATTCCCATTGGTTATCTGTTTTATGCATGGCAGTATATACGCTTCCATGTTACTCTCCATTCTCCATTCGTCCCACACTCTTCTTCCTCCCCCGCCCCCCACACCGTATCCACAGTCTGTTTCTTTGTCTGCATCTCTAATGTTGCCCTGTAAATAGGATCGATCGTTAGCACCATCTTTCTGCTGTTGCTACTGCTTAATCACTTCAGTTGTGTCCAACTCTGTGTGACCCCATGGACTGTAGCCTGCCAGGCTCCTCTGTTGATGGAGTTCCCCAGGCAAGAATGCTGGAATGGGTTGCCATACCCTCCTCCAGGGGATCTTCCCAACCCAGGGATCGAATCCAGGTCTCCCGCATTGCAGGCAGATTCTTTACCAGCTGAGCTACCATCTTTCTAGATCTCATATATATGGGATTAATATATGATATTTGTTTTTCTCTTTCTGACTTAGCTCCACTCTGTATAATAGGCTCTAGGCTCATCCACCTCATTAGGACTGAATCAAATGCAAGGAACGGAGCATTTCCTTGACGTATACATATTTGAACATACCTTTTAAGGATGAAATGCTACTGAGGGTAGAGCCTATGCTCAGAGTCCCGGGGGGCTTCTAGAGGAAGGAAGCTGGGGGTAGGGAGAAATCATGGGAAGAGAGAGGGGAGAAAACCCTGCTGAGTTTAATCTGAACAGTGTATCCATCACCCAAAATGATACAAATCAGCCATTACTGGATCATGCAAAAGCAACTCTCCTACTTGCGATCCCTTCTTTGCTTTCTAAACCTCTTTTCAGCTCAGCCTAATGAATTGTCAGAACTGTCAGACAGCTCTAAGGAATGACAAATGTCTATGATTTGCTGCCGCTGCCGCTATTTTGCTAGAAACACCTGATGTATATAGTCTTGCATTCTTCAGTTTCGAATTAGAGACTTGGAAAACAAAATCAACCTTGATAAATATAGCAATTTTTCCCCTGTTCTGTAAGCTGAACTGAATGGATATTTTTTAAAGATAAAAAACTCTCTTTTGTTCATATAATGTGTACATGGCACAGGGTAAATCACAAACAAAGAGCAAATACCCCAGTGGTTGGGGGCAAGGTAATCGCCAATTCATGAATTGGAGTTCTATTTACATTGCTATTGTCAAGATTAATCATCTGTTCCTTTTAAGTTAGTTGTGCTGCCTTGATTAATGCTATTAGGGGCCTTAAGGAATTGAAAATCTGAGATTTGCCATAGCAAGCCTCTGAGATGGGCTACCACTTCTTAAGATCATTGGTGATATTTACCTACAGTTAAAGAAATAGGATCAATTTTCAGAGGTTATTTGATGGTTTAAGAAATGAAAGAAATATCTTTATTAATAAATAAATCCCTCTAAAGATGTGAAGAAATTCTAGATACTGCATATTAGACTTGTTTAACATAAAGATAACCACTGAGATTTTCATAGGGTAATGCATGTGTGTGCGTGTGTGTGTGTGCCCCCAATTGCTCAGTTGTGTCTGACTCTGTGACCCCACGGACTGTAGCTCACCAGGCCCTTCTGCCCATGGGATTCTCCAGGTAAGAATACTGAAGTGGGTGTCCATTTACTTCTCCAGGGGATCTTCCCGACCCAGGGATAGAACTCCTGTCTCTTGCATTTCCTGCATTGGCAGGCAGATTCTTTACCACTGTGCCACCTGTGAAGCAATGTATATATACATCTTTTTAATCTTCAAGTAATTGGAAATTTAGTGCAAATTTGAATATGTTGGAATAAATTAAATATTTCAGTTGTAGAAATTCTTCCCTAGGTACTCCATTACAATTATATTTTATGTATTTATATGCACATATCCTGATTATGGAGTTTAAAACTGAAATTTTATAATCGCTTTTTCTATCCTAGTAGCTCAATCTTTTTTTCCCCCAATGCAGTGATTTCACATTCATTGGAACAGGTAGAAAGGTTTACAATACATTGCCTTCTCCATACAGTACTTGTAGAGATCATAATATTCCTAAATAAAAATCTATTTTAGCTTATCAGTCATACTAGGCCCTGAGTCAAAAATCCCAAATATAAAATGTTATAATTCTGTCTAGAAATCACTTTTATTCCTTCCTGTAACTATTGTAACAACATGGGTGATGTCAATTCTTCAAGTCCATGCTTCCGTTTACAGTCCTCTCTTTTTGGTTATCTTCTAAAAGAAATTCCACAGAACCAACATATACTAATGTTGAAGAGGCCTAGAGATCATACTTTTCTAAGTTACAAGTGCGAACATCTACTTTCAGTGTTCTCGGACTTTCTACAATGGGCGGCTGTTTGAGCTGGGACCTAACAAGTCATTGAAGGGACACGCACCCTCCAGTACAAAATAGAAGTTTCATCATCACACAGATAACTTGGGTCACACTAGTTTGTCTATATTAATCAGTAGTTCATAGGTAAGGCAAAGGCAATTTGTTTTAGGATGTATGAAAAATAGAGCGAGGGTTTTTGACTCAGAAAGATCGGGTCCTTAAATGAACCTACCTATGAAACAGAGGAACTTCCCTGGTGGCTCAGATGGTAAAGAATCTGCCTGCAGTGCAGGAGATCTGGGTTAGATCTCTGGGTTGAGATGATCTCCTGCAGAAAGGAATGGCTACCCACTTCGAAGTTTTTGGACAGAGGAGCCTGGTGAGCTATATAGTCCATGGGGTCACAAAGAGTCGGATATGACTGAGTGACTAACACTAAACAGAATCATGGGCGTAGGGAGTACACCGGTGCTTGCCAAGGGAGATAGTGGTGGGAGAGGGATGGATTGGCAGTTTGGGATTAGCAGTTGCAAACCTGTGTGTATGGAATGGGCTTCCCAGGTGGCGCTAATGGTAAAGAACATGCTCACAGCACAGGAGACATCAGAGACCCTGGTTCCATCCCTGGTTGGGAAGATCCCCTGAAGGAGGGCACAAGGCCCTAGTGTATAGCACAGGGAACTTTATTCAGTATCCTGTGAGAAACAACAATGGAAAAGAATATGAAAAAGAATGTATATATATGTATAACTGAGTCACTCTGCTGTACAGTAGAAATTAACAAAACATTGTACATCATCTATACTTCAATTTAAGAAGTAGTAAAGAGAGACTGATATCTTCTTCCTTTTTCTGTGAGCTTGGCCAAGTCCTGTAGGGATGGATGAACAAATATTTATGCCATAGCCTTACATGCTAATAACTAATCCTCCTTGTCAATGTTTTTATTTTCTAAGAGGCAGATTTTCGGATCTTGAAAAAAAAATCTAACACCTCACTTTAATGTACTATTTCTCTAGAAGGCATTCAGATTCACATGTTGGTGACAATTCTCTAGCTGAAAACTTTTGCACTTGAATTGACAAGTAATCTTTCTAAGAGATTTCCTCTTCAGCACTGAAGACTCTCAATCCCTTAGTTAGGAGGAAAAGAGAGGAACTCTATTTCTCTACATAATAATGTGAAAGGAGATTTAAGAAGGAAGAAAAGATTAATGCCCAGAGAAATAGAGAGGCCACGATGATAATACTCAATAACTGTATACAATTTTATGCTTTCAAGCATTATTTAGACTGGATAAAGCACTTCATATTTGTAAAATGCTTTATAATGGCTAACTAGATATTTTTTTCCCAATAACCCTTTGAAATATGCTAGTACGATGACCTCCATCTCACAAGAGAGGATGCTGTGTTACAAGGAGATTAAATGATCTATTCAGGGAAAAATGCTTTTGAGCTTACATGGAGGGCATCGAAGAAATAGTGAGCTGGGTTCATTCCCCAGGGCCCTGTTCACTCCCTGATAGCAAGTTAAGTGCTAAAATCAGGAGTAGGAGGTGGTAGTGGTGGATTAAACTCTGAGTCAACAACGGTACTTTTAAAAGCTGAATAGCTACACTGAGTACATGATTCTTCACCTTTTTTCCCCAAGAGGGTTCTGGGCTAAGCCTGTGGGTTAATTAGAGAAGACCAATCAGGTCCAATGGTTCCAGGTGCTTTCTTATCTCAGCGCCACATCACATGTGACCTCATGCACAGAGGGTAGCAGGGCCTCAAACACATCTCAATCACCATGATGAAAAATATGTTAAATGAACTTTTTACATTATTTTCACAAGAAGAAAACATAAAAGGAAGACTGGTTCCTGAATCTGAGGTATTTAAAGTCTCATTTCAAGTTACTACTAATAATAATGTTCTTTTTATGTAAAATGTTCAACTCTTCATTCAAAATATAGAAAACTATAGGATAACTTACCTTTTATTTCACACCCATTTTTTTGTCTTTAACCTCTCCCTAAGAATAGCAAGGAGAGATAAGAAAGGCTTCCTAAGTGATCAATGCAAAGAAATAAAGGAAAACAATAGAATGGGAAAGACTAGAGATCTCTTCAAGGAAATTAGAGATACCAAGGGAACATTTCATGCAAAGATGGGCTCAATAAAGGACTGAAATGGTATGGATGTGAAAGAAGCAGAGATATTAAGAGGAGGTGGCAAGAATACACAGAAGAACTGTACAAAAAAGATCATTATGACCCAGATAACCACAATGATGTGATCACTCACCTAGAGCCAGACATCCTGGAGTGCAAAGTCAGGTGGGATTTAGGAAGCATCACTACGAACAAAGCTAGTGGAGGTGATGGAATTCCAGTTGAGCTATTTCAAATCCTAAAGATGATGCTGTGAAAGTGCTGCACTCAGTATGCCAGCAAATTTGGAAAACTCAGCAGTGGCCACAAGACTGGAAAAGGTCAGTTTTCAATCCAATCCCAAAGAAAGGCAATGCCAAAGAATGCTCAAACTACCGCACAATTGCACTCATCTCACATGCTAGCAAAATAATGCTTGAAATTCTCCAAGTGAGGCTTCAACAGTACATGAACTGAGAAATTCCAGATGTTCAAGCTGGATTTAGAAAAGACAGAGGAACCAGAGATCAAATTGACAACATCCATTGGATCATCAAAAAAGCAAAAGAGTTTCAGAAAAATATCTATTTCTGCTTTATTGACTACACTAAAGTCTTTGTGTGATCACAATAAACTGTGGAAAATTCTGAAAGAGATGGGAATACCAGGCCACCTTACCTGTCTCCTGAGAAATCTGTATGCAGGTCAAGAAGCAACAGTTAGAACTGGACATGGAACAACAGACTGGTTCCAAATTGGGAAAGGAGTACATCAAGGCTGTATATTGTCTCCCTGATTCTTTAACTTACATGCAGAGTACATCATGAGAAATGCCAGGCTGAATAAGACGTAATCAAGATTGCCAGGAGAAATATCAATAATCTCAGAGATGCAGATGACACTACCCTTACAGCAGAAAGCAAAGAGGAACTAAAGAGCCTCTTGATGAAGGTGAAAGAGGAGAGTAAAAAAGTGGCTTAAAACTCAACATTCAAAAAACTAAGATCATGGCATCTTGTCCCATCACTGCATGGGAAATAGATGGGGAAACAATGGAAATAGTGACACTTTCTTTTCTTGGGCTCCAAAATCACTGCAGATGGTGACTGCAGCCATGAAATTAAAAGATCCTTACTCCTTGGAAGAAAAGCTATGACAAACCTAGACAGCATATTAAAAAACAGAGACATTACTTTAGACAAAGGTCCATCTAGTCAAAGCTATGGTTTTTCCAGTAATCATGTACAGTTGTGAGAGTTAGACCATAAAGAAAGCTGAGCGCTGAAGAATTGATGCTTTTGAACTGTGGTGTTGGAGAAGACTCTTGAGAGTCCCTTGGAAAGCAAGGAGATCGAACCAGTCCATCCTAAAGGAAATAAGTCCTGAATATTCATTAGAAGGACTGATGCTGAAGCTGAAACTCTGATACTTCAACTACCTGATGTGAAGAACTGACTCATTAGAAAAGATCCTGATGCTGGGAAATATTGAAGGCAGGAGGAGAAGGGGATGACAGAGGATGAGATGGTTGGATGGCATCTTTGAATCAATGGAAATAAGTTTGAGCAAGCTCCGAGAATTGGTGAAGGACAGGGAAGCCTGGCTTGCTGCAGTCCAGCAAAGAGTTGGACATGATTGAGCGACTGAACTGAACTGAACTGAACGTCACTACAGATTCTCTTCATCTCCTCGGGTCAATGATTAAAATAATGAGTATACGCATGCTAAATCACTTCAGTTGTTCCCACTCTTAGAAACTCTGTGAACCTGCCAGGCTCCTCTGTCCATGGGATTCTCCAGTCAGGAATACTGGAGTGAGTTGCCATGCCCTCCTCCAGGAGATCTTCCTGACCCTGGGATGGAATGCATGTGACTTAAGTCTCCTGGATTGGCAGGCAACTTCTTTACCACTAGTGCCACCTGGGAAGCTCCCCAGATAATGGGTAACTAAGCTGAAAAGGGGAGAAGAATGTCAGCGAGATTGAAGAAACCCAGTTGTTTGTTTGTTTAAATCAACAATGGTCTCTGCGGCTGCAAGAATACAATAACAAAAAGTTCAGAGTTTGGGCGATGGATTGGAAGTATTGAACAAGAAAGAATGAAGTGGATTTGTTTTTCTAGGGTACAGGATATGAGATGGGCCATGTTTTAAATGCTAGGGCAGGGCCAGACCACTTCATAACATAACCGCATTACTCAAAGATGAGAAAGATGGAGCTGAACACAAGGAGCATGATGTAAGGGACTTGGGGAGCTGAGAGTCTCACAGGGGATGGGCAAATGGTGTGGATAAAATAAGAACCAAACTGAACTTTCACCTGAAACACAGGGAAATCAAACTCTTTGAAGGGAAAAAAAAATTTCTGAACATTGTATCATTTCTTTTCTCATCATATTATGTTTCATTTTTTCCCCCTTTGACATCAAGAAGACCCCAGCAATATGAGAAGATGAAAGAATGACAAGACCTCTTCTAGCTTTATTTCCCGACTAGAAAAAAGTCAAAGCCCAATGCTGCTAGAAATAACACCAATGCCCAAATATATGTGTATGTGATATAAATACAGATATGTGTATATGTCCTCGACAGATGGATAGATAGACCGATTATAGATATAGATAGAGCTGTGTTCGTGCAAATTTCAGCAACCAGGAGGGTAAATGCACTAAATTACACCCATGCTCAAATTCCCACTTTCCCATCTTCTGAGCTTCAATCATCTCTACACACCCAGTTTGGCAGATAAAACACTCCAATGCCTCCCTCTTCTGACTGTGGTGCCAGAGCCCTTAGTTTATGAGACCATCCGAAGGCAATCTGTGTCAGATGGCTGGTGAACGGTCGCTGCTTCTGATCTATGGTTGTTGAAGAGTCCAGTCATCACACATTCCCTGACAGCAGACCTTCCTCTCTGTCCTGATGCAGTATCACCATTGAGGGGCGGAGCGTGATTAAACACTGATGCTGAGGAACTGATGTACCCTGTCCCCGCCATCCCTCCGCCTTATTCTGGTGACTGCGCTAGAGGACAGAACCTCTAAGGCCTCCTCCCCTATTTGTGCCCAGCACCTCCTGCACAAGATCTGCAGATGCAGAGTGGCATATTTCATCTTCAAGCATCCTTTCCTCCACCTCCCCAAGGAAACGCCATTACTGCTGCTTTCAAAGGCACAGCGCAGGGGCACTCAGCAATTATGAGTCCATCTATTCAGCCACTCAGTGTGCCTGTGAATTAAAACCAGAAGATTGAGATGAAATTAAAGGGCATGTTCTGGAGACATCAGTTGCTTTAAGTCCCTCTTCTCTTCAGTTCTACCTATGGAAACAATACTAGAATAAAAGAACTGCAAGTGCCACTGTGGGTGAAGGAATTTCACATTTTCTATCTTACAAAGAACCATTAAGAGATGAAGAAACTGATGTCAGAGAAAAGAGTGCCCGGAGGCCCTTATTAACCATCTGGGCAGGGACAGCTGGGGAGTGCCCACTGGGAGACACACCCTGCTTGTTCCCTGGGCTTCACCTGACTGCACTGCACACTGATGGGAAAGGCAGACCTTTCTGTAGCCTTTTAACATTATTGCTAAAATTGGTAAATAGCAGCCTGTCAGTGAAGAGCTGATGCTCTGGAATGTAAATTTCCAATAGCGCTATGATTAGAGAGTTTTCTGGTCTCAGGTTTAGGGAGTTTTGAAAAGATGCCTTTGAATAGTACAGTCTATTTTAAAATCAGCATAACAAGGGTTCTGCTTTCTTCTACTCGCTTCTTTGATCATCATTGTAATCATTCAAGCGATGATGGTTTTCTCTAGGGACTCTCAAAGAGGCACTGGAAGGAAATGCTGGTGGAGGATACTGGATTACCTACCACCTGGACCCGTCGGCCCATAATCACCAAGCACAGCAGGGTTTAGTTCATGTCAATTTGCAATGAAAAAAAAATTTCACAATGTTCCTGTCATGTTTCCAGAGTAAGTGGGTGACCATGAGTAATACGGAAAGTTTGAGCATCTTATCCAGATTGCTAAATGAGGCTGGGGAGAGAGGGCATGATGATTTGAAAATAAACTATGTTTGAGAGCACACTTTTTATCATCACAACATCATGGATCATATTTTTTGAATTCATTTGTTCATTGGTAAAGAATCTACCTGCCAATGCAGGAGACACAGGAGATATGGGTTCAATCCCTGGGTCAGGAAGATCCCCCAGAGGAGGAAATGACAAGTCACTCCAGTATTCTTGCAGGGATTGATGGGCTACGGTCCCTGAGATCCCAAATACTCAGACACAACTGAGTGAACCCACACATATTCATTCACTGTATTCATTCATCAAACATGTTAAGGGTTGAATTATGTCCCTCCCCCGCTCCCAAATTCATATGTTTAGTCCTAACCCCAGTGCCTCCAAATCTGACCTTATTTGGAGGATGGGTCTTGACTGAGGAAACCAAAATAAAATTAAGTCATTAGGATGGGACCTAATCCAAAATGATGAAGGGTTTTATAAAAAAGAAATTTGAATACAGAAATAGACCTTTAAAAACATAATGAAAAGAGACACAGGGAGAAGACAGCCATCTATAAACCAAGGAGAGAGGCCTGGAGCGATCCTTCCGTCACAGCCTTGAGAGGGAACCAGCCCTGCTGATCCCTTGGTCTTGGACTTCCAGCCTCCAAAACTGGGAGGCAACACATTTCTGTGAGGTCATCTAGTCTTTATAACTTTATTACAGCAGCCCCAACAAACGAATACACATTTATTAAAATTATATCATGTACCAGGCACCTGAAAATATATCGCATTTCATCTTCCCAGGAAGTAAGCTTTTCTTCTGCACCTGAAGAAACTCTGCACCTGAGTTACCAGTTAAACAGCTTGTTCAAATCACAGATTCGTGAGTATCTTGGCTGGAGTGCAGCCTTGGACCTGCTGACAGTCAAAGCTTGCATGGAGCTCCAGGTGACAGGATAATCAGTGTTCTCTAATGTGCGTTCATATCCTTAGGGTGTGGGTTAAGCAGGTTCCTAAATCTATGTTTACGCACATAATTGTACCTGTGCTTTTATCTGTGAGAGCGTATGAGCACATAGACATGTGAACCAGCTGGCCAGGGCCTTCCCGAATCCTCTGAAGGTACAGCTCATAAACAGCGGAAATTCACAGACCCATTCTATGTGCAAACCTGAGGGCAATGCCAAGAAACCTGATGGAGGACTCGGAGAAAGAACCCTGATTGCCATTTACTGGGATCTGCTTCTCTAAAGGGATTTGGGCCACTTGTAAAACCCTAGATGGTACCTCTGGAGCAGGGAGAGGACTCAGAATGGCTTCGTGGTAATCACTGACTTCCATTATTGCATTAGCCCGATAGATAATAGCCGAGTCTTCCAGGATTTAACCACATGAAACCCCCTTAAGTGGCTTGAACCTCACGCTCTATCATCACTCGCTATTGTCGCAGAAATAATCATGCAGATTCGGCAGCGAAGGAATGTCTCTGGTAGAACAGAGTTCATGCATGACATATGATGTATCTCTTCAAAGGGACAGATACATCTTTCTTACTGCCACCAGGCAGCCGCTCTCCTCCGCTGTCCCCCCATCCAAATCACCTCAAATAAATGTGAGTGCTGCAGTGCTCACAGTAATTCCTTCATTTTTAAACACATAATGGAAATGTATAACTAGTCCTCATAAAAATTTATATCTCAATCCGTCCCTTTAATTTATAACAGGCCCTCTAGGCGGTTATTATTCAAACATTAATAAAATGCCTATGGATCACCAAAGCGCGCGTCTCCCAAGTTCGCTTCTCTCCGTATTTGTACATATATAAAACTAGATTAGTGTTAACGCCACTTCTGGTCCTAACAACAATTATGCCTTTAATAAGAGAGGGCCGCATGATATATTATCTTAATCATGTTAGGAATCTGGGCTCCTGTCATGAAACCAAAGTTGAATTTTTCATGCCCTTTGCAACAATTGTTACTCTTAATGTCCTATATGTTTGGATTCTGCAGTTTATGCAAATGCTCCCTTTCTATAAATTTTAGATTTATCTCCATTTGTCACTGTATACATTCTCATATAAGGTGATGGTTTTTTTCCCCTAAAATATGATTAAAACCCATTTCAATTATTTATAGTGGGCGAGGAAATAAAATAAAAGTAAATGGGGTTTTCCTCTACCATAAGGTTAATTATATGACTTTTAAAATGTTAATAAATTTAACACAGGTCCAAATGCCTCCTGAATTTTTAAAAATAGTTGACTTGAAAAAGAGACTTCGTGAAGCCCAGAAAAGAAAATAAGAAGCATGTAGCTTTTATTTTCATTACGCAGCTAAAATGTTCAACTCAGACTGTTCAGTAGAACAGATTTTCTCTCTCCTGATCCTGCAGTTCGGCTCTTGTTCTTATGTTTGCCCAGAAGCCTTACAACCTTGTAGCATGTGTCTTCTCGAATTAAAGAATAAATAAATAAATAGCTGACCTGTTTTCTCCTCTAAACTTGAGTGATGCATTTCGAACACTGCCTGATTCTTTGTAGCAAAGTGGTTTTGTATGAGGCTGAGCTATACCAGGAGAACAACATAGCTGTAGATAAAAGTCTTGTTCCAACGCTTTATTTTCATAACAAATGCTTTCTGATATTAACCGTAGGGTGTAGTCAATGCTTCACAAACACTAGCTTAGAGAGGTAACCTCTCATAACCCAAGAATCCAAGGCTGCTAAGTGATATGTGTTCATAAGAAAAGTTTCTTTGCTACTAAGTTACATTTCTTCCCATCCATCTCTCTCCCCAGCCATTTAAAAGTAGGGACGTGGGAGGAAGTTGATTGAAATAGATGCAAGGTTGCCCATGGACCAGGAAAAATCTTTAATAAGGCCCTTGACTTCAATACATTAGCCAATTTCCCACAGATTTTATCATGACTATTGATTTTTCACCTCTGTGATCCCCTTTCAATAGATTTACAGCAACAGAGCTAATATCACAGGTTGATTCTGGTTAAGTATTAGTCGTTATTGCTAATGAGATCCTGTACCTTTAAAAAGCTAGCTGTGTTTCAATCCCTTTATATTCTGCAACTCTCACGGTCTCTCCACTAATTGGTTCTGTGTAAATGAAACAAGCTGAAAAACACTGTAGCACCAATAAATATTAATAAGTTATTGTTTGTTTTCTTTACCTTGCTTATGAATTCATACAAAGACAGTGCTAAGACATTAACTCCAGTCTATTAATTGCCACCTGATAATTGCCACCTGATACTTTTCTCCTGGATAATTAGGTACCCATTAGTTCTAATCAAGTAGTTACTTAATTATTGCAGTAATTAGTCTAATGGACTAGCAAATTGAAGCTTTATCACTTTTGGATACTTAATGTTCCTGACAGAGTACTTCACAAGTGTCAGGGTTCCCGATTCAGCAACCTGTCATCCAATATTCCCTCCTCCACTCCCACCCTCAACCCGTTATCCCAGCATCCCCTTCCCCTGACACTGTTTGGAGCCAACAAGAGGCATCTTAAACCCGAACCCAAATTTCTTCTGCAGGCGCCCTTCCTGCTGGAACTTCATAGGGACATGATGCTTTACCTTCTGATGGGCAACTGTGCATGGAGAGGCCCAACGTCTGGACAACGTGAAATTATCAGCTGACATGCAGAGCCCATTCAAAGAAAATGCAGAGAGACTGCAGAGGATACAGATAAAGGGAAATGCTAGGGATCTAATTAATAATAGAATGGCATATCTTTCCCACTGAACAGAAAGAGGATGCATAATGAGCAGAGTATTTCAAAAAATTACGGTTTGTGCAATACAAAAACGGAAGTAAGCCATTAGTACAATCGAAATACAGAGGACCGACTAAAAGTGGTCCTAAAAAGTGACAAAATTGCTTTGCAGGACAATTTTATGGCCTCCTTTGTCATGGAATTTCCATGAACATTGAATTTACCCATTACCTTCTTGGTACAGTGAACTCTACACTGACCAGATATTCTAGAAAATTCCTTCACTGAGTGTGCACTTTCATTTCCAAAGCCTCTCCTTGCCTACCTTTTCCACTGTCCTCTCCTAGAAGGTCCCTTGGCAGCTCTATCTGAGCTGTCCTCTCTTTTCACTGTCCAACGTTGTCCATTCATTTCAGTTTGTGGCACTTCCTTTGCCAGTCTATGTTGGTGGATCTCTAAGGCTATGTCCTGAGTTTTATTTACTTACTTACTTAAGGAGGTAGCTATTTGTTAATTTAAATTTATGTCCTCTCATTGTTGTTATTCAGTCACTAAGTCATGTCAGACTCTTTGCCATCACATGGACAGTAGCGCGTCAGGCTCCCCTGTCCATGGAATTCTCCAAGCA
The DNA here is from genome assembly GCF_002263795.3 of Bos taurus. Classification (NCBI taxonomy): domain Eukaryota; kingdom Metazoa; phylum Chordata; class Mammalia; order Artiodactyla; family Bovidae; genus Bos; species Bos taurus. The sequence goes on from NC_037348.1 coordinate 12,266,821, forward strand.
AGAATACTGGAGTGGGTTGCCATTTCCTTCTCCAGGGGATCTTCCCAACCCAAGGATCAAACCCAAGTCTCCCACACTGCAGGTGGATTCTTTACCACTGAGCCACCAGGGAAGCCCATCCTCTCATTAGGTAACCATATCTCTGTCAATAGCCTACAGACCAGCTTGTGTCAATTTCCGGCTTAAATATCTTTCAAAGGTTTGCGTTGCACTCACAGTATCCTCTGGTCTGCTGGCCCAGGAGGCCCCGCTCCCTCTCAGATTCTCTGTGTGTCTGCCTTCTTCCTCACTTGGGACCTGCCAGCCACTTGGTCTTTTCTAGTCCTTGTTCACACCTCCTAGATTGTTTCTGCCTCGGGATCTTTTCATTTGCTGTTTTCTCTATATTTGGAAAGTTTTTCCCATTTATTCTCATGCCTGGTTCTTTCTTGTGTTGGTCCCAATAAGGAGGTCATTTCAAAGAAGCCTTCCTTCAACATTCCATCTGAAAACACCTCCGTATTTCCTTTAAAGCACTTAATAGTAACTACCATCTTCCCCACTGGAACCAAACTACATGGAAACAGACCTTGCCTGTTTCATTTGCCACAGACTATTCCCAAACATTATCAAATCTGGCACTGAGTAGGTATCAAATACACATTTTTTTTTTTTCATTCACCAGTAAGTGAATGAATTAAAATAGAAAATTATTCTTCAGTTCTAAGACGTGGATTAATGATGTTTCATTGGAAATTTTTCCTGTTGAGAGTGACCTTGTGATTGTATTAGATTCTGGTTTCAGATGAAACTTTTAAATTTCATTCATTTCCACCCAATCCAGTGTTCTGAGTCCTACTGTGTGAACACTATGGAATGTATGCTACTGCTGCTGTTAAGTCAAGTCAGTCGTGTCTGACTCTGTGGGACCCTATAGATGGCAGCCCACCAGGCTCCGCCGTCCCTGGGATTCTCCAGGCAAGAACACTGAAGTGGGTTGCCATTTCCTTCTCCAATGCATGAAAGTGAAAAGTGAAAGTGAAGTCACTCAGTTTTGTCTGACTCCTAGCTACCCCATGGACTGCAGTCTATCAGGCTCCTCCACCCATGGGATTTTCCAGGCAAGAGTACTGGAGTGGGGTGCCATTGCCTTCTCTGATGGAATATATCAGTTTCAGATCAGTTCAGTCTCTCAGTCGTGTCCGACTCTTTTCGACCCCATGAATCGCAGCACGCCAGGCCTCCCTGTTCATCACCAACACCTGGAGTTCACTCAAACTTACGTCCATCCAGTCAGTGATGCCATCCAGCCATCTCAATCCTCTGTCATCCCCTTCTCTTCCTGCCCTCAATCCATCCCAGCATCAGAGTCTTTTCCAATGAGTCAACTCTTTGCATGAGGTGGCCAAAGTACTGGAGTTTCAGCTTTAGCATCAGTCCTTCAAAGAACACCCAGGATTGATCTCCTTTAGAATGGACTGGTTGGATCTCCTTGCAGTGCAAGGAGACTCTCAAGAGTCTTCTTCAACACCACAGTTCAAAAGCACCAATTCTTTGGTGCTCGGCTTTCTTCACAGTCCAACTTTCACATCCATACATGACCACTGGAAAAATCATAGCCTTGACTAGATGGAATGCATAGAGGTGAATAAAAAGATAAGGGGTCACGGTTAAAAGTTGGAGTCAGCTTTGCTTTCACATCCCAGCTTTCATGTGACCTCAGGACTTGCTTTCTTCATTTCTGGAGCAAAAATAGTAACAATGCCTAACTTAGGGAGTCTATGTAAATATGTTTTGAGATAATAAATATAAAAGTCTTATTAATGATATAAAGTCTTATGTATGACATCTAGTGAGTGCTCCCTAAACATAGTTATTATCACTTGGGAAAGATGGCTCCTGTGTTCTGCAGGCTCATACCTTTTTATCCAGCCCTCCTTTCATAACTTAACACGTCACCTACCGTGGTGTTCTCAGTGATTGATGGCTCACTAGAGTTGTTCCTCTACATCTGCATTTGAACCCATTTTGCTTAGAGATATACCAGAGATTTGTTTCTGTAGGTTTCTCACTGCTTGGTCTCCACCGGCATCCAACATCCCTTTGTGTGAAAAATTGTATCAGAAAGCAAAAGTCACAGAATTTTGAGAGGTAGTTTATGTTGGCTCCTTCCTTTTTTCCCCCTGCCCAGCTGCCTAATGGAAAGTCTAGCAGACACAGTGCTAGAAAAAGAGAAGTGATCCAACCCTGGCTTGATGAGAAATGAGAAAGCCTAAGAGTGTCAGTCTCAGTGGAGCTCCTGTGGCTTTGTCCCATGAAAGGTACCACTCACCATGTCACCATGCTAAATCTGGACTTTATCTCGTACATCGATTTGATTTGGGCTCCTCAGTCCTCAAGTCAGATTTGTATCTGAACTGATCACCGAGTCTTTGACAAGTGTCATCTGCCATCTATATTGCAATTCATGACATTTAAGGGCCTATTGACCTAGAAATTCTGTTCCCATGTGGGAAAGAAGATACCAATTCCATTTCAAAACGTGGTGCAATTGACAAATGTTCATATTAACTCAAATACATAGCAGGAAAGGAGAGATTAAGTGTTATGCAATGTATTTAATGACGCTATCTGTTTAGTTTTACCACATCTTTGTTCTTCTACTAAACAAGAATATGCTTATTTAATATTGAATGTGTATTAGGAACTACAACTTATTTTCCACTGATGCTGTGGAAATGTCTCAATTTTAAAAATTATAAGAGTTTTAGAAAAGAAGTGCTGGTTGAATCAGAGTCTTTAAAAAATATAAGTAAGTATTTAATGCATTATAGCAATAATTTGAATGAAAAATGTATTTCTTATTCTAATATATTTGCCAAGGTATATTGTAGGGCTTCCCAGGTGGCACTGGTGGTAAAGAATCTGCCACTGCAGGAGACCTATGAGACATGGGTTCAATCCCTGGGTCAGGAAGATCCCCTGGAGGAGGGTATGGCAACCAACTCCAGTATTCTTGTCTGGAGAATCCCATGGACAGAGGGGCCTGGCAGGCTACAGTCCTTACTGAAGCAATTTAGCACACACATGTTAAGCATTGTACAAAATAATGATTGCAAGCATTAGTCATGCAGTCATGTCCAACTCTTTTGACCCCATGGACCATAGCCTGCCAGGTTCCTCTGTCCATGGAATTCTCCTGGCAAGAATAGTGGAGTAAGTAGCCATTCCCTTTTCCAGGGGATCTTCCTGACCCAGGGATTGAATCCGGGTTTCCTTCATTGTAGAGGGATTCTTTACCATCTGAGTCATTAGTAACAATAATATGTATAACAAATTTTCTGGAGGAAATAGACAAATATAGTAACAAAATATAAATGATGCTATAGAATCAACCTCGACATAGTGTTTAAAACCATAATTTACCTAATCTAAACTTTATTATCTGTGAAATGGGAAAATGAATAACTACCTGCCCCACCTTCTTCACAAAGATGCTGTGAGAGTCAAGTGGGTTAATACATATATAATTATTTGGAAAATTAAAGATTTGCTTTATAGGAAATCAAGAGATTGTAAAGAATATGGCATAAAGTAGCATAAAGTATTCTTCTTTCCAAAAGAGAAATTTTTTAATCTCATCCTTCATTAATTCAGAAGAACTCAACATACTATACCTTTCCTATATAGTTTTAATGTGCAAAGTTAGAGTATGTTAACCAGAGGTTCACTTAACCCCATTCTGAGTGCATGGCACCTAGACTGACATAAGCAGAGCCACTCCAAGAATACAGGCACAGTCAAAATGAAAAACTGGAACTCTCAGTGAGGAAGGTCCCTGGAAAAACTCAAGGTTTTTGTCCTTGGTTCCAACTTGATGGAGTTCCATCAGTGCTTCCCCACCATAGATATTCCTTGGTTGAAAATAATAACAAGAAGATTGCTGCTGCTGCTAAGTCGCTTCAGTCGTGTCCAACTCTGTGAAACCCCACAGACAGCAGCCCACCAGGCTCCCCTGTCCCTGGGATTCTCCAGGCAAGAACACTGGAGTGGGTTACCATTTCCTTCTCCAATGCGTGAAAGTGAAAAGTGAAAGTGAACTCACTCAGCTGCATCCAACTCTTCGCGACTCCATGGACTGCAGCCTACCAGGCTCCTCCGTCCTTGGGATTTTCCAGGCAAGAGTTCTGCAGTGGAGTGCCATTGGCTTCTCCGACAGGAAGATTACCATCACTTAAATTGCTACTATGTGGCAAGTGCCTGTGAAATATATTCAAGGTAAATATCACCCATGAGAAGCTGGGATTCAAGGAACTTGAGATAATCTCCCCAGGATCCCACAGTGGTGCATAGCAGAGCCAGGATTTGGCCCCAGTCAGAACAGTACACACTTTTTTTTGGTGGTTGCCCACATCCTAAAAAGCCTGGCATATTATTGAGTTTTCTAAACCTTCTTTTCAGGGATGAGAATCAAGACATATATCTTGGTCATCCACGTAGGTTTCAAGCAAAGTGCTTACCAGGTAGCTCTGTGGTAAAGAGTCTACCTGCCAAGGTAGGAGACACAAGAGACACGGGTTTAATCCTTGGGTCTGGAAGATTCCCCTGGAGGAGAAAATGCCAACCCACTCCAGTCTTTTTGCCTGTAAAATCCCATGAATGCACGAGCCTGGTGGAATACAATCCATGAAGTCACAAAGAGTTGGACACCACTGAGCATGCACAGCACAGCTCAGCACATGCTGCACATTCAGGAAACTCTGACTGTCCTCAATCCATTGGCCATATCTAGTTGCACATTTCTCTGTTATGCTATCTGAGAATAATTTGCTCTTTTCTCATACCTGTGATATGGAATATCTCTACTTGTACCGATGTTCACTCCAACTTCATCCTGCTCAGATGAGACAGCCAACAAATTAAAAGCCTATATGAAAATGCTAATTCCACGAAATGCCAACTGGCTGTGTAACAGTCATCAGTTTGCTGTGGGTCCGTGAGAAGTCGATTGCTTGTTGGCTTCCAGCCTTACACTAAGTTGCTTTAGTAGCATCATTTTTTAATGACTGTAGGGTATGGAGTTGTCCCAAAGGAAGATTACTTATGTAAAGAGGAGTTCTGGCTTTGGAACATGGAGGTGACGGCACTGACTCGGATTGAAGTCTTTGGTAGGTACCACTGCTGGGTTCATCTGACAGTCATCAGCCTCTTTCCCACTCGTATGCTTGTTCATAACCAAAGGCGTCTGCTGGCTTTATTAAGGGTGTGTTTTTTGACTGTGGATGATGAATAATAGAAATTAGAAAAAGAATGTAGCACTAGTCTCATCACTATGTTCCAACCAAGGGAATGAATAGACTTATAAAGTAGGCACTTAAAAATTAGTAACCAATCTTGGTTTTCTGAGCCAGGGGATATAGTGAAAGGCATGGTTTTTGAAGCTTGGTTCTGCTGCTTTGAGCTATGTGATACTGGATGAGGTACTTAGCCTCAGGGTGGTTTAATTACACCATCTTCAAAATGCACTTTCAGGAAACCCCCTGCACTGTTGAAGGGAATATAAATGGGTACAGCCACTATGGAGAACGGCATAAAAATTTCTTATGAAACTAAAAATAGAAATGCTATATGATCCAGCAATCCCACTCCTGGGGCATATACATACTTTGAAAAAATACATGCACCCCAATGTTCATTGCAACACTATTTACAATAGCCAAGACATAGAAGTAACCCAAATGCCCATCAATAGAGGAATGGATAAAGAAAATGTGGTAAATATATACAACGAATACTACTCAGCCATTAGAAGAATTAAATAATATCATTTGCATAAACATGGGTAGACCTAGAGATGATCGTATTAAATGAAGTAAGTCAGTCAAAGACAAATATGATATTACTTATATGTGAAATCTAAAAATTATACAAATGAACTTATTTACAAAACAGAAACAGACCTCACAAACTTAGAAAGCAAACTTATGGTTACCAAAGGGGAAAGATGGTGGAGAGAGGGATAAATTAGGAGGTTGGGATGAGTGTATACACACTACTATATATAACTTAGATAACTAATAAGAACCTGCTGTAGATCACAGGGAACTCTCCTCAAAACTCTGTAATAACCCATAGGAGAAAAGAACCTGAAAAATTAATATATGTATATGTATAACTAAATCACTTTGCTGTATACCTGAAATTAATATAACATTGTAAATTAGTTATTCAGTTCAGTTCAGTTGCTCAGTCATGTCTGACTCTTTGCAACCCCATGAATCACAGCACGCCAGGCCTCCCTGTCCATCTCCCAGAGTTCACTCAAACTCACGTCCATCGAGTCAGTGATGCTATCCAGCCATCTCATCCTCTGTCCTCCCCTTGTCCTCCTGCCCCCAATCCCTCCCAGCATCAGAGTCTTTTCCAATGAGTCAACTCTTCGCATGAGGTGGCCAGAGTACTGGAGTTTCAGCTTTAGCATCATTCCTTCCAAAGAACACCCAGGGCTGATCTCCTTTAGAATGGACAGGTTGGATCTCCTTGCAGTCCAAGGGACTCTCAAGAGTCTTCTCCAACACCACAGTTCAAATACTCCAATATAAAACTAAATTTTTAAAATGCTTTTTTTCCATGGGGTTGTGAGGATTACACATGATAAATAAATAGAAAAAAATCTAATAAATCATAATGCTCTCTACAATATTAGATATTCTTGTGCCTGTGGGAAGTCAGATATCCTTATTTTAGTTGTTAGAAGTCCTTTTCTTTTATTTTACTTGTACTGTGCCCAGCAGTGTGTGGGAGCTAGCATATACAGCTCAGGAGATTGTCTGTATCTCCTCTCTGTGTTCAGTGATGTCATGGCATTAATCGAGATAAGTTATCTTGGGAACATCTATACATAGAAATTGTCAAGTGCTATGAATCGATCAAAGCTATGGCATTTTCAGTAGTCATGTATGGATATGAGAGCTGAACCGTAAAAAAGGCTGAGTGCTGAAGAATTGATGCTTTCGAACTGTGGTGCTGGAGAAGGCTTTTGAGAGTACCTTGGACTGCAAGGAGATCAAACCAATCAGCCCTAAAGGAAATCAGTCCTAAATATTCATTGGAAGGACTGATGCTGAAGCTGAAGCTCCAACATTTTGACAAAGAGACGACTCACTGGAAAAGACCCTGATGTTGGGAAAGATTGAAGGCAAAAGTAGAAGAGGGTAGCAGAGGATGAGATGGTTAGATAGCATCACTGACTCAATGGACATGAATCTGAGCAAATTCCAGGAGATAGTGAAAGACAGGGGAGTCTGGCATGCTGCAGTCCATGGAATTGCAAAGAGTTGCACTCGACTGAGTGACTGAACAGTAACAACAGATCAGGGCTTCCCCACTGCCCCCAAGATCCTATTGTCACAGGTTTTATCAGCATGCCTCTGATCCCATTCTCTCCCTAACCTCTTATCCCTACCACATCCCACCTCCATAGAAGCCACAGATATCAAGAATGTAGAATTTGTAAACCCTGAATGGCAGAGATCTGTTTTGGTGTTGAGTTTTGCTCACTGCCTAGCACAAAGCCTAAAGCATGCTAAAGTGAAAAGTGAAAGTGTTAGTCACTCAGTCATGTCCAACTCTTTGTGACCCCAAGCACTGTAGCCTGCCAGGCTCCTCTGTCCATGGGATTTTCCAGGCAAGAATATTGAGGTGGATAGCCTTCCCTTTTCCAGGGGACCTTCCTGACCCAGGGATCAAATCCAGGATTCCTGCATTGCAGGCAGAGTCTTTACTGTCTGAGCCACCAGAGAAGCCCTGACACATACTAAGTGTTCAATAAAAATTTGTTAACTGAATGGGTTAAAGAGTAAATGAATTGCTTTAAGGATGCCATGGAAAGGCATGCTGGTATATAAATATTGACTCCAACCAATGATAACGTAACCCAATTAACTGCTCTGCGTTTAGATTTCTGCCATCTGTAGAATGGATAAGTGACTGTGTACTTCACATAGGATTGATGTGAAGATTAATTAAGATAACACAAGCAACATACATTGGACAGTTAATAGATGTTAGGTGTTTTTCTTTTCTCCTCAAAGCTAATGGGTAATTCTGTTCTTTCTCTTATTCATCCTCCTGCTTGACTACACCCCCTGCTACCTCCTACTGTGTTTATATACATCTTATGTTTACACACAAACACATATGTTTAACAACTAGCTGCTGCGTAACCATCATTTCACACCAGGATGCCGAGCTCAGCCAGCACATTCCGATGCTAACACCTGTGATGGAGGCAGAAAGAATGACTTCCATAAACCGACATTCAGTGTTTGAAATTGGAGTGGGTAATTCAGAAGGGTAATTCATGAATTTCTTAATTGTTTTTTTTTTATTCTTTTTAGGCTCTAAGCTGATGAGGATCCTTTATTCATCTTGCTTACCTGTTTGCATGTCTATAAGGCTCGAGTGAGATGATTTATAGAAAACATTGTACATGCTAATAATTGCTACTCTTACAACAGGAAAATAACATCAATGAATTCTAGAACCTTAGAGCTGGCAGTAAGTTGAGATTATCATTTATCCCAATCCTGTTAATTCATAGATGAGCAGTTTTAGACATAAGATTATTTTTCCTAGGTCACTCAGTTTAATCAATGACAAAAATTAATCTAGAATCTATTGACTCAAAATCTAACACCCTTACGTGTGTTAAGGCACACTCATAGCTTCAATCTGACAGTGATTAAAATGGAAACTGCTTGGAGGAAAGTATTCTCTGAACCACAAACATGATGATTAAAAGAGCAAGAAGAGGCTAACATATATCAAAAAAGTGTGCAATGATTTTGAGTCAAAATTGCTCACTTCTGTCAGATCATTTTTAAAGCACTGTTTTGTCACCTTGAAAATATAATTACAATTACTTAGTGAAAAGGAAACAAACGCCAGGACTTCCCTAGTGGTCCAGTGGTTAAGACTGGTGTGTCCACTGCAGGGGCAGGGGTTCTGTCCCTAATTGGAGAATTATTAATAAGATCCAGCATGCCATGCGATGTGGCCATGGCATGAGATAAAAATAACTGTACATTTTTTAAAAGGAAAGCAAATGCCTCTTAGAAGCTTAATAAAAAGAAAAAAAAAAAAAAAAAAACACCCTCTTTAATGAACTAAAAAAAGGGGAGGAAAAAGAATAATTGGAACCTACATTACTTTGGATACAACGAATATTACTGGCACAAAAGGCACAAGGCAGGAATCAGCACAAAACCCTACACATACTAAAAAATACCAAAATTTCCAGCCTTGTTCATGTACCATGTTCTCTCATTCTGAAATTCTCCAACTCAGTTGTAATCAATTTCAGCTTGTAATGATCCAGCAGCTTAAGATCTCCATAACAGTTTGGCCTACTGCTGTTCAGCTGCCTGTAACTTCTGGAAAGGAAGACGTTCCAGTAAGACACAAAGTAAGGAGGGAGTGGATGGCAGGAGGTCCTCAGGATAGGGGAGAAGAGTGGGGAGAAGCAATCAGACTCTGGAAATGCTCCAAGTAATAGGTGATTTCATTAGTTTCTAACTCAGGGGTGACTTTAAAAATATTTAACAACTAATGGGTGTCTCAGACAGTAAAGCATCTGCCTACAATGTGGGAGACCCGGGTTGGATCCCTGGGTTGGGAAGATCCTTTGGAGAAGGAACCCACTCCAGTACTCTTGCCTACAAAATCCCATGGACAGAGGAGCGTGGTAGGCTACAATCCATGGGGTTGCAAAGAGTCAGACACAACTGAACGACTTCACTTTCACTTTCACTTTCAACAACTAGTCGGGTACAGTTCAGTTTAGTTCAGTTCAGTTGCTCAGTCATGTCCGATTCTTTGCAACCCCATGAATTGTAGCACGCCAGGCCTCCCTGTCCATCACCAACTCCCAGAGTTCACCCAAACTAATGTGCATCGAATCGGTGATGCCATTCAGCCATCTCATCCTCTGTCGTCCCCTTCTCCTCCTGCCCCCAATCCCTCCCAGCATCAGTCTTTTCCAATGAGTCAACTCTTCGCATGAGGTGGCCAAAGTATTAGAGTTTCAGCCTCAGCATCAGTCCTTCCAATTAACACCCATGACTGGTCTCCTTTAGGATGGATTGGTTGGATCTCCTTGCAGTCCAAGGGACTCTCAAGAGTCTTCTCCAACACTACAGTTCAAAAGCACCAATTCTTTGGCACTCAGCTTTCTTCACAGTCCAACTCTCACATCCATACATGACCACTGGAAAAACCATAGCCTTGACTAGACAGACCTTTGTTGGCAAAGTAATGTCTCTGCTTTTGAATATGCTATCTAGGTTGGTCATAACTTTCCTTCCAAGGAGTAAGCGTCTTTTAATTTCATGGCTGCAATCACCATCTGCAGTGATTTTGGAGCACAGAAAAATAAAGTCTGACACTGTTTCCACTGTTTCCCCATCTATTTTCCTTGAAGTGATGGAACCAGATGCCATGATCTTAGTTTTCTGAATGTTGAGCTTTAAGCCAACTTTTTTACTCTCCTCTTTCACATGCTTCAAAAGGCTTTTGAGTTCCTCTTCACTTTCTGCCATGAGGGTGGTGTCATCTGCATATCTGAGGTTATTGATATTTCTCCCGGCAATCTTGATTCCAACTTGTGCTTCTTCCAGCCCAGCGTTTCTCATGATGTACTCTGCATAGAAGTTAAATAAGCAGGGTGACAATATACAGCCTTGACGTACTCCTTTTCCTATTTGGAATCAGTCTGTTGTTCCATGTCCAGTTCTAACTGTTGCTTCCTGATCTGCATACAGGTTTCTGAAGAGGCAGGTCAGGTGATCTGGTATTCCCATCTCTTTCTGAATTTTCCACAGTTTATTGTGATCCACACAGTCAAAGGCTTTGGCGTAGTCAATAAAGCAGAAATAGATGATTTTGGGGAACTCTCTTGCTTTTTCCATGATCCAGTGGATGTTGGCAATTTGATCTCTGGTTCCTCTGCCTTTTCTAAAACCAGCTTGAACATTTGGAAGTTCACGGTTCACGTATTGCTGAAGCCTGACTTGGAGAATTTTGAGCATTTCTTTACTAGTGTGTGAGATGAGTGCAGTTGTGTGGTACTTCCAGCATTCTTTGGCATTGCCTTTCTTTGGGATTGGAATGAAAACTGATCTTTTCCAGTCCTGTGGCCACTGCTGAATTTTCCAAATTTTCTGGCATATTGAGTGCAGCACTTTCACAGCATCATCTTTCAGGATTTGAAATAGCTTAACTGGAATTCCATCACCTCCACTAGCTTTGTTTGTAGTGATGCTTTCTAAGGCCCACTTGACTTCACATTCCAGAATGTCTGGCTCTAGGTGAGTGATCATACCATCATGATTATCTGGTTCTTGAACATCTTTTTTGTACAGTTCTTCTGTGTATTCTTGCCACCTCTTCTTAATATCTTCTGCTTCTGTTAGGTCCATATCATTTCTGTCCTTTATTGAGCCCATCCTTGCATCAATGTTCCCTTGGTATCTCTAGTTTTCCTGAAGAGATCTTTAGTCTTTCTCATTCTGCTGACTTCCTCTATTTCGTTGCATTGATCGCTAAGGAAGGCTTTCTTATCTCTCCTTGCTATTATTTGGAACTCTGCATTCAAATGAGAATATCTTTCCTTTTCTCCTTTGCTTTTCACTTCTCTTCTTTTCACAGCTATCTGTAACGCCTCCTCAGACAGCCTAATCTGCACTGATGGCTGACTCTCATGTTGGAGCAGGCTTCTTGGCGGCCCCTGCTGTGCTAGATGTCAACCGGTCTCCAGGGGGAGAAGCAGAAGCAGGAGGGCTGTGTTGGTGCAGGCAGGCTAGGCTTCCCAGCTCTCAGAACGACAACTATTTGCCAACCAGAGTCAGAGGAGAATACATTTTCGTTTGTTTTGTTTTAAACAACAATCATTTATTTCTCATCGTTCTGAAGTTTAGGAAGTCTAAGATCAAGCTCCCAGTGGGTTGGGTGTCTTGTGAGGACCCATTTCCCAGTTCATAAACCACCGTGTTCCTGCCATATTGTTACATGGAGGAAGGGGCAGGGAGCTGTCTGGAGGCCCTTTTCTAAGGACTCTAATCCCATTTATGGGGGCTCCACCCTCATGATCTCATTTCCCAAAGGCCCTACCTCCATCACCATCACACTGGGGAATGGGTCTCAACGTATGCATTTTGGGAGCACATTCTGCCTACCTTTTTAGCAGCCAGGATAGCAGTACTGCTTCTTACCTGCTGAGCTATAAATGTGTCTCCTCTTCCCTTAGCTCTACCCTTCTCTTCTGCTTTGTTGACTACACTAAAGCCTTTTACTGTGTGGATCACAACAAACTATGGAAAATTCTTCAAGAGATGGGAGTACCAGCACCACAGTTTGAAAGCATCAGTTCTTTGGTGCTCAGCCTTCTTTATGGTCCAACACTCACATGTGTACATGAATACTAGAAAAGCCATGTCTCCTGAGAAACCTGTATGCAGATCAAGAGGCAACAGAACTGGACATGGCACAGCAGACTGGTTCTGAATTGGGAAAGGAGTATGTCAAGGCTGTATATTGTCACCTTGCTTATTTAACTTATATGCAGAGTACATCATGTGAAATGCTGGGTTGGATGAATCACAAGCTGGAATCAACATTACAGGAGAAATATCAATAGTCTCAAATATGCAGATGATACCACCCTAATGGCAGAAAGCAATGAAGAACTAAAAAGCCTCTGGATGAAGGTGAAAGAGGAGAGTGAAAAGGCTGGCCTAAAACTCAACATTCAAAGACTAAGATCATGGCATCTTGTCCAATCTCTTCATGACAAATAGGTGGGGGGAACATGGAAACAGTGACAGACTTTCCTTGGGCTTCAAGATCACTGTAGACAGTGGCTACAGCCATGAAATTAAAAGATACTTGTTCCTTGGAAGAAAAGCTATGACACCTAGACAGAGTATTACAAAGCAGAAGCATCACCTTGCTGACAAAGGTCTGTATAGTTAAAGCTATGATTTTTCCAGTAGTCATGTACAGATGTGAGAGTTGGACCATAAAGAAGGCTGAGCACTGAAGCATTGATGCTTTCAAAGTGTGGTGCTGAAGAATATTCTTGAGAGTCCCTTGGACGGCAAGGAGATCAAACCAGTCGATTCTAGAGGAAATCAACCCTGAAGATTCATAAGAAGGGCTGATACTTTGGCCACGTTATATGAAGAGCCAACTCATTAGGAAAGACCCTGATGCTGGGAAAGACTGAGGGCAGGAGCAGAAGGGGGTGACAGAGGATGAGATGGTTGGATGGCATCACTGACTCAATGGACATGAGATTGAGCAAACTTTGGGAAATAGTGAAAGACAGAGGGGACCAGCATGCTACAGTCCATGGGGCCGCAAAGAGTCAGACATGACTTCGCGACTGAAAAACAACAAACCCTTTCAAACCTTCCAATTTGATGGTTGCTAGAAAGAAGTCCCATTAGTGGAAAAGTTTAAAGCTCCAGGCTATGAGTCCTCCTCAGAGAGCAGGGTGGGGGCAGCAGTGCACACAGGGGACCCTGGCTGAAATGGACTGCCCTACTGGCTCCTGCTGGACAAGGACTGTCCAGATTTGAGGTGGTCACACCGGGACCGTGGTAAGCCAAAAATCAGGTTCTGTCTTGAGCCACCGCTCAGCTCAGCTCCAGCCTCATAGACATGCAGGTCCAGGGCTGTCTTACATGCTTGCTAAAAAAGGAGAGAGAAACCCAGAGTTTCTAGATTTTGCTTCCATGTAGACCCATGCTGGAAGCATGAGTTTGTGATGCGATGCACCCACAACTGTATAGAAGCATCGAGGCCAATGCGCTAGAAGATGAGCTGAGGCTGGGTACTTTCCCAGCTTCCTCTCTCTTCCAGGACTAACAATCCAGTGTGTGGTAAAATTTACACATAACCCATCCTTCCTGGAGTTACCTCTCTGCTCCTCACGCTAAAGGCTGGTTCCTGGCCCCTGACTGCATGAACTGAGCTTTGCTTGGACACTCTCCTCTCATTTCAAGAAACAGCTGCCTCTGAGAAAGATTCCTTGTCCTGTGTTTACTGCTTTCTCCAGTGAGAGGCTTCTCAGCTGCCTGATTCCCTGGGCCTGATGTCGCCAACATCTTGCAGATATAAAATGGAAAATGGGCCTCTCATCAAAACCACGGCAGCTGTTTCACACTATCACAAAACAAAATCATCATCCTTGAAAACCAGATTTAGCAGTTTAAAAGAGCTGCTAAGACAAAATTAGATGAAGACAAGAGTGTGGTTTTGTGACTGACACTGCTTCTACCCAACCCTGTAATTCATGTAAAAACAACTTTAAAACATCAAATGGCTGAAGTTGTTTTGTTTTGTTTTTTCTCCATGGGATAAGCTTTCAGTCTCTCAATGCATCCTTGAAAATAATGCATAAATTTATATCATTACCCCTTTTAACAACCAATTCTGGGTAAGCATCATGTCAAAACTGCTGTGACTCAAATTACAGAGATGACACTTTTTTTTTTTTTTTTGACCCCCTATCCACAAAGGTGGTGAGAGAGTCAATTTCTATGAGAGATTCCGGGGGTTTCTAAGGAGAGAGGGGTCTGGAGTTCTCAGGAGGAGAAAAGGACAATTTTTTTTTTTTTCCTCTACATTCCTTAGTCTTCAGTTCAGTTCAGTTGCTCAGTCGTGTCCGACTCTTTGTGACCCCATGAATTGCAGCACACCAGGCCTCCCTGTCCATCACCAACTCCCAGAGTTCACTCAGACTCACATCCATCGAGTCAGTGATGCCATCCAGCCATCTCATCCTCTGTCGTCCCCTTCTCCTCTTGCCCCCAATCCCTCCCAGCATCAGAGTCTTTTCCAATGAGTCAACTCTTCACATGAGGTGGCCAAGGTACTGGAGTTTCAGCTTTAGCATCATTCCTTCCAAAGAAATCCCAGGGCTGATCTCCTTCAGAATGGACTGGTTGGATCTCCTTGCAGTCCAAGGGACTCTCAAGAGTCTTCTCCAACACCATAGTTCAAAAGCATCAATTCTTCAGCGCTCAGTTTTCTTCACAGTCCAACTCTCACATCCATACATGACCACTGGAAACACCATAGCCTTGACTAGACAGACTTTTGTTGGCAAAGTAATGTCTCTGCTTTTGAACATGCTATCTAGGTTGGTCATAACCTTCCTTCCAAGGAGTAAGTGTCTTTTAATTCCATGGCTGCAGTCACCATCTGTAGTGATTTTGGAGCACAGAAAAATAAAGTCTGACACTGTTTCCACTGTTTCCTCATCTATTTCCCATGAAGTGATGGGACCAGATGCCATGATCTTTGTTTTCTGAATGTTGAGCTTTAAGCCAACTTTTTCACTCTCCACTATGACTTTCATCAAGAGTCTTAGTCACATAAAATTTTTTTCTTTAATCCCAGAACTGATGATTACACAACAAACAACTCAGTTTAAACTCTGTACTAGGGATTATATAACACCAATGTATCCTGCTTGAGGACAGTTTCTCCTTCCTGTAAACCTTCTGACTAATCCTGATATCTTAAAATGTAAATTATGGGAGTGAGTCTTGTAGGATCCTTCTATTGCTTCTGCCTGCAATGTAGGAGACCCAGGTTTGATCCCTGGGTTGGGAGGATCCTCTGGAGAAGGAAATGGCAACCCACTCCAGTACTGTTGCCTGGAAAATTCCATGGATGGAAGACCCTGGTAGGCTACAGTACATGGGATCATAAAGAGTCAGACATGACTGAGTGACTTCACTTCATATTGTTAAGTTCTAATCCTGTTATCCTAAAATGTAAATTGTGGGACTGGGTTTGGTAAAATTTTTACAACCTTGAGACATTCCCTTGGTTTATTGTAATAACTAATTTAAAAAGTATATAATCCACTTGCTAAAGACTAGCGAGTGGGGCACTCTCCATCTCCCATCTGATGTCTGTGTCAGAAGCTTTCTCTGTCCTTTTTATACTTTAATAGAACTGCTACACAAAAGCTCTTGAGTGATCAAGCCTGGTCCCTGGTCCCAAAGTTAAATTCTTCAGAGATCATGAATCCGACACCATTCACTGTAAGCTATCATCTTTCCAGGACGTTTAGGACAAAGTAAGAACACTCAGAGCTCTAACCTCTCTGCTTTCTCTGTGTACACGTTTTCTGCTTTACTTTACTAACCCTTTGGTGTGCTTGTGTGAATGAATGACATGCCCTGTGTGAAGCAAATGATGAGCCCTGCTCTGTGGTTTCATGGTGCCTCGTGATGACTGAAGGGATCCCTCAAAAGGGGAACCTTGTCAGGGGTTTAAACTGACCTGCCAATGCCAAGAAATACCCAAGGTCCCTGTGAGGGGAGCAGCCAGAGATGGGCAAAGCGTGCTGGCCAAACTTTCCTTTCTCAGTCAGCTTTTCCTGGTCTCTGACCATTTCATAATTGCATGTGAAGTTAGAACTACTAACCTAATCTGTTGGATCTTAGACTTTCACTGGACTTGTGATTCATGCCATTACTATATACTTTTATTTAGACTCCAAGCTTGGTAGTCAGACTTGCTAGGAGTATGTTTAGTAACTAAGTGAAACCAGTGAACCCTGTCGTAGCTGTGCCTCTAAACTATATGGATGGAAGTGCTGCTAGCGAGCATGAGGTTTCTAAGAACATAGGTTCGGAATCCCAGTTTGGGAGTACAGTGGGTTTCTTCCTTTGGTAGTACTAGCTCTAAGAGGACTAGATAAAGCTCTCCAGTGGCTTACTGATGTGGCAGTGATACATCGCTTCTGCTGGTCAGGACTATACTCAGGAATGTGAATGGGCACATGGAAGATGGATGCTTCCCCTAGTAGTACTAGCTTGGGAAATATTTTGGGAAACTACTCTGGCAAATCAAACAAAGGTCATGGTTCTATCAAGCTAGAAATCAATTTGGGATGCCAGCAGGTCTACCCCTGGTGCATCTCCACTCCACCTCAGTGGTAGAAGTCGGAGGGACGAGTAATGCGCCTACGTCAGTAAGGGACAGACCAAGTCGGGCCAGGGAAGGAAAGCTTGGGTGGAAAGTCTATCTACCCCCCATCTAGAGCAGGGAGGGATGCCTCTGATGGAAGGAAGCAGGTGCTGGTCACCGTTTTTTTTCTCTTACAGATGCAAGGTACTCAAAGTTCCAGACTCACACCCTTGAATTGTGTCCTGAAAAACTGGGATAAGTTTGACCCCCAGAGTTTAAAGAAGACATGCCTGACTTTCTTTTGCAAATCTGCATGGCAACAGTATCCTTTGGAGAGCAGTAGACAATGGCCGGTTGAAGGGTCTCTTAGTTACGATACTGTTTTACAACTAGACCGGTTCTGTAGAAGACAACGGAAATGGGTAGAAGTGCCATATGTGTTACTCTTTTTCTCTCTGCAAGATATGCCAGACTTATGTCCTAAGGTCATAAGGTCTGTCCTCAGGGTACAGATTTGGATGTAAAGCCTTCAGCTCCCTCCTGTCCTCTTACTCTGCCTCTGCCTCTGTGTTCAGGGCTCACAACTGAACATGCTGAGGGTCAAGGAAGCCCTCCAGGAAGGGTTGCTTCAGTCTCGACAGAAGTTCAAACAACCCCATTTCCAATGCAGCCTCAGACTACTTTGGTTTCAATAGGAACTCAGACAAAGTAGAGGAGGCACAGACAACCAAAACTAAGGATGAGACAGAGGAGAAGAAGGAAGATAGGATGAGAAAAAGCAGGTTTCTCTAATCTATCCCTGGGAACATAAGTGAAGGGTAGCTACAGGGGCTGAGAAACAGCCACACAACTTACTGCCTCTTCAGGAGGACCCCACTGGGAAAAAATAACCAATCTATAAGAATCCATAAGCTCTTTTCTTACCCAGAGGTACAACAGATAAAGAGAGATCTGGGAGACTACCTAGAGGATCCAGAAAAGTACACAGAAGCCTTTATGGGACTAACTTTACTTTATGAGCTTACTTGGAGAGATATAATGACGGTCTTGGGACAGAATTTGGATCCTGACTTGATAGCTTGAGTTTTGCAAGAAACTACTGCTTTTGGAGATGAAGGGCTTGAGCGTGAGGCAAAGGGAAAGAGGGAACATGAAATAGTTCTCCTCCCTATGGGGAGCCAAGCAGTTCCCATAGCAGAGCTGGATTGGGATTATCATAAAGAGAAAAGGATATGGGAGCAGACTCACTTCTTCAATTACATTATTGAAGGGCTTAAGAGAGCTTGAACTAAACCTCTAAATTATGTTAAGCTGGCTGACATAGAACAGGGAGAGAAGGAAACTCTTGATAAACTCCTGGTAAATTCCTAGATAGACTACAGGAGGCTCTCTGCAAGTTTACTGATGTTGATCTTGAAAGTGCAGAGGAGAAATGATCTTAAAGGATAAATTTCTCCCTTGGTCAGCTCCAGATATCCACTGTGAGTTACAAAAACAGGCGTTCAGACCAAATCAGTCTTTAGAAAAACTGTTGCAGCTGGCTCAGACAGTATATTACAGTAGAGAATAGAAGGAGGAAAAATGACAACAGAAAAGAACCAAAGAAAAGGCCCAGGCTCTAGATGGCTGTGAAAACTGCTATGAATCAGCCTGAAGAGAAAAATGCCCAGAGGGATCCAGGTGAAAAGGGATGGGCTTGCTATTACTGTACAGAGGAGGGGCATCTCAAGCAAAGTTGCTCTCAGGCGTCTAAACCTCCCCCGACTCCCTGTCCGGTCTGTAAAGGACCATAACAGAGGAGAGAATGCCCCCAGAGGTGTAGGCCCCAGGGGTCAGGCTCTCAGAACAATCAGGACTAAATGTGCCCAGAGCCCCCACACTAGCTCCTGTCCCAATAACACCTGAGGAACCCAGGTATTAGTAACTGTGGGGGGCCAATCCATCGATTTCCTTTTGGACACTGAGGCAACTTTCTCTGTGCTCACTGAAGCCCTCAGTCCACTTTCTTCCCAATCCACTACTGGAATGGGACCTTCAGGATGAGCCAAACGCTGTTATTTCAATCATCCTTTAAGCTGCAGCTGGGACTTTGTGTTGTTTTTCTCACAAGTTTCTGATCATCCCAAAGTCTCCTTCACCCCTTCTTGGGAGGGATATATTGAACAAGGTCCAGACCTCTCTTTTCATGAATATGGAGCCTGCTCTTTCTCTCCCATTAATTGAACAAAATTCAGATCCTAAAGTGTGGGTTAATAGGAATATGGTGGGCCAAGCACAAAATGCTGTTTCTGTCATTATCAAACTCAAAGACCCTCACCTATTTCCACATCAAAAACAGTACCCACTAAAGCCTGAGGTTAAGGAATGGTTAAAACCCATCATTGACAATTTAAAGGATCAGGAGCTATTAATTCCCTGTAATAGTCTATGCAACATTCCAATTTGGGGTGTGAAAAAGTCAAATGATAAATGGAGACTAGTTCAAGATTTACAAATAATAAATGAGACTGTGGTTCCTTTTACTCATATGCCAAAAACAAATGGGTTTTCTTGCTTACAGGTCTGGGTAGACACTTTTCTGGATGGATTAAGGCTTTCCCTGACATAGTGAACAGGCTTAGGTAGTTATAAAAATTTTAATCCATGAAATTATTCCCAGGTTTGGGCTGCTGCGGAGCCTCCAGGGTGACAGTGTCTCCACCTTTAAAGCTGCTGTAACTCAAGGGATGTCAAAAGTTCTAGGAATAGAATATCACTTAAACTGTGTCTGGAGACTCCAATCTTCAGGAAAGGTAGAAAAGGCTAATGACATTATTAAGAGACATCTGCATAAATTAACTCAAGAGACTCAGGACAATTGGCTTAAAGTTCTACCCATAGCTTTAATAAGGGCTCGGACTGCCCCTAAAAAGGAGGGACTGTCCCCCTTTGAATATATCTATGGAAGACCCTTCTTATGCACAAACTTTGTTATAGACCGTGAAGCCTTAGAATTAACTATATGACTCAGCTTTCAGCCTTTCAAGAGACGTAATGGAAACTCCAGGAGGTGACTCCTGACCCAGCCTCTGAGTCAAACAAGCCACTGTTTGAGCCAGGCACCGAGGGCCTGATAAAGACTTTGGGATCTGGAGGCCAATTTCTCAAGCCCCTCTGGGAAGGCCCTTAACAGGTTATTCTTTCTTCTCCCACAGCTGTCAAGGCGCCAGGAATTGATTCTTGGGTGCACCACACTCAAGTTAAAAAGTGGCACCCTGACCAAAACTAAACAATGTCATTTTATGTGTTTATCCTCTATACTTTCACCTTTTACTTTTCAGATGGGTCTGATAATCTGTGTGGGCCTGCTTTGCTGACTCCAAAAGTTCTGAACCTCCGTTTGACCCTCAAGACAATGCTTTCCTGTCCTAGGCTCATTCTAGTCTCTGCGCTCCATAATCGGTCTAATTGCTGGGTCTGTGGAGCACTTTTCTCTTCATCAGTTGAAGGCTTCCTATGGTGGGTTTCTCCATTTCAAGGAAAAGACTTTCTTCAACTCTGTGAATATCTTCACCAACAAAAATCACGTGTGATGTCTCTCTTTAAAATCTGATGATATTTTGCAATCCTAAAATGGACTGCTATAACACTTTGTACCTTAACTATGGACGTAATGGGACTTTCAACTTTGATTATACATTATCTTGGTTTAATGACTATTTTGCTGTACATAAGAAGGTAAATGGGTCTAGATCTGGTGGTTTCCTACCTGGTGTTTATCAAATATGGGATGAGATCATATGGTTAATTCCTGAAAAGGGACACCTACTATCTAACGCTGCCATATGCTGGGAACAAATAGAACCATCCCCAGAAGTTAGCCTACAACTTATTAATAATGAATGGAAACAATTGGGATGCCTCAAGAAATATGCAATGTTATCATTCCTGTGTTTTCTGATCCCAGTTCAGGTCCTCCCTTTGCCTGGCCAGGTACTGATTGGGACTGGATCTCTCAGTCACGCTGGTTTGCTCCAAATGGGACCTACTGGATACGTGGCTCTTACTTATGGGCGTGGCTTCCCCCTGGCTGGATAGGGAGATGCACCTGAGGTTTACCTTAAACTCATGGCTTCATATTTTCAGAGCTTCCAGAGAAACTTGCTAATCTGCCACACCTTAAAACTCCCTGGGCAAGGTCTGTATTTCACTGGTATGATTATCTGGCTGCAATATTCATTCCCTCTCTGGGAACTATAGATGTTATGTTACGAGTTGATGCTCTGACTAACTACTCAACAGGCTTTACAAGATTCTCAAAAAGCTATTTCAGTCCTTAATGCTGAACAAGTACAAATGAGAAAGTCAGTTTTACAAAACAAATTGGCCTTCAATATTCTAATGGCTGCACAAGGAGGAACTTGTACTATTATTCATCCCCAATGTTGTACATATATACTAGGTATGAGTACTAATGTTACTCATTTTACTAAACACATGAACAAGATGATTCAGAAACATTAACT
The DNA here is from genome assembly GCF_002263795.3 of Bos taurus. Lineage (NCBI taxonomy): Eukaryota > Metazoa > Chordata > Mammalia > Artiodactyla > Bovidae > Bos > Bos taurus. Next base: position 12,288,291 of record NC_037348.1, read on the forward strand.
AGCTCCCCATGGTGGAAAACTATCGTAATTGTAATAATTCTAATTGTTCTGTTTTTCCTCTTTGCTCCCTGCATCTGTAACTATGTAACTGGATTTCTTTCTAACTGTTTGAAAGCTTTTAAGTTACAAATTGTTGTCCAGCTCCTAAGAGTGCCATAAATTCCTCCAACTATTGTCTGGGGCCCCTGATTCAGAGACCCTCAATATGAGGGTTAGGAGAATATGTTTCCTCAACAATGTAGGGACGATGTCCTTCAACAGCAGGAAGTAGTTATGGAATGAAAACGATGCTCCTTTCTCTTGGCAACATAATTCTCCTAAAAGAAAAGTGGGGAATGAGAGAGGCAGTTCCTAGGCAGGTTGACAAAAAGTCCAGGAATCCCTAAGAGAGGTGTCTGGGGTTCTTGAGGAGGAGATAGGGGTCTGGAATTCTCAAGGAGGAAGAAAGGACAAATTTTTTTTTTTTTTCCCTCTACATTCCTTAGTCTTAGTCACATAAAATGTTTTTTTTTATTTAATCCCAGAACTGATGATTACACAACAAACAACTCAGTTTAAACTCTGTGCTAGGGATTATATAACAGCAATGTATCCTGCTTCAGGACAGTTTCTCCTTCCTGAAAACCTTCTGACTAATCCTAATATCTTAGAATGTAAATTATAGGAGTGGGTTGGGTAGGATCTTTTTATTGTTAAGTTCTAATCCTGTTATCCTAATATGTAAAGTGTGAGAGTGGGTCTGGCAAAATTTTTACAACCTTAAGACATTCTTTGGATTTATTGTAGTAATTAATTTAAAAAATATATAATTCCCTTGCTAAAGATTGATATTTCTCCCAGCAATTTTGATTCCAGCTTGTGTTTTTTCCAGTCCAGCATTTCTCATGATTTACTCTGCATATAAGTTAAATAAGCAATGTGACAATATACAGCCTTGATGTACTCCTTTTCCTAGTTGGAACCAGTCTGTTGTTCCATGTCCAGTTCTAACTGTTGCTTCCTGACCTGCATACAGATTTCTCAAGAGGCAGGTCAGGTAGTCTGGTATTCCCCTCTCTTTCTGAATTTTCCACAGTTTATTGTGATCCACACAGTCAAAGGCTTTGGCATAGTCAATAAAGCAGAAATAGATGTTTTGGGGGAACTCTCTTGCTTTTTCCATGATCCAGTGGACGTTGGCAATTTGATCTCTGGTTCCTCTGTCTTTCCTAAAACCAGCTTGAACATTTGGAAGTTCACGGTTCACCTATTGCTGAAGCCTGGCTTATCAATAACCCCAGATATGCAGATGACACCACCCTTATGGCAGAAAGTGAAGAGGAACTCAAAAGCCTCTTGATGAGAGTAAAAGTGGAGAGTGAAAAAGTTGGCTTAAAGCTCAACATTCAGAAAACTAAGATCATGGCATCTGGTCCCATCACTTCATGGCAAATAGATGGGGAAACAGTGGAAACAGTGTCAAACTTTATTTTTGGGGCCTCCAAAATCACTGCAGATGGTGACTGCAGCCATGAAATTAAGAGACGCTTACTCCTTGGAAGGAAAGTTATGACCAACCTAGATAGCATGTTCAAAAGCAGAGACATTACTTTGCCAGCAAAGGTCCGTCTAGTCAAGGCTATGGTTTTTCCTGTGGTCATGTATGGATGTGAGAGTTGGACTGTGAAGAAGGCTGAGCACCGAAGAATTGATGCTTTTGAACTGTGGTGTTGGAGAAGACTCTTGAGAGTCCCTTGGACTGCAAGGAGATCCAACCAGTCCATTCTGAAGGAGATCAGCCCTGGGATTTCTTTGGAAGGAATGATGCTAAAGCTGAAACTCCAGTACTTTGGCCACCTCATGCGAAGAGTTGACTCATTGGAAAAGACTCTGATGCTGGGAGGGATTGGGGGCAGGAGAAGAAGGGGACGACAGAGGATGAGATGGCTGGATGGCATCACCAACTGGATGGACATGAGTTTGAGTGAACTCCGGAAGTTGGTGATGGACAGGGAGGCCTGGTGTGCTGCAATTCATGGGGTCGCAAAGAGTCGGACACGACTGAGCAACTGAACTGAACTGAAAAGACTAGCAAGTGGGGCACTCTCCATCCCCCTTCTGATGTCTGTGTCAGAAGCTTTCTCTGTCCATTTTTATACTTTAATAAAACTCTGCTACACAAAAGCTCTTGAGTGATCAAGCCGGTCCCTGGCCCTGAAGCTAAACCTTCTTCGTAGGAGATCATGAATCTGACACTGTAAGCCATCAGTGGCTGTGGTGCTATCTTGGTGATCTCTCTATACTCTGCTTTGTCTAGATGGGAGCATATAAGGCAATACATTCAGCTCTTACACTGATAAAATATGAAGCTTATGTCTGAGATTTTTCAGTGATTAATACGTTGTAAGGTAATTTTTTTTTTCCCTTTTGAGTCAGCAACTGGTAAATAACTGATGCTAAAGATTATTATTCCTTGACCAAATTATTTTAGAGGCCATGACTTACTTTTATTTTTGCTTTTTATTTTGCTTTCTTTGAGATCTAAGATCTCAAAATAAATATATTTGTAAAGAATTTGGAAAATAAATAACATTTAGAAAATAAATTTATAAAGAATGCCCTCCAAAACTTGCAGTTATTACAGAATTGTCTGTCTGTCAGCCATGTCTGCTCTTATTCTGACAGAATTTTTATGGGAAAATATATTACTTTTTAATCTTTTGATTGGTATAATGTTTTAAAAGGTTATGATTAAGCTCTTTTTTCCTTTCCATGTGAAACAAAATAATTGCATTTTTTGGCTCTTTGCATATCCTATTGTATAAGTTAGATTTTTTTCTTTACTCTTGGGCTTTTTTTCTGAGCCAGTTAATGAATTTCCCTGAATAAGTTGCCTGGTTTTTAATCCAAGACTTTTTTATCAGAGATAATTTGATGTGTTAATCATAGATCAGGACCAGGCATAGGTCAGGACAAACATCAGTTGCCAGTTTTTATTTTGACTAGTTAAAAGTAAATGTACTGAGACTGACATCTATCTGCTAGAAATGCTGGAGAATGAGGAAGGAAATGGAGAAAGAAGAATATATTGGAAATTGTTTAGGATTCCCTAAGCATCAGTGAGGATGCTTAGGTAATTGTCATTCTAGAAGTGTTGTGTGCCAGAGGAATAGTAAAAAATGATTCTGCAACGTCGATGGACTGAGAGATTGTCATTCTAAATGAAATAAGTCAGAAAGAGCAAAACATATATGATATCACTTACGTGTGGGATTTAAAATATACCATAGATGAACTTATCCAAGAAGCAAAAACAGACTCACAGACATAGAGAACAGACTTCTGGTTCAAGGGGATGGATACAGGAGGAAGTTTGGGATCCACAGAAGCAGACTCATATATAGGATGAATAAGCAACAAGGTCTAACTGCACAGCACACGGAACTATATTTATTAAAGTTGAACCATAAACCATAATGGAAAATAATGTGAAAAATAATGTATATGTGTGTATAACTGAATCACTTTAGTGTACAGTAGAAATTAACACAATATTGTATATCAACTGTGCACTTGTATGCTAAGTCACTTCAGTCATGGCCGACTCTTCGCGACTCCATATACTGTAGCCCACCAGGCTCCTCTGACCATGGGAATTCTCCAGACAAGAATAATGGAGTGGGTTGCCATGCCCTTCTTCAGGGGACCTTCCAGACCAGGGATCAAACCCCTGTCTATTATGTCTCCTACATTGGCAGGTGTATTCTTTACCACTAGTGCCATCTGGGAAGCCCATTTGAACTATACTTGAATTTTTTTTTTTTTTTTTTTTAAAGAAGTTCTTCTGTTTGGAGAACTAGAAATGATCCTCTCCCTGCTGACAAATTTTGCCAAGAAAGGAGCCATCAAATGTGAGAGTAAAACCTCGAAAACAAAGTCAGAAGTTTCAAGCCTGACCCCCTGAGTTCAGTAAAATGAGAGCAAGGCCTGAAACTCTAGTGTCTTGGGGAGGACTCCCTGCAAGAGGAGCCCCGGATGTCCTCTCAAAGGCATTTGGGACAAACCCATCAGCTGCGGAGGTCAGTGCCCGCCTGGACTCACACCGGCGGGTGGCCAGTCAATCATTCTGTCCAATATAAAGCCTCATTTTCTTTAAAAGAACGTGTGTGTACTTTGTTCCAGGCAAGGGACGCAAGTGACCCCAGACTAACGGCAAGCTGTGCCCTGACCCAAATCAAAGGAGCACTCCAGCACCTGCCATTTGTCAGGTTCCTTTCAGCAAAGTCGTCATGAAAGAGAAATAATTTTCCTCACTTTTAAAGTGTAGTTCTTGGGGGAAGCAGATGTTGAACAGCAGCCCAGCAACCTGGTACAACAGTTTAGACCAGGAAGTAGAGAAAAAAATAGATGCAACAGAAGCTGCAGAGGGAATTGAAAAAGGCAGAGCATAATTACCTGCATCAGAATGGAGCCTGAGGACCGGCGCTAACATCATTACTCTTACATTAAGGGGAAGAGGATTTTCCTCTAAACACAATCAGTGCTTTGCCCTTAGATACCAACAATTCTATAGAGGGCAGGGAAGGCGGGGAAACTTTCAAGAAGGTGAGAAGGCAGAAAGAGGAAATTAGACAGACAGACAGAAGGGCACCTTTCTTTTTCAATACTCTTGGCCTCACTGTTGGCCTCTCCAATCCACTTACTTTTTTGGCAGGCACCCGTGTTGCATTAAAAATTAATCTTGCGATTCTAATAGATTATTGCTGTGCTTGCATTGAATGGCAGGATGGTGCAGAGAGACACGATGGAGTTCATGTGTTTCCCAGAGTCGCAGTGAAGTTTCAGTCATCACTGCATTATATAATTGCAACATTTCAGTCCTTACAGTACTGATGATTCTTTTTTTTTAATTGATTGAGGTATAGTTAATTTACAATGTAGTGTTAGTTTCAAGTGTACAGGAAAGTGATTCAGATTCTTTTCCGTTATAGGTTATTATTACAAGATACTGAGTATAGTTTCTGTGCTACACAGTAGGTCCTTATTGTTTATCTATTTTGTACATAGCAGTGTGAATCTGTTAATCCCCAAGCTCCTAATGTATCCCTCCTCCCACTTTCCCCCTTTTCTGTGTCTGTGAGTCTACTTCTATATTGTAACTAAATTCACTTGTATCATTTTCTTTAGATTCCACAAATGAGTGATATCATTTTCATATTATGAAAGTAACTCAGACAGAGAAAGGCAACTGTCAGCTGATTGCTTCTTATTAAGACATAGAGGGATTGGGTCCTGATCATGGTCAGGCACCTGGATTCAGACTCTCATTTTTCCAGTTCCTAACTGGCTATCCTGGGCAAGTTGCTTAAGCACACTGTTACTCCATCTTTTAAATGGACAACTGATACTACATACTCGTGTGTGTGTGTGTACTCATTAAGCAACTACAACAATTTCAAACTGACAGCCAATAACTACTACCTGGTATTATTATTAATTAAACTCCAAAGTAACAAATTAAGATCAATCTAAAGTAAGCCTATTTCAGCTTCCAGTGTTCTCTTAAGGTCAACAGGCATGGGATAAAGTCTCTCTAAAACCATGAGCCCAATAAGACCATAAGCTTTCCTAAACCAAGACAAGATACGTCATCCATATCAACTGATGGCTGGGTCCAGTTTTTAGAATTGCTATGTCATGCATGCAGGGCTGGTTAAAATGTTTTTTAAACAGGAGCCCGATGAAACCATGGAGGAGAACAAGACAGAGGGCTGAAAAAACCCTCACAGGCAAGTGACAGAATTCAAGATCCAAGCAGGCGGTGATGCCCTGAGCTCAAAGTCTTTACAAGCTAAGCGGTCGATGTGGCTGCCTAAGATCGGCCCCCAGTATGGCCCTGAGAGAACTAATAAAGGACCTGGCAGTGAGCAGAAGCGAGAGGAATGCACTTGGCTGAAAGATTGACTGATCTTGCTACAGATCAGATGGATGGCTCTAAATGACCTGGAAAGACATTCCCAGAGCCCTGGGCCGCAGCAGGAAGAGCCCAGACACCACTCACACTTCTGAAGCAGTTATTAGTGACTGAAATCGCCGTTGACAACTGCAACTTCAGTTTCGAGTAATGGTTTAACAGCATCAACTTGAGGAAAGGTTACATCTCAGCGTGTCTGGTATACTGCTGACACTTAAAGGAAATAATTGGTAGATTTAGAGCAGAGAGAGAAGCCAGTGGGTAGAACAGGAGGGGCGGTCAAAACTTAGGGCAGAGTTTCTGTGTGATTGTGGGAAACAGAGCCAGGAATCCTGGCTGGGTTGCAGCACTGAAATCCTCTGCACACACAAGCACACACCCACACACGTACACACAGACACCACCCACAATCTCCAATGCTCCATGAAAACCAAAGAGCCCTGTGTGTTTCCCTCTGTCGACTAGTCACAGGATTCTTCACGTGCCTATGTTTGCCAGTTGGAATGTGTTGCAGTTTTACAAATACCACATTGAACAGAGAAAGAAATGTGCTTAACCAGCACCTTTGGGGTGTGGGAGGATCTGTGAGCAGGGCAATTAGACCTTTTTATTAGGCTTGCTCCTCTGTAGATTGACATAAACCATCAATAAGACACGTGGCTCCCACACCTACCTGACTGTCATCACGTTTCAATCAGCAGGGTTTGATTTTGGGGAGGTGCTGAAGGATTGTGTTGGCAGGAGGGAGGCTGGAGACATGCTGTAGGCAAAAAAGGAAAAGCCTCTGTGTGTGTGTGTCTCCTGTCTGATTAATTCCTCAGCAGTTCCCACATACAGAGCTATCTTTGCCTTCACCAAAGTAATACACATAAGTGGTAAGTTTGTTGTCAAATTTATCCAGATTTTGATCCCCAACATCTTTTAATTTAACGATCTTGATACCATGAGGCTTTCCTTTAGAAGACAATATTCCTAGAGGTTTTATTAAGAAGTGACAACTCTAGAAAATTTTTTAATATTTTCCAATCTCAGAAACAGCACTTTTGCAATTTGTATATTGCATGTAAATTGCACTGTATTTGTATTTAGACATTTGTATAAAATTTGTATTTTTTTATTGCCTTCCGGCCTTCCCTGTTTCTCCTTCCTTCCTTTTCCCTTTTTTTTCTTTGAATTATGTTTCCTCTGCTTATCTTGCTCCTCTGTCAATCGGTGGGAAGATACAGAAGAATAATACACATTTAAATGACACCCATCATGACATAGGATCATAAAGCACATTAATAGGTTGGCCTGAATAGCATGAAAGGCCTAGAGGACTGCCCTAACTTCACACAAAATGGATCAACCTTCAGTTTGAATGAGAGAACCTGTGTTAGAAGTAAAAGCAACATGGTAGATTTGAAGAATGTTCTCCTAAATCACTCCTAGTTGCTGCTGATTGAAAATATTTAGATGGGGACCTGACATGCTGAGTTAAGTGTCTACCCTGACTCCTGTGAAGGATGTCTGGGGAATCACTGGAATTGAATTCACCATTGAAACAGGCTCATGCACTTATTTTCTCTGTGAAACCACTAAGCTAAGGTTAAAAGCATAAAATAGAAAAAAAGAGAGAGAGAAAGAAAGAATAAAATGAGTGCCCAAAAAAATCAGCCAAAGTTTGGCCTCCCCTGCAATCTGGCTCCTCTCCAGTGAAAGATAACCCATCTTCGTCAAGGGCATTCCCAGAGCCCAGCTAGTCTCATCCGGTGCACCTTGCAGGCCGTTGTTATGTAGAACAGGCTCCCACTGTATTGAGCCAAAGAGCTGCCTGCTCAGGCTCCTGGCAGAGTATTCACCTGGGAGGTGGTAAGTCTTCAGTCTATTCCCAGAGTGACTCATGTTCCCCATAATTAATTCTTCCAGTGGACATCTATATAACTCCACACTCTCATGGTCATTATGAACCGGTGTGATGGCTCCTGAAGACAGCTCTAGGACTGCGTTGTGGTGCTGTGGGGGTCCCATGGAGACCAGCTCGTTATGGCTGGAAGGCGAACAGTGAGGTGAGCTCCACAGGTGCACGTGTACACACACACACGGGAGACTCGCTCAGGAGAACTGCTGAGATGACTTTTATTCTAGCGCAGGAGGTGCTTGTGAGGCCCATGCGCTGATAGCATCCATGGAGCTGGGAATGAAAATGTACTGCATTACAACAAGCTCAGATTTCACAAGCGAAAGCTGCACACTGACATTTATATTAGCGTAGTTTGACATGACCTAACCGCTCAGATGGGATGAAGAAAAAACTCTCTTCCACATTCGCCCACCCCATCCCATAAAGGGCACTGCTCCCAGGTCTGCAGGGGTAATAGATCATGCAAAATGTTGCAAAAATCCTGCTGGCTGTTGCCCCAGAATGCAGAAACCCCCAGGTAGTCAAAATACCATGTTTTCTACAGAAGTTTTAAATCTGAGAGGAAACAATCCATGCATCGAAAATGTGGAGAAGCATTCTAGCTAAAGCAGTGGTCCTCAAACCCCACTAAGCCAGAGCTTAGTGCTTTAAAATGCAGATTCTGAAACTTACGTCCTAAGCAAAATCATTTTGGCTTGAATAAGGCCCAGGAATCTGCACATCTAACAAGCTGATTCTCTCTGTGCTATAGCTATGATTGTAGGTATTAATCCAGCACTACAGGCATCAATAGGGTAGAATAATACATTATTTTAATTTATGATATTTTAAATATTATTAGGTTACTAATTACATGCATGTGTGCATGCTCAATCGCTTCAGTCATGTCCAGGCTCCTCTGTCCATGGGATTCTCCAAGCAAGAATACTGGAGTGGGTTGCCATTCTCTCTAGGGGATCTTCCTGACCTAAGGATTGAATGTGCTTATCCTGTGTCTCCTGCATTGTAGGAGGATTCTTTACCACCCAATCACTGGGGAAGACCTGTTAATTACATATACACACATATAGTTAATCATTTATATTATTACCACAGACTGAATTTGTACTAGTAATCAGGCTATCAAGAATTCCAGACATTAGAAACGTGTAGTACAGCAGAGTAGACTGGCCTTAGCGTGTGTCAAGCCACTTTGCAATCAGTTCACAGATCTGGGAATTTTCACCAGCAAGGTGAACATCCCCCTGTAGTAGAGGAGACCCAGGGAAATGAAGTCTTAAGAACCAGTTTAGGGCAAAGGTGCCATTAGAACTTTGATCTTTTCACTGTCATTTTCAGTGAGGAGTTTCAGGCTATAATAATATCATTGTTCTACTCATCACAATCACATTAAAATTTTTTTATTTATTAATTTATATTTGGCTGTGCTGGGTCTTTTCTCTGGTTGCAGCGAGTGGAGACTCCTCTCTAGCTGCGGTTCATCGGCTTATCTAGAGAAGCATGGCAGTGTTCTCTTGTTGCAGAGCATGGGCCCCAGGGCACATGGACTTCAGTAGCTGTGGCTCGTGGACTCAGGAGCTGCAGTTTCCGGGCTCTCGAGTATAGACTCAGTAGTTGTGACCCACAGGATTAGTTGCTCTGTAGCATGTGGGATCTTCCTGGATCAGGGATTGAAACTGTGTCTCCTGCATTGACAGGTAGATTCTTTACCACTGAGCCACCAGGGAAGCCCTAATCACAGATTTTTAATGAGGATTATCTGACATATTCCTTATGCTCAGTTGGTGAAGTGGGTAGCATATTTTGAAAAGAAATTTGCCAATGAAGAACATGCAGTTTAGGAAATGTAAGTAACTTGGCACATGGCCACCCTCCTAGTAAGTGGGGGAGCAGGATTCAAACTTGAGGTCTTCAACAGCAGAACCCACACTCTTAATCATCATGTGATATATCCATCTACTCATCATTTTGCAAGGATACATACAATGTTCACAATCTGTCAGACCTTGATTCAAGTGATGGGGACACAGTGATGCTCACACCACAGTCTTTAGAGCTTGCAGGCAAGTGTGATGGAAGCCCCCTGCACGCCCTCCTCCGACCTGGGCAATAGGACATCATAAAACTTATGCCATGATGGACATAGACTTGCCTCTTGTGGTGCACTTAGGTAAGACTTCCAGCAACAGGAAACTTGGACAGAGGGATAACTGGGATTGGGACAGGGAAAAGTGAACCAAGCAGAGGGAACAGCATCTGCAAAGGCCCAGAAATGAGAGCACATTTGGAGGAACAGCCAGGCAAGTACACTCGGAGGCTGTGCACTTACACATGCCACTGTCCAGCTAAGTCGATTGAAAACAGGAATTCAATCAGCAAGAGCTGCTTAACCACACAATCACCACTAGCTCAGTGGACCTAGAGGATTCACTCAGCTTCATGGTACAGTAAGGACAATGATGTCACCAAGAGAGGGGGTGGGATATGGCGAGAAGAATGTGGGTTTTCAAGTCACAGAATCTGCACTCAGCCCTCTCCAACTTCCACTTATTAGCTGAATAATATTGAGAAGTCTTTAACCCTTTCTGATCTGTAGTTTTCCCAATCATACATGAGAATGAATAAAGCCAGGATTCTTGAGGATTAGTAATAATCTATTTAAATGCCTGACACACACACAAACAACTAAAGCAAAGTCAGTTTACACACTTGGAAAAGTATTTGAGACCTATTTAAAAGCAATGATTTCATTATTATAGAAAATATTCCTTCAAATCAGTTACAAAGACCATTAAGCCTATAGCAGGATGGACAAAGAATATGATCAGAGGGTTCACAGGAAAAGAAACACAGAAGAGTCTTAAATGCATAACATTTTAAAAGAAAATGTGCTTGCCCTTACTCATATGAAAATAAGTACAAATTGAAACCACAATCAGATTTAATTTTCTACCTTTCAGATAATCACAGTCCAAAAAAGATTTACCATCACTCCATGTTGGAGACAGAGGCACGAGGTTCATTTTAGCAATATCTGTTAAACGTTGCAACCTACAGGCTCTGTTACCCAGTGATTCCACTTTTAGAAATCCATCATGCAGATTACCGACACAGGTGTACAGAGAAGTATGAAGGAAAATGTTCATTGCAGCATACTTGAAACAAATTATTTGAAACAAGGTAAATGACTGGAAAAAGGCCTAGTTCAATAAGTCATGGTACAGAGAAACAGTGTAACACAAAGCAACTACTACAGTAAAGGAGTCAGCTCATTCAAGAAATGTTGCAGAATGATCTCCAAGTAGGCAGCTATTGGTATTAAAAGATATATTTAATCCTGCATGCTTGCATGTGCATACTGTATCCCTGGGATAATATAGCACAACTTGATGGCATTGATTCCCCCCTGGAACAGGGAACTCAGTGGCTTGAGCACAAAATTGGGGGGACAGTTTGCACATTTTAAATGTTTTATATACTAATAACATGAAAAGACTTTGCAAAGGAGCAGAAAACTTAAAATATAGCCAATAAAATATGAAGACCTAATATATGGTGGTCTCTGACACGTAACAGCCTAATCTTGAATGTAGTAAGGAGGAATGCCATATTCTCACTCTGTGTCCCTTATGAAAAATACCCCCTTCTGCCCTCTGGGTTGACCTATCATTGATGAAGAAGCGTCATAAGCAATACTGGAGCAGAACTAAATGGGCATGCTAGCTATCACACGTGCTGTGTGATCCTCTATTCTAAACGTAGAACTTTGCTCATCCATGCACTGGAGCAGTGGAGTGGAACAAAAGATAAGATTTTGTTCTAACTGCAAATTCCTCTTGCAAGGCATGGTCCAGAACATTCATAAGACATTTGGTCTGCCAATAGGTTTTTTAGATCTTGTCCTGTCCAAAATCATTTAGAATGAGCCACGTATGTTCATGGACATTTTTGATAGGACCAAATTCAAGGACCTTTGGGCATGAACCAAATGTATTATGGATCTTTAGAACAGGATGAAATGTCTGCTAACGACAAATTCCAGCTCCATCCATCATCTTATAAGCTGTGTGACCTTTTGCAATTAAGCGAACCTCTCTGAGACTTACTGCATTCATAAATCAAAGGAAAATAATTTTTTCAGCAATGATGAGAGCATTAAATGAGATAATGTTTCAGAACAGCAACGGAAATACAATAGCTGTTTAGTTTTGCTGCTACATTCAAGAAGAAAATGTCCTTTATTTTTTTGCTAACCTGCGGTCATATATGGATGTGAGAGTTGGACTGTGAAGAAGGCTAAGTGCTGAAGAATTGATGCTTTTGAACTGTGGTGTTGGAGAAGACTCTTGAGAGTCCCTTGGACTGCAAGGAGATCCAACCAGTCCATTCTGAAGGAGATCAGCCCTGGGATTTCTTTGGAAGGAATGATGCTAAAGCTGAAACTCCAGTACTTTGGCCACCTCATGTGAAGAGTTGACTCATTGGAAAATCCTCCGATGCTGGGAGGGATTGGGGGCAAGAGGAGAAGGGGACGACAGAGGATGAGATGGCTGGATGGCATCACTGACTCAATGGATGTGAATCTGAGTGAACTCCGCGAGTTGGTGATGGACAGAGAGGCCTGGCGTGCTGCGATTCATGGGGTCGCAAAAGAGTCGGACACGACTGAGCGACTACACTGAACTGAACTGAACTTACTGCAGATGATGTTCAGATATTGACGGCTTTGGAGTTTTAGATTATTATTTTTCAGAAGACCTAATAAGAGCATAGATCCTTGTTCTTGGGTTCTGGTTCAGACTCAGGCACTAATTTTTAGCACAGTCTTGGAAAAGTCATTCATTTTGTCTGTTTTAGCTTTTTTAAAAACTGCAAATAGTATTGTAAATCATATTCATCATAATTGCATCACTTCACAGAGTTGTAATTTGTGAGTACAGGTGAAAAGTGTACTCACACATAACAATTTAAAGTTAAAAACCTTTTTATAAATAAACCAAAGTAAGTGCCTTATATTGTATAAAATGTTCCTCCCCAGATGAGTAACAGGCTGAGGGGATTGTGCAGGGACATCCCAGCCACATATACCCCCTCAATTCCATCCCTACAATAAGCCCTCTGGTAGTATATAAAGTTTTTAGACACTGATACAAACTCATATTTTAATAGGTAGCTGACAAGTAGTTTTGAGAAAGAAACTCTCTCATGGAAATATGAACAATGGTTGAAAGAGGTAATGATTGGCCTGGAAGCTACTTGGGGGCGGTGGAAAGGGAGAGAAAAGAAGAAAATCACAGTTATGGTGTAGGACTTTCAGGTATCCACAAAGAACACTGCAGGTTGGGAATCCAAGACCCATCTACTTCAAATTGGTCAGGCTAGGTCAGAATGACCATCATCAAAAGATCTACAAACAGTAAACACCAGAGAGGGTCTGGTGAAAACTCTTGCACTGTTGCTAGGAATGTAAACTGATACAGCTACTATGGAGAACAGTATGGAGATTCTTTAGGAAAAAAAAAAAAAAAAAAACAGGAATAAAACTACCATATGATCCAATAATCCCACTATTGGGCATATACCCTGAGGAAACCATAATGGCATAATTTAAAAAGACACATGTAACCCAATGTTCATTGCAGCACCATTTCTAAAACCAGGACATGGAAGCAACCTAGATGTCCAGTGACAGATGAGTGGATAAAGAAGCTGTGGTATATATATACAATGGAATATTATTCACCCATAAAAAGGAAAGCATTTGAGTCAATTCTAAGAAGGTAGATGAACCTACAGCCTATTATACAGAGTGAAGTAAGTCAGAAAGAGAGAAAAAATGTCATATATTAACACACATATATATGGAGCCTAGAAAGATGGTACTGATGAAACTAATTGCAGGGCAGCAGTGGAGACACAGAGAGAACAGACCTGTGGACACAGTTGGGGAAGGAGAGGGTGGAACTAATGGAGAGAGGAGCATTGAAACATATGCATCACCATACACAAAATAGACAGCCAATGCGAATTTGCTGTGTGATGCAGGGAGCTCAAACTTGGCGTTCTCTGACAGCCTAGAGGGGTGGGATGGGGTGGGAGATGGAAGGGGATTCAGCAAGGGGGTACACATGTATGCCTATGGCTGATTCATGCAGATATAGGGCAGAAACTAACAGAAAATTGTAGACCAATTATCTTCTCATTAAAAATATATTTTTTTAAAAAAAAGCAAAGAACTAAAAAAGAACAACAGCAAAACTTGTCAGGCTAGATTAGGGGAACTTGAACAAGAGATATGGACCCAACAGGGCAGGAAAAACCCACCTCCTTGACAGCTATGCAATAGCACCAAAAGCAGGAGTCCAGTTGGTTTCGGATGACTGACCAGAGTCTCATGGGACTAAGGAAAACTCTGTGTTGGACTTAATTTCTCAGCTGACCATACTGGCCCCTGCACTTAGTCTGTAGGCATATAATCTTTTCTGCCTAACACAATTAATTATCTGCTAAATTCCCACATGTAGTTACTCTGTACTCAAAACACTGAGCTAAACATTTCCTTATTAAGAGTTTCCCACTAAGAGTAACCATACAACATGAATTTTTTCAAAATAATCTTTATCCTTCTTTCTATTTAAAAATAGTATCACTTTTTTTTTTTTTTTTGCCACTGTGTAGCATGCAAGATCTTAATTGTTTCCTGATCATGGATGGAACTCGTATACCCTGCAATGCAAGCTTGGAATCCTAACACTGGACCATGAGGGAGTTACCTCCGAATAATCTTAATTTCAAATATAGTGTTATTTTGGCCTCAGGAACCATCAAGATAACTTGGGAATTCCCATATTTGTGCAATTTTTATTACGTTAATCACTCTAGAAAGAATTGTATTAAAAAGTACATGTATGTTAGGAAGGTTTTCATAAAAGAATGAGTGCTTGAAAAATATCTAGTTAATCAAAAGACAACAGTTGTTGAGCCTCAAGTGTCAAAGGACATGTCTGTGTCCTCTGGTCCTATTCACTTTGCAGTGAAAATATTTGGATTATCTGCCAATAGGAAAATCCTCAGGATTTATAGGGCTATAAGGCAAAGCTGATGGCATCAAGAGAAAGTAAAGTTTTTCCAACTGCTTCTGTAAACAGTCATTGTGTCTGCCAATCAAATCACTTTAAGTGTTCCAGTCCATTTAATTATTACATTTTATTTTAACATCAAAATGAGTACAAAGAGCAGGGAAAGAAATACATGTTATGATCAGAATACTCTTCAAGAAAATTACATATTAGGGATAAAAAGCTCATAGACCTATATTCTTAGCATAGAAAACATGATTCCCCATTGAAAGTGCCTCAAATTCATAAGTTATAGCAGCAGATGTGGCAGCCAGAGCAGCAGGCTGGGAATGTCAATGCGGCTTGGGGGAACTGTGAAACCGAGGATAAGCAGCAGGCCTTCTTGGATGACAGGTCAATGTGAAACGAGAAACCAGCCTCCATCCGATTCCCACTGCATGGATGTCAACATCAGAAAATGCTCCATCACACAGCTAGTAGAAGCACAGCCTGATGGACACAGAGCCTGACCTTGCTTCCCCAGGAGACAATCCCTGAAGGTCATGGGTGAGGAATACTGGCAAGGGTCACTGAGGGGGGCGTGCGAGTACAGCTGCTTGCTCAAAATCCATGCTCTAATCAACAGGACTCAGCCTCAAGGGGTTGTCATGCCAGCCCTCTCTGCGGCACTCACTGAACCAATGAAAAGCAAAGCCCTGGAAAGGGCTCTCGCTTTTCAAGATCCAAAGCTGCATGGAAAGGAAAGCATGAAGAAAAGGATTAAAGCAAGGTCCAGCATGCATGGGAGGGCCAAACTAGATGGACATGTTGAGCAGCACTTGAGTCCTTTGTTGCAGAACCGAAAGAGAGCTCTGCTTAAAAGTGATGAAAAGAAAGGGGAAGAGAAATGGTGGATGGATGGGTGGATGGCTGGGTGGGTGGGTGAATGGATAAAGAAACAACAGGTAATATGTTTGGCTTCCCTAGTGGCTCAGATGGTTAAGAATCTGTTTGCCAATGCAGGAGACCAGGGTTTGATCCCTGGGTCAGAAAGATCCCTTGGAGAAGGGAATGACCACCTACTGTAGTATTCTTGCCTAGAGAATCCCATGGACAGAGGAGCCTGTCTATGGTCCATGGGGTCACAAAGTGTCAGACACGACTGAGCCACTGTGAGAGGATAGGTGGACAGAAGGATGGATGGATGGATAAATAAATGATAGCTAATGTGTTTAGATTTATAGTTACACCGTTCTATCAATAATTCTATCTGTACTTAAAACCACCTCTCTTCATACATATGTAGCCATGCTTGAGGTACGCTGACTCAGGCAGTGAGCACACAGCCCTCGCTTTTACATAATCAGAGATGTCTAACTTCCCCAGTTGATGCTTCAAAATGAAATCCTGCCTTGTGGCTTCCTGTGATGTGTAGAATCTTGCACAACCCCAGAGGCACCTATCAGACTTCCTGTTTTATTGGGTAGCTGGAGGCTGCTAAGATTCAGGGCAAGGGGAGTCATACATCCTGCCTCTAGTAAAGGGGTCATCAGCTGGACGGCACTGTGCCTTTAGCAGGGGCCTCAGTGTCCAAAGCATTAAGGCTGTTTATTTTCTGCACTTCCTCCCGTCGTCCACCCTGGCCTGCTTCCTCTGCACCCACTTGTGTCCTTTCATTAGGTTTATCGTCAGTGACTACTAGCTGGCCTGGAAGTGGAGATGTTAAGCTGAGCCTGCAAAGCTAGAAGCTCATGAGGCCTTCCAGCTGGAAAGAAGGAGGACATAGTGATGGTCCTTTCAGGTGGAAAAAAGAGATCTGGTTCTTGTACATTTGTTCAAACTAATAATACACATGGAGGTAAACTCCACCTGACACAGACTCCATTTGTCCTGATTCTTAGCCCATCTCGGGGAAAAACAAAAGACAGAAAAAATTAATAAGACATATAATAGCCTACATGCTTGCAAAGAATCTGAAATTAAAGATGGAATTAATGACTTCACTTATTGACTCAACAGATACTTGCTGCAGCTGCTGCTACTGCTAAGTCACTTCAGTCGTGTCCGACTCTGTGCAACCCCATAGATGGCAGCCCACCAGGCTCCCCCGTCCTTGGGATTCTCCAGGCAAGAACACTGGAGTGGGTTGCCATTTCCTTCTCCAATGCATGAAAGTGAAACGTGAAAGTGAAGTCGCTCAGTCGTGTCCAACTCTTAGCGACCCCATGGACTGCAGCCCACTAGGCTTCTCAGTCCATGGGATTTTCCAGGCAAGAGTACTGGAGTGGGTTGCCATTGCCTTCTCCTCTCAACAGATACTTAGGTTACAGCAAAAGATATTGTAACTGTACATCTGTGTTCTCTAACAATAACAGCATAAATGTTTCAGTTTAGCCTGAGGAGGCTACCCATGCTTCTACATGTTTGGATTTCATAAACTTCTAGTAGGAAAAATAGGTATAGGTGAAACTTACCAGTCAAAATGGTAGTGCTAGTAGTGAATACTGTCAAAGGTTGCGACCCTAATTGCTTTATGTGGATTATCTTTAAACCCAGAGATAACCTTATGAGCTAAGAATTATGACAACAACCTCGTTTTGTAGAAAAGAAGACTGAGACACAGGAAGGCCAATGTCTTGTGCAAAATCTCGCAGGGGCAGAAGGTCGACCCAGGCAATAAGACTCTAGAATATGTTCCCCTTAACACCACACTAGGTTGCATCTCATCATTTTTGCTGATAACTGACCTGTGTAAAATATTCCCTTGAAGCCTCCATTGGTTTTGCAGAATATTTCAAGTAAATAGAAATGAAAGCACACATTTTTGTTCACTTACCCATATTAGAGGTTACAGGCATTAGTACCGCTTTACAAACGAGAAAACTGCAGTGAGAAACCAGTAAGAGGCTATCCCATAATCAAGACAGGGACGTGCTGGATTAGAGGCTTAGAATTTACAGTTCTGATTTCATGTCAAAGGATTAATTCCATCTTCTTGCACTAAACCAGGAAAGAAGGAAAAGGTCAGTTCCTTGCTTTCAAAGTAATAATTACGTAGGAGGAGAATCAAAATGGAAGCGAAAAGGAGATGAACTTGATGTAATGTCAATGCCACTTAAATATTCTCTAAATGATGTCGACTTTAGCAAACTCCATTCCCCTGGGCTAAATCTGAAAACAGACTTAAGAAAGAAGGTTACTGTGAGAACTTTAATGAGTAGAAACCTCTTTGATCCTATAAAAGCGAAAGAATCTATCACGTTCTAATCGAGTTTCAGTCATTGGACCATAAAGACATCTCTGGGTGTAAATGTGAGCATGAAACAGAAATACTCCAGAATAACTCTAAGTAGAAAAATACACCCATTTTGACTCAGACATGATCCTCTCTCTGCCCCACATTTTCACATTGTGAAATTGCCTACCTTTCATAGTGAAACAATAAAACAAAGAGTTAAATGACTACAACTTGCTGGTAATGACAAAATTAGTTAAAAGAAATAATAAAAGAACAGTGTCACTTCATTGCTGTGTACAAAACATAACCTAAATCAATGTAAACCCTTCCCTAGACCAAAGTGAGGAAATCATATTTTGTGGGATACTACTCCATCAAAATACTCCAGAAAAATATGTGCATCTTATGTCGGAACACATTTAGGAAAAACCACACACCGTTCTTGGATGTCCTTGAAGTCCTTTGTAAGCTTTGGAGTCCATTGTAAACTTTTGGAAATTCAAAGAGGCTGTTTCATGGGCATAACTGTTATTCAACCAGTATTAAACAACTAGTAAAGGCACTGGGAAGTTCTGCATAAAGAAACTTCCTAACTTTCTTTAAAACAGTGTTTCCCAAAATGATTGTTTCTTTCAGATTATGCCCACAGAATTTTATGGCAAAGTCTTCATTTAGGTAGGGGCAGCATCTGTGGTATAGAGGTTCCTCTTTGTTCCTTCCTCTTCCATAACTGTTTTACCTAGAAGAATCCTCTCAAGCTCATAAAAGATTGCTGTCTTTATGGAAGGACCTATTGGGAAGCACAGTTATTGCTGCTCCCCTGTATCTTTGGATCAGCCTTGACCATTTGTTCAATATACAGTCTACCACATTCCCAACCCTCATATTTGGGCATCTCAGGGCTATTAATATAGAAAGTCCTGGACCCCTCTTCTTTGCTCTGTTTTTCTTCTGGACCTGGATTCGTGCTTACCCTCAAATTTGTCCATACCAGGCCACATCTGCTAATCTGCCTGATAAAACCTCAGGTCCACGGTCAGCATTACTCACAACCTAGTACCCCCAGTAACTGCTCCTCTTGAAAGAGAATCAGAATTACTGCACCAATCTGGAAACAAATGATTGCATCAGTTGCCGAGAGATCTGAGATACGATCTGGAGGCACAGATTGACAGCATTATCTATGATGCTAAGCACACACAGCTTCCTTAGTCCTCAGTTTAGAGGTCCATAAAATGATGACTTCCTTACCTACCTTTCTTATAACATGGAGAGGACAAAAAATTTCTACACGAAAGTATAGCCTTTTACCTTTTTAAGTGTCACTTCCCTTTTCATCCATATCAACTGGGTTGACATATTATTATGGCTCTCAATAGTTTACAAAATGATGCTACACATTTATTTTCATTTAATTTTAATGCTTCAAGAAGGTGAGGTTGGGGTTATGATGGCAGTTTCCAATGAGACCACTGAAGACATGGACATTTAAGTGAATTGCTCCTAATTGCACGGCTAGTAAAGAAGGTGCTGGTCTAAGACCCCACTGTGTAAGGCCAGGGGTGGAGGGCTGCTGCTGGAGTCTCCTAGCTGGCGAGCGTCTTCTCCTTTGGCTCTAGGCCATTGACACCCTGGTGACCCAGCGACCTTCTGAGAATCAGGCTCAATTACAAACTTCCTACACATTTCCTTCTCTCTAAATAAAGGAACATTGACCATGCAGTTTACTGCTGCTTCCTTCTCATCAAAAGGGAAGTTCAAGCAAACACCTCCTCCTGACTTGCACACCCAAGATACAATTCCTTAAGACACCCACATGCTTGAGGAGTGGTGGGACAGCTACGTCATGTTTAGTGAATGCTTTGTTTCGTGAGGAAGGTGTAGAAAACCAACACATCCCTTCATTTATTCACTCACTCATGGATTCATTCATCAGTTCCTTCTGGACATACTGAAAACTACTCTGTGCTAGACATTCTACCAGAAACTAGTGGTTTAGACATGATCAAAACAGAAGGGCTTCTGGGCTTCCCTGGTGGCTCAACTGGTAAAGAATCTGCCTGCAGTGTGGGAGACCTGGGTTCAGTCCCTGGGTTGGGAAGATCTCCTGAAGAAGGGAAAGGCTACCCACTGCAGTATTCTGGCCTGGACAATTCCAGGGACTATATAGTTCATGGGGTCACAAAGAGTCAGACATGACTGAGCAACTTTCACTTTCAAAACAGAAAGTTTCCTCTACTCAGAGCACTGACCTTGTAGTGGGTGACCAGACAACAAATTAATAAATATACACAAAAATAAGGTGATCCTTGAGACTAAGAAGTCTAAGAAGAAAATAGCACAGAGTAACAGTGAAAGTGACGTGGAAGCAAGGAGGACACCAGACATCATTGTTTAGGAATGGTAACAGCCATAGTTTCTGGTGAGAACAGAATAAACACCTAAGACCTTTGAAACAAGAGAATGGGCTAGTAGCAAGGATACGTTGGACTGCACCTATTATTAGCTTGTGTGGTTTCAAGTTCATCAAACTGGACTCCTACAATTGTGGATCAGAAAGTGATTCTTTGGGTGTTTTTTTTTTTTTTAACTTAATGGAAGCTATCTGGCTTCCCAGGTGGTGCTAGTGGTAAAGAACCTGCCTGCCAGGGCAGGAGACATAACAGATACAGGTTTAATCCCTGAGTCTGAAAGATGCCCTGCAGAAGGGCATGGCAACCCACTCCAATATTCTTGCCTGGAGAATCCCATGGACAGGGAGCCTGGCGGGCTACAGTCCATGGGGTCACAAAGAGTCGGACATGACTGAAGTGACTTAAAACGCATGCAATGGAAGCTGTCAGAAATCAAGATTTATAGACTGACAAGGAACTGAGGAACAGGGAGTTTGGAGTGGAAAAAAATTAAGGCCAGTCTGTGTTCTTCCACTGAAAGTCTTCAACTTTCATTGTTAAAGGGGGAGCAAAAGGAAATGAATAATTATCTTCATGAGAAGGGGTCAGGGGTGACCTGCTCACCAAGCAAAGGCAAGGCCAGCAGTTGCTGTCTTTTGGCGCCGTTAACCACGCTCTTGTTTATGCAGTTTGAATTCCAACTGCTGAAGAGTTTTGCACTATTCAATGAACATCTTCTGTCATGTTCATTTTCAAAAGGATATAATTTCCTATCCAAACTGTAACATACCAACTTTCAAAGGCAGCCACTGCGGGTAGGTGGTGATGGCACTGTGTTTCCTAACTGGTGATTAGCAAATTTATTGCATGATAAACCATTTTCAGTGCAGTTTTGAAAAATAAAAACATGCTTCTTCCTGAGTAATTAGTTGCTTTTTACCGCCAACAAACTGTAATTTTTATTCCTTTTACCCAAGCCCATTTATTAGGAGAGAGAGAGCTAGCAAGCATTTAGGCTTTTGTGTTTATACTGCAAAGAAGACATGGCATCGGAAACCTGCTATGATAATTCTGAATGCCGTTATATTTTAAAATCCACATTAATTATAGATCCACTTATTCTTAGAAAAGACAGGAATTGCAGCAGAATGGTAGTGGGTGGGGGGAGCGATTCATGTATAAATTGCCTCCCAAGGACCCCACTGAAATTTCCATAACATTCACCACATGACACTGATGTGTGAAAATTGACACGAAGATTTGAAAATTGGGACCGAGGGAGCCCAAGCATAAAATAACTTCAATTTTGCGCTCCCTCTGTCTCTCAGAGGAATAGCGCGCAGGACTGACCACACAACACAAACAAGCGAAGGGGGGGAAAAATCCAGGAGAAGGATAGGAGTTATTAAGGAGAAAACACACTTCTCACTCACAGAGAGAAAGGATGATCAATGGATTTAGTCACAGAGAAATTCAAGCAGAAAATTGCTGCTGTTTTTTATCTGAACAGCAGAAAGTTTAACCAAACCAGAACTCTCAAGTCTGAGGAAGGCATCCACAATACCTGTGCTTGAAAGGATGGGAATTGGGTTTCTGAACCAGGGGGAAATGGCCAAGTCCTCTTACTCTTTCACGATATAATGAGTAGATTTTTGATAGAGGCTTTGCATCTGAAATGCCTTAGGTCAAGGCTAACATCCATTACAGCCCCCAATAGTTTCAAAGTGTATGAAATAAATAATCTGCTTGGTTCCATTACTTGCCCTTGAAGGAAAATGATACCCCAAACAGTGTCCAAAATAAATGTGTAAATAGTACACCATCCACAGATAGTCTATCCACTAAGAGTGACGAATATAAAATCATCACTGACAAAATGGAATGTACCAGCAATTCCTCACCAGGTAAAAATATTTAATGAGGAGCTCAAATTGCACTATTTTGGCAAGTGCACTTTTGAAGCTTAAGGAAAACAGAATAGGGGGGGAAAAAAAACAAAAAACACTCTTTATCTACCCAAGCTTTTGGCTGTCTTGGGTTACCTTTAATGTAAGAAAATTGATAACTCAATTACTTGAACTGCATGGTTTTAGGTGAGAAGTAGCTGTCCACACTTGGAGAATGACTTAAATAGTGTCATTTCCAACATCAGGGTTTTCAGATCCATTGGAATGAACAGAATGTTCTGTGTGAACATCTCTCTGCTGTTATTCCTCTGAGATAAAGGGAGTAAACAGTTAGACTTTCCTCTAAAAGAAGTTTAAGTTTTACGAACACTGTATTAGAGTTTAAAGCAGGTTTACAAAAATAGAATAGAACTTCAATGTGAGCCTTCAGCCCTTGGTAGTTACATGATTTTAGGCATGTGACTTGATTTCTCTAAAGCTTGGTTTCCTCAAGGAAAAATCAGGAAAGAGTTTTTACTTAAGGTGGTCAGGAGGAGTAAGTTCAATACACCACATCAGATCAGATCAGATCAGTCGCTCAGTCATGTCCGACTCTTTGTGACCCCATGAATCGCAGCACGCCAGGCCTTCCTGTCTATCACCAATTCCCGGAGTTCACTCAGACTCACGTCCATCGAGTCAGTGATGCCATCCAACCATCTCATCCTCTGTCGTCCCCTTCTCCTCTTGCCCCCAATCCCTCCCAGCATCAGAGTCTTTTCCAATGAGTCAACTCTTCGCATGAGGTGGCCAAAGTACTGGAGTTTCAGCTTTAGCATCATTCCTTCCAAAGAAATCCCAGGGCTGATCTCCTTCAGAATGGACTGGTTGGATCTCCTTGCAGTCCAAGGGACTCTCAAGAGTCTTCTCCAACACCACAGTTCAAAAGCATCAATTCTTCAGCACTCAGCCTTCTTCAGAGTCCAACTCTCACATCCATACATGACCACAGGAAAAACCATAGCCTTGACTAAATGAACCTTTGTTGGCAAAGTAATGTTTCTGCTTTTGAATATGCTATCTAGGTTGGTCATAACTTTCCTTCCAAGGAGTAAGCGTCTTTTAATTTCATGGCTGCAGTCACCATCTGCAATGACTTTGGAGCACAGAAAAATAAAGTCTGACACTGTTTCCACTGTTTTCCCATCTATTTCCCATGAAGTGATGGGACCGGATGCCATGATCTTTGTTTTCTGAATGTTGAGCTTTAAGCCAACTTTTTCACTCTCCACGTTCACTTTCATCAAGAGGCTTTTGAGTTCCTCTTCACTTTCTGCCATAAGGGTGGTGTCATCTGCATATCTGAGGTTATTGATATTTCTCCCGGCAATCTTGATTCCAGCTTGTGTTTCTTCCAGTCCAGCGTTTCTCATGATTTACTCTGCATATAAGTTAAATAAACAGGGTGACAATATACAGCCTTGACAACTCCTTTTCCTATTTGGAACCAGTCTGTTGTTCCATGTCCAGTTCTAACTGTTGCTTCCTGATCTGCATACACATTTCTCAAGAGGCAGATCAGGTGGTCTGGTATTCCCATCTCTTTCAGAATTTTCCACAGTTTATTGTGATCCACACAGTCAAAGGCTTTGGCAGAGTCAATAAAGCAGAAATAGATGTTTTTCTGGAACTCTCTTGCTTTTTGCATGATCTAGCGGATGTTGGCAATTTGATCTCTGGTTCCTCTGCCTTTTCTAAAACCAGCTTGAACATCAGGAAGTTCATGGTTCACATATTGCTGAAGCCTGGCTTGGAGAATTTTGAGCATGACTTTACTAGCGTGTGAGATGAGTGCAATTGTGCAGTAGTTTGAGCATTCTTTGGCATTGCCTTTCTTTGGGATTGGAATTCAAACTGACCTTTTCCAGTCCTGTGGCCACTGCTGAGTTTTCCAAATTTGCTGGCATATTGAGTGCAGCACTTTGACAGCATCATCTTTCAGGATTTGGAATAGCTCAACTGGAATTCCATCACCTCCACTAGCTTTGTTTGTAGTGATGCTTTCTAAGGCCCAGTTAACGTCACATTCCAGGATAATACACCACATAAGATTTGAATAAATATTAGCCAATAGTATTTTATTTCACTGTATCTTTAGCAGTTACTCACTTAGGGGCTTCCCTGATGGTTCTGCAATGCAGGAGACCCAGGTTCGATTCCTGGTTTGAGAATATCCTCTGAAGTAGGGCATGGCAACCCACTCCAGTATTCTTGCCAGGGAAATCTCATGGACAGAGTAACTTGGTGGGCTACAGTCCATGGGGTCACAAAGAGTCAGACATGAGTTAGTGACTAAATCACCCAACACTTCATGCAACCACACCAACAAAAATCCCAAAATCTGTACAGGGTTTTAGCATTTGCATGATATTTTATATTCATTTTATCATTTTATTCTTACTTGATTCTTGTACTAATTAGAATAATACTAGCTGCTGTAACAAATCAACCTTGAGACTTCAATGACTTTACATTAAAAAAAAAAAAAAAACTTTTAATTTTACTCTTGACAAAGTCCAATATGGGTGTTCTTGGTAAGAACAGAGGCTTCTTCATGGCAACTTGGGGGCCCAAACTCCTAATGTTGATTCTGTATTCCTTTTTCCTGGGCTATGGGAACCCGTGTGTTTGGCTGGTATTTAGGGAGGCAGCATGGAAGGTCACTCAGGGGAGGTTTTCATCAGCCACATGCTTCCATTTACATTCTATTGGCTAGAAGTCACGTGGCCCCACTGAGCCCTGGGAGAACCTGGGAGCGGGTATACAGTCTTAGCCCTAATATCCCCACTGAAAATACCAAGACCTACAAAGAGTAAACAGGATTTCTCCTTTTCATAGATGAACAGAACTCAGAACAGTTCACTTCTGTGAAATCATGAAAGACTCAAACTCAGTCTCTGGACTCCTAATTCATTGATTTTTTCTTCCATCCACCTCAGCTTCACTGGGAGCATCAAGACGGCTTAAGAGACAGATGATAAAACAGGTTATCAAGCTATCAGGACTCTTGCTTGTGCTTTCCCTCTACTCTTCTCTCCCACCCTCAAGCTGCCCACATCACTTCAACCAGGGAGGGAAAGAGTACAATAGACTGTTTCACATTTTTAACATTTTTAAGGGCCTAAAAGACTTCCCTGTCCCTCCAGCCCTTGTACTTTATAGGAATTGTTGTTGTTTAGTTGCTCAGCCATGTCCAACTTTTTGTGAACCCGTGGACTGTAGCCCACCAGGCTCCTCTGTCCATGGGATTTTCCAGGCAAGTATACTGGAGTGGTTGCCATTTCAATTTCCAGTAGATCTTCTCAACCCAGAAAATGAACCTGCATCTCCTGCATTGGCAGACAGTTTCATTACCACTGAGCCACCAGGGAAGCCCCTAAAAAGAGCAGAGACGCTTCATTGTTAGGACAATGTTTACTCCCATTGAAAGGAGCTTGGGAACCAGCTCACCTATAGTTAAAGCAGTGGGACCTCTTCTACTAGTTTCAGGGCCCAAGAAGGAAACCAGTTTCTCTCCATTTTCCTGCATATCTGAACCCACAAACCGAGGATACAGAGCAGTTAAGACCCAGTTTGTTCTGCTCCCTTTTCTCCCGGAATCATCTGATAAGAAGGCCAAATCCTCCTGATTCCTCCAGAGGCTTAGAGATCTACCAGGCTTCCCAGGTGGCTCTAGTGGTAAAGAACCCACCTGCCAGTGGAAGAGACGTAAGAGATGTGGGTTCGATCCCTGAGTGGGGAAGATCCCCGGAGAAGGGCATGGCAACCCACTCCAGTATTCTCACCTGGAGAATCCTGTGGAGAGAGGAGCCTGGCGGGCTACAGTCCATGGGGTCGCAAAGAGTCAGACACAACTGAAGTGACTTACCAGGAACGCAGAGATCCACCAGGTGTCCTGTTAAAATGTACCAGGAAATTGCAAGCCTTTGGCCAGAAAGACCTCAATTATCATCTCAGAGGGCTTTTGGGCCATCAAAAAGTGAGCAAAGAAATCTCATAAGACTGTGTCAGACAGCTATGACTTTTTCTCACCTGCGGTAGCTCTGAATAAATATTCAGATGGTTTAAGACAGAAGGCAAACCAAGTTTACTGCTAAAGAGTCTAAATTCTTTTGCCCCAAAGACAGTCATTTTCTTTCACCTCAAACAACTTCAGGATATTGCTCCGGGGCCGTGGGAGTATTTTGTTATTTTCTGTGTGAAATATTATATTCCCTGGTGGATGTGGGAAGATTGTATTACTGTCCACTGATTCCCTTAGTTGACAGAGCCAGCAGCGCTGGTGACCTCAACGTCTGAGCTGCATCCAAATGTGGGCTTTTCTGCTGAAGGACCAAGATAAAGCCCAGAGACTGGAAGAAGCCACGAAAGCCCAGTCTCTGGAGAATCTGAGCGCTCTGCCAGGCTGCGATGGGTATGTCACGCGTCCACGGGTTCAGTGTGGTGTTACAATCCTGAAATACGAGGTCTGAGGCGCAGCTTGGCATAGGTAGCTGATAAAACCCTCATAATTCACGCCACTTACCAATCAGTGACCACCAGGGATTGTGTCAGGTGAAATACGACTCGGTCTCAACTGAGTTCTTCTCCACTCTTACATATAAATAAATCTCTTTCTGCTGGTGAAAATAAGCTGGCCTGCGGACAGAGAAAGATCTAGCGCCTTCCTTTTTTCAACCACCATTAGAGCCCTGATACATCTCAGAGGCGCGGAGACTTCTAGGGAGGGACAGGATGCTATCAGAGGAGAGTTATGGTATCAAATTTCACCCGAATGGGCGCTCCTCTAGGTTCATTTATTTTTTTTACTTTGCACTGCAGTTAGGTCTGTGATTTTCCCTAAGATGATGATCTACAAGACAGGCTGTTTGCATGCTCTGGATCTCATTTATTAAGAAGTGAAGTATGTAATGGTGAAAAATAGCTCGACGGATTTCCTCTTTCTCGGGGGTATCTCTCCGCTGCCGCACGGCTGGCTGCACTCACAGTGAGTGCCATGGAAATAAATGGAAGGGAACCGGGCGCTCGGGAGGCGCAGTGTGGGAGATCCTCCTCTGCATCTGGAAGCCTACGACAGCCAACCTTCTCCTCCTTTCTGCCCAGGACTCAGGCTTGCGAAGGATCTGGGGGTCACTAGGATGGCAATTGCAAAGACACATGTGAGCCCCACACTCAGTAATTTATTTTCTTGACGGGCTGTGTGTTTGTGTGTGTGTGTGTGTGTGTGTGTGTGTGTGTAGTCTCGGCTCACAGCGTTGATGGGGTAAGGCAGACTCTCCGCCTCCCAGTCTGCAAGATGCCTTTCCCCAGTCACCTTGAGGACTTGCCAGCAAGTCAGTGGAAAATCGCTGAGTGCAGAAGAGGATTTTAAGGACTTAGTGGGAAGAAAAGACGGTGGACTTTGATCTACTAAGACATCTTTAGCAAACGCATTGGTAATTTCTATGGCTGCACTTCTAGCTAAGGCAGCAGACTGCTTCTCGTGGACATCACTCCTTCAAATTTGTGGCAGTCCTATTTTATAGTCGATGAACTATATTCTGGAATATGGAGATAGTTAAATGACTGCTCAAAATCTTACCCTATGTTCAGAACAGAACTGCTACCCTGCCCATCTAGAACCTGTGCTTGGCAAGGCGGAGATCTTGCTTGGCCTTTCCAGCTATGTCCTTGCTACTCATCAGTATTCATGTCTTTTCACTGTGTGTTTAGCTTTCTCCTAGGTGCCAGGGAAAGTCATATTTTCCAGGAAGGACAAAATGTGTTATGGTATGATGCAGTTCTGTAACGTTAGAAATACAGACACACACACACACGCACACACACACACACAGAAAAGGTAGATCCTGAGAGTGTGAGAGATGCTGGGACTGATTTTTGTGCCAATCACTGGGGGAGGCATTCTATATACCTGACTCACTAGGCTTCATGGTGCCTCTGAGATGCTATTGGGATGTTATGACAACCATAACACCAATGAGGAAGCCAAAACTTAGGAAATTAATTTTCTAAGTCTCCCAGATCATCAGTGACAGAACCAGAATTTCCACCCAAGCTGTGATACCATAATACACAGCTGGCTCACAGATGCACCTATATGAGAGGAAAGACTGGGAGACCTGAGAATAAAGTCACTAAAGTTTCCTCCAAGACCAATTACTTAGTAAGGATCTCTGGTGCTCAGGGATTCTTCTCTGCAAGGAGCCAAAGTTGCATGCTTGCACTCACCTGCTTTTAATGTGTGAAAACCAATGGAAACCCACAGGGTCATGTACTCCACCGCCTTGTGTTATAGTTGAGGAAATCAAGAACCAAGTAAGTGAAGTTAGATTTGTGGTATACCCAGTGAGGAAGTGAAGTGAAAGTGTTGGTGACTCAGTCATGTCTGAGTTTTTGCAACCCAATGGCCTGTGGCACCCCAGGCTCCTCTGTCCATGGGATTCTCTAGCCAAGAATACTGGGGTGGGTAGCCATTCCCTTCTTCAGGGGATCTTTCCAACCTAGGGATCAAACCTGGGTGTCCTGCATGCAGGCAGATTCTATACCATCTGAGCTGCTAGTTGAGACTAACACCTCGGTCTTCCAAATGCCTTGCTTCTCTTGACTCAGAGGCATTTAGCAATGGATTCTGCCATCTCCTTGGTTGCCAGGATAGACTCCATTTTTCTAGAAGGTAGGAGAATGATTGACCTCCCTACCTTGTGTCTCTCACAAGACCCTTTGTGAAGGTCACCATGGCTCTAAAGAGGGAAACTCATTGGAGAGTCAAGATGATGAGACATGAGGACCTCCAAAGTGAGACCCTCAAAAGTTTAAGACGTTTGTTGGGCATGCTGGTTAAGTTGTCCATCTGAGTCAAAAGCAATTCTGTTCTTGGTTAATTTATTGAGTATTATTTCCTGGGTAATTTCTGCCAGATCACATGCCTGCTATCAGGTTGCTACTGTTGTGGCTCGGTTGCTCGGTTGTATCCGACTGTTTGCAACCAGGATAGCAGCACACCAGGTTTCCCTGTTCTTCACCATCTTCCAGAGTTTGCTCAAATTCATGTCCACTGACTCAGTGATGCCATCCAACCATCTTGCCCTCTGTCATCCCCTTCTCCTCCTGCCTTCAATCTTTCCTAGCATCAGGGTCTTTTCCAATGAGTCAGCTTCAGCTTCAGCATCAGTCCCTCCATTGAATATTCAGGGTTGATTTCCTTTAGGATTGACTGGTTTCATCTCCTTGCAGTCCAAGGGACTCTCAATAGTCTTTTCCAGCACCACAGTTAGAAAGCATCAGTTCTTCAGTGCTCAGCCTTCTTTATGGTCCAACTCTCACATCCATATATGACTACTGCAAAAACCATAGTAGTAATAATTTGTTCTCTAACTTCTAATATCTTCTCACTTCCCCACATAAACTGTGTGAGATTTTCTTTCTTCCTGAACTTCTAGTCCAGAGGTTCTCAATCCTAGATGCACAAAGAAGCCCTTGGGAAGATTTGGAATCCTCCATGTCCCCGCCACCCCACCCCCACAACACACACACACACACACACACACACACACACAGATCTGTGAATGGATATTTGGCCGGGACATCGGTGGGACCCAGTCACATGCCCTGATGAAGTCATGTTCCTATCTTATTCCAATCATTTGTGGAAGAAAAGGAAAGACAAATAGGCGTTAATTTCTGCAGTGTGTACCCAGCATTTTACATCTTTTACCTCATTCAGAAGCTACCATGCTTCTGTGATGGAAGGTCTTATCATCTCTGTTTTTAAGTGAAGAGATTCACGCTCAGAGGAGTTGAGTCTTCTAACCTAGGTCACACTAGATACAGGAGATATGGAATTCAAACACAGTGTTGCTACATCCTCCCAACCTCACCTTTTGTTTTTCTCGTGTGAAATGTTTAGCTTGGTGCCTGCACACAGTAGGACAATACAATGTGTTAATGCCCATCCCTTTCTACTCTCAAAATATCCATGTATTTCCTCATATCTATTCTCAGCAATTTTGTCAGACTGCCCTTCTGCTAAATTTAACTCGAGGTTAAATATTTATATGCCCTCTGAGAAAAAAACCTCAAAGAATTTCCTTTTCTTACAGAATCAAATCTAAACTGTTGTTGTTGTTTGGTCACTCAGTCGTGCCCAGCTCTTTGCGACACCATGGACTGTAGCCTGCCGGGCTCCTCTGTCCATGGGATTTCCCAGGCAAGAATACTGGGGTGGGTTGCCATTTCCTCCTCCATGGAATCTTTCTGACCCAGGGATCAAACCCACGTCTCCTGCATTGACAGGCAGATTCTTTACCACTGAGCCACTAGGGAAGCCCCATCATATCTAAACTACTTGATTTTCAAGAACCCGCTTTATATTTTTGTCCAATTTTATGGTTCAATTCTTTCTAAATTATATATTCCTCCACAAGTCAATTTAATATCCAATCAAAATGACCTAAGTTTACTCCCCATCTTGTCTTATCTATTTCTTAAATCCTGTAAGGTTATGTAATACAACAATCAGAAACAATTTTAAGACAATTATCAATGAATCAGGAAAATGCCTAGATATAACATTAAGTGAAAAAGTAGCACCCAAAACAGAAATATGTATATATATATATATATATCTTAATCCTAATTATGCAATGCCTATAAACAAATATAATTATGCCATGATCCTAATTATATAATATAAGCATATGTTTATACATTTGGATGCATATATTACATATGTTACTTTATTTGTATATATAAGCACACATTTTAAATTATAAGCATACATGGAAAATAATAGTAGTAGTTACAACTAGGTTATAGTTAAGTTTTTATTTGCTTCTTTTTTTTTCTATTTTCCAAGGCTCCTTTAAATTTCTTACAAAAATAACTTTTATCTTACTTTTATCGTAAGATTAAATAAATTCAGACTATCTTCCAGATATAAATATGACATTTCTATAAAGTCTTCTTAATCATATTCAACCTAGTTGACCTCTGCTCTTTGAAGGCTTATATCATTCAACAGACAACTGGTGGGCACTGCAACACTTACTGTATTTTCTGTTCAGCATTCATTCTCCCACATGTTCTAGAGGAACTGATGCCACAAGTTGGTTCAAGAGTTAGAGTTAGTGATCCAGGCTAAGACTGGATTTTATTTATAGGGCTATAGAGATGGGCTTTTTGTGAAGTAACACATTCTCTTTACTTAAAAAATTTTTGTTTTTTTATGCTGTTTGCAACGAGTGTATTTCTAACCATTGTTGTTTTTGTTGTTGTCTAGTCACTAAGTCATGTACAACTCTTTTGCAACCCATGGACTGTAGACCGCCAGACTCCTCTGTTCATGGGACTCTCCAGGCAAGAATACTGGGGTGGGCTGCCTTTTTCCTCTCCAGGGGATCCTCCCCATCCAGGACTGAACTCCCGTCTCCTGCCTTGGCAGGTGGATTCGCAGGTGGAGCCACCTGGGAAGCTTTCTAACTGATACGAATCCCAGAAGATTTGCTATATGTATGTTGTTTTTTTTTTGCTGTATGTATATAATTTTTATCTTTGCAACCAAGTTGGCCCTCATTCAACAAACACCTATTAAATGTCTTTTCTGTGACCCTTTATAGAAACAAAGATAAGCTCACCACCACTATATCCACAGAGGCCTTGAGGTCTTGGCTGCTTATCTGACATCCCTCATTGCCCAGAACTAAATCTGGGGTAGGTTTCTTGGTGCTTGATGAACACATGATGGTCCAAAGATTCACCTTATGAGGTTTTTTTACTACAGTGAATATCTTGTATCTTCCTTTTCAAGGTTTTCTTTGCAAATCTGGCTAACACAGTTCTGTTTTACCACCTACAGATCCCCTCTCACTTTAAGGTTCATCTCTGTAATAATAACATTTTCCACTCTAAACACATGTAGTTTAGTGACTGATGATATAGATAGCTGTTTTGTTTATTTTGATGCAAGCATTACCCCTTAAGACTTTATACAATTCAGTTCAACCTTAAAAGAAAGAAGAAATGAAGGAAGGGAGGGTGGGAAGGTAGAGGGAGGGAGGAAGGAAAAAAGAGAGAAAGGGAGAGAGAGAAAGAAGAAGGGAGGAAGAAGGGAAAAGAAACTCAAAGATCTTGACTACAAAGGCTTCCAAAGTTATACTGAGAGATAGAAGAGGAAGACTTGAAATTAGGCTAACAAATTCTTAAACTGATTTATGGCAGCAATCAGTATTTTAAATCTTTACTTTTAACCTCAGGGAAGTTACAGCAAAAATAACTCCAAGCTTGCCATCCAACCCAGTGATCAGACCTCAAATTTACTAATCTTGGCAACTGAAAGCAAAATTATAGGGTAGGAGCAACCACATAAAGTAACCTTTATTTGTAATTGCAGTAAGTGAGG
Source organism: Bos taurus (assembly GCF_002263795.3). Taxonomy (NCBI): domain Eukaryota; kingdom Metazoa; phylum Chordata; class Mammalia; order Artiodactyla; family Bovidae; genus Bos; species Bos taurus. Next base: position 12,321,178 of record NC_037348.1, read on the forward strand.
GACACGGAGAAAACATCCAAGGCCAGCTTTCTAAGAACTCCTTCTCACCAGGAGCACCTGGGGCTAAATTGTGGCTGATTCACAACATCCTGCTGAAGGAAAGGCCGGGTGAGCAGAAAACCCACCTAGGAAGCCTGCTGAACACATCTGTGAGTCTGACTCATTCAAACGTTCCCCTCCTTCTCTGACTATGTCCTAAAGCAACCTTCAAATTTTCCAACGGATTGTGTTGGGAAAGAGATGGGGGATTTCGCCACAAAGCAGACTCTGACTTTCATTCCTATTAGGCAATGTTCTTGTCCTGTGACCTTGAGAAGTTCTCTTAACCTCTCCCAGCCTCATTTTCCCCATTTGTACATTGGAGAAGATATAATGGCTTCCGAGGTGGTGCAATGGTAAAGCACCCGCCTGCCAATGCAGGAGACACAAGAGATGCGGGTTCAGTCTCCAGGTGAGGAAGATCCCCTGGAAGAGGAAACGGCAATCTGCTCCAGTATTCTTGCCTGGAGAATCCCATGGACAGAGGAGCCTGGCGGGCTACAGTGCATAGGGTCACACAGAACTGGACATGCCTGAGCTCACATGCAAAGACCACAAAGTGACTCATGCCAGGTGCTACACCAGATGTCAATATAACTTTTTGTTAATTCTTTCTAGCAACACTAGAAGCAGACATATTTTCACTTGAACCAATGAGGACATTGAGGCTCAGATAAATAAGTAACTTGCCAAAACTCATACAGTTTGTAATTTTAAGAACCAGAATTCATATCTGGATCTTTCCCAGTTGAACTGGTTACTACAGCAGTCAGACTCCTCAGTGTTTCCAGTGTTGTGTTTTAGTCTGCTTGGGAGGCCATAACAAAATGCCATAGACTCAGTGGCTTAAACAACAGAAATTTATTTGTTCCTAGTTTTGGAGTCTGTGAAATCCAAGATGAAGATACTAGTTGATTTAGTTACTGGTGAGGGTTCAGTTCCTGGCATGCATATGGCCCCGTACGTACTGTGTCCTTTCATGATGAAGAGAGAGTCATCTGTCTCATCTTGTTTAAGGACACTAATCCTGTTGGATCAGCTCCCCACCCTTACATGTGTCTGTGCTTGTGTTCGGTTGTGTCTGACTCATTGCAGCCCCATGGACTATAGCCCACCAGGTTCCTCTGTCCATGGGATTTCCCAGGCAAGAATGCTGAGTGGGTAGCCCTTTCCTTCTCCAGGGGATCTTCCCTACCCAGGGATCTGAAGCCACATGTCTTGGGTCTCCTGCATTGGTAGGCAGATTCTTTGCCACTGTGTCACCTGGGAATCCATCCTTATAACCTCATTTAACCTTAATTATTGATCCCTGTGTCAGGAAGATCCCCTGTAGAAAGGAATGGCACCCCACTCCAGTATTCTTGCCTGGAGAATTCCATGGACAGAGGAGCCTGGTGGCCTGCAGTCCATGGGGTTCCAAAGAGTCAGACCTGACTGAACGACTAACACATCTCCATATAGGCCCTGTCTCCTGATACAGTTACATTAGGACTTCAACATATGAATGGGGGGTTGAGGAGCATAATCAGTCCATAGATAGTGTCTTACACAATTTCTACCCTACACAGTATTTTCGAGACTATTATTCTACTTCAGATATCCCCCTTTTTCTTCTCAATTCAGTGAGCTTCTAAATTCTGCAGATAATCTCTCCATATCACGTTTATCACATTACTATATCTCCTTAGATCAGACCATCATCAACTCTCCCCTTGAATACTATACAGCATGCTAACAGATTTCCAGCTGTCAGGTTTCATCCTCTCAAATGCATCCATCAGACAACCACAGCACAGACAGCCCAGCTCAGACTGTCTCAGTCCACATCTTAAAACCATTCATTTGCTTAACAAATAAAGCCCAAACCTGATCTGATTGGCATTCACTGCCTCCCACTGTCAGGTCCCAGGCTGCCTAGCCAACTTTATCTGTTCCTTCTAAATCTCTTTTCCCTCTCTTTAGTACAGCTTGCACCGGTGACTCACTAATCATTTGTTTGCTTATTCACTTACTCATTTATTGAATAAGTATTTATTAAGCATCACTAATGTTCCAGATACTGTGCTAGGCTTTAGACAGTCAGCAGCAGACACCACATGTCTGACTAGAAGAGACAGACGTTACGTGCTCTCACAGAAACTGCCTTCATGCATATCAGAGAACTATTATTCGCCATGTCCCAGCTCAAAGCATTCCTCCATTAAAGTCATCCCATAAGAAAATACTTGGAAAATATTCCCTGATAAAAGTCTTGTGTCCAGAATACATAAAACTAAACAGTAATCAAACAACCCAATTTAAAAATGGAGAAAAGATTGGAAAAGACATTTCACCAAAGAATATATATGGGTGGCAAGTAAGCCCATGAAAAGACACTCAACCTCATTCAAATTAGGAAAATGCAAATTAAAACCGCAATAAAATATTACTATACATGCAATGTATAGTAATAGCATGTATAGAATGGCATGTATAGTAATACACATAAGAGACTGACAAATATGAGATATTGCCAAGGCTGTGGAACAGCAGAAGGTTTCACACGTTGCTGATAAGAATATGTCATGGTGTAGCCACTTTGTGCAGAGTACATCATGAGAAATGCTGGGCTGGAAGAAGCACAGGCTGGAATCAAGATTGCTGGGAGAAATATCAATAACCTCAGATAGGCAGATGACACCACTCTTATGGCAGAAAGTGAAGAGGAACTAAAAAGCCTCTTGATGAAGCTGAAAGAGGAGATTGAAAAAGTTGGCTTAAAACTCAACATTCAGAAAACGAAGATCATGGCATCTGGTCCCATCACTTCATGGGAAATAGATGGGAAAACAGTGGAAACAGTGTCAGACTTTATTTTTTGGGGCTCCAAAATCACTGCAGATGGTGATTGCAGCCATGAAATTAAAAGACGCTTACTCTTTGAAAGAAAAGTTATGACCAACCTAGATAGCACATTGAAAAGCAGAGACATTACTTTGCTGACAAAGGTCCATCTAGTCAAGGCTATGGTTTTTCCTGTGGTCATGTATGGATGTGAGAGTTGGACTGTGAAGAAGGCTGAGTGCCAAAGAATTTATGCTTTTGAACTGTGGTTCAAAACTTGAGAGTCCCTTGGACTGCAAGGAGATCCAACCAGTCCATTCTGAAGGAGATCAGCCCTGGGATTTCTTTGGAAGGAATGATGCTGAAGCTGAAACTCCAGTACTTTGGCCACCTCATGCGAAGAGTTGACTCACTGGAAAAGATTCTGATGCTGGGAGGGATTGGGGGCAGGAGGAGAAGAGGACGACAGAGGATGAGATGGCTGGATGGCATCACTGACTCGATGGACCTGAGTCTCAGTGAACTCCAGGAGTTGGTGATGGACAGGGAGGCCTGGCGTGCTGCGATTCATGGGGTCGCAAAGAGTTGGACACGACTGAGTGACTGAACCGAACTGAACTGAGCCACTTTGTGGAACAGTTCATCAGTTCCTCAAAGGGTTAAATATGCACTTATAGTAGGATCAGTAATCTCAGTCATAGGCACTTACCTGGGAGAAATGAAAACTTACAACCATATAAAGACATATGCATGTGTGTGTGCTAAGTCACTTTATTCATGTCTGACTCTGTGAGACCCCATGCACTGTAGCCCGCCAGGCTCCTCTGTCCATGGCATTCTCCAGGCAAGAATAACTAGAATGGGTTACTGTGCCTTCCTCCAGGGGATCTACCTAACCCAACGATTGAACCTGCAGATCTTATGTCTCCTGCATTGTCAGGTGGGTTCTTTATCAATAGTACCACGTGGGAAGCCCATAAAGACATGTATATGAACTGAATTTGTTTATAGCAGTATAGTCATAAAACCCTAAAAGTAGAAGGTAGACAGATGTCTATCATTTGGTGATTGGATCGACAAATTCCTGTATATCCATACAACAGAACATGCATACCAGCTCAGTCGCTTCAGTTGTGTGTGACTCTTTGCGGCCCTATGGACTATAGCCCACCTGGTTCCTCTGTGCATGGAATTCTGCAGACAAGACTACTGGAGTGGATTGCCAATACCCTCCACCAGGAGATCTTCCTGACCCAGGTTTCGAACTTGCTTCTCTTATTTCTCCTGCATTGGCAAGCAGATTCTTTACCACCAGTGCCATCTGGGAAGCCCCAGAACACTACTCATCAATGAAATGATTTAAACTACTGATATTCACAGTATGAATGTAATCTCAACAATGTTATGCTAACTGAAAAAAAAAACAAAACAAAAGAATATCTATGGTAACATTTATTTTAAATATTCTATAAAAGGCACTAAAGCTAGAAAGTGAATATTAGAAGCCAGTAGGTAGGAGGGAGGTGTGGACTACAGATACGCACGTTAGAACATTTTAGGATGATGAAACTCTTCTGTACCAAGTTTGTGGTGGTCCTTACATATCTGTGTAGGTTGATCAAGTCTTATCACTTCTCTCTCATGTTAAGTTTTGAAGGACTAAATCCCATTTTAGAGAAGGCATTGGAGAAAGAAAAGATAGAAATAGAAGACGCATCCTAATGTTTACCTAAATGAGAACATGAATTTTTGCTAAATTTAACCCCTCTTTTCCCAGTTCTCCTGATGATGCTTCTCCCTCTTCACTAGCACCTATCTGACTGTTTCCCCTTAATGAGCCCTGAGCTGGAAGAGCAGGTCCTAGTCACTTTCATGCCCTCTTGCTAATTCAGTACCTTGGCTTCCTGGTGGCTCAAATGGTAAAGAATCTGCCTGCAAAGCAGGAGACCCAGGTTTAATCCCTGAGTCAGAAAGATCCTCTGGAGAAGGGAATAGCTACCCATGCCAGTATTCTTGCTTGGAGAATTCAATGGCTAGGGGAGCCTGGCAGGCAGCAGTCCATGGGGTCGCAGAGTCAGGTGGAATGACTAACACTTGCAATTTTTTTTTCACTTTGCTCAGAATAGGATGTAATCAATGCATAATAAATTAAATTGGCCATATTTTACAACTGCTCCTCATTCATCCCCAAACCAAACCTTTACTCTTTCATTGAAGAAACCTAAGTATCCACTGACAGAAAATAGATAAAGAAGATATGGCACATATACTACTCAGCCATAAAAAGGAATGAAATTGTGCCATTTACAGAATCATGGATGGACTTAGAGCCTGTCATACAGAGTGAAGTAAGTCAGAAAGAGAAAAATAAGTATTGTCTATTAACGCATATTTGTGGAACCTAGAAAAATGGTACGGATCATCCTATATGCAAAGAAGCTGTTATATGACTTCCCAGTCTGAAAGAATCACTTCATTTAAGTTTTTAAAATGTAAGCCTTCTTTTTAACATTCCTTTAATAGGACTTTTGGCCAAATCATCTTCTAGGAAAGACCAACTCCACTTGATGGACTAACTCATTTCAGGTTGAAGTGAAGTTTGGGGGAAGAGGAGAATTACCTGGAAACCATAGACTATGCCTTGTAATTCTGATCAGAGGATGTAAGAGAGAAATGTATACTATGTATGCATTATTATTATGAGCTATGTATTATTTTATTATATACATATATATGTATATATTATTACATAATATTATGATATAGTAGTATTTGTATTATATATACAGGGGGCTTCCCTTGTAGTGTCAGTTGGTAAAGAATCTGCCTACAATGCAGGAGACACAGTTTCAATCCCTGGGTCAGGAAGATCCCCTGGAGAAGGAAATGGCAACCCTCTCCAGTATTCTTGCCTGGAGAATCCCATGGACAGAGGAGTGTGGCAGGCTGCAGTCCATGGGGTCGCAAGAATCGGACACAGCTAAGCGACTAAACCACCACCATTATGAATACAGTAAGTATAAAATATATATAAATAATCAATAAATTATATATAATACATATTATATATCACATATATAATATCAACTCATATAATATGTATGTTATATATGTTATACAGAAAGCAGTTCAAATTCTAGTTAATATATTTTTATTTTTGATATATGTGTAAAAAGACTCTTTTTTGTTTGTTTTTTGCAGAGAAGATGCCCCTATACAGACACACTGTATCTTCTTTTTAGAATGATAGTGATGTATCTTCATTGAGAAAATAGAGATTTTTGCAATATAAACTGATTCACTTAATAGGGATTTGTGAGATAATTGAAAATATATATTGGTCTCTGACTCCTATTCCTGGCACAGAGCTTCTGAAGCCCTTTAAACTCCTAAGTGATGAAAGCAGCAGGAGCATTTTTGTTCTAGTGAGAGGACTCCGAGAGGGCTCTTGGACGACCCTATGTATTAGCGTGTTCATCTGTATCCTTTATCCCATCCTTGAACAAACTGGTAAACATAAGCAAGCGGTTCCTGAGTTCCGTAGGCTGTTCTGTCAATCAAACCCAGAAGGGAGCGGGGCATGGGAGCCTCCAGTTTGTAGCCAAGTGGAACTGAAGTTCTGGGTGACCAGGGGACCTACCACTTCTGATTGGCATATGAAGCGGGGGCAGGGTGATCTTGTGGGACTGAGCCCTTAACATGTGGGGTTTGGAGTTACGTCCGAGTAACTAGTGTCAGAATGGAGTTCGGTTGTAGGACACTTGCTGGTGTCACAGAGCACTGCTTGGTGGGGAAAACCCACACACATTTGGTGTCACGACTGTCAGCATCATGCGGTATTTGTATGAGCATGAAGGAGAAACACAGGAAGGAGGAGACTCAGGTGTTTTCTTTTCTTTTTTCCAACACACGATTCTTTTAAGTATTGCACAAAGACTGGGTCCATTTTATCCTGAGAGCCTGGCATGATACACAGCCACTGAAAAAATATTTGCCAAGTAAATTTTAAAAATTGAATGAGTGAATCTGTCAGCTGGCTCATATGACCCATTCATGACAACCGAAAATCCAACTCTGTGTGTACACCCCTGGTCACTAAGATGTGATCAGCTTTACCTGTCCTGTTTTTTACTTTTTCACACTAATGCCTATTCATATGCATGTATAATTCTTGGCAGTGTGTATGGGATAGAGATTCTGGAGGTGAAAAGGCATAGTTAGAAAGAAGGTACCAGAAGAAGGAGGAGCAGGAGATGCAATATGTATTTACATGAGAATATATAAGCTTAGTTTTGTTGCGCTCAAAAAATATTCTGTGTATCTGTTTGCTGTACATTCAATTTCTTCTCTTCAACATCAATGAAATAGGCCAAAAATCACGCTATTACTAACTTTGCTAGCTAACTGGGGCTTCCCTGGTGGCTCAGTTAGTAAAGAATCTGCCTGCAATGCAAGAGACCCAGATTCAATCCCTGTGTCAGGAAGGTCTCCTGGAGGAGAAAATGGCAGCCCACTCCAGTACTTTTGCCTAGGAAATCCCAGACACAGGACCCTTCGAGCTTCAGTCCATGGTGGTCCCAAATGGCTAGACATGAGCGACTAACACTATTATGACCACGGCTCTGCTCCAAGGATCTAGTCGTCACAACAGTAGAACATGCTGGGCTTCTCATGCCTTCTCTACCTTCTTTTTCCCAAATTCAATGTTCTTCTCTATGAATGGAATCTAAACAATTTATCTTCAGGGCAGAGACCATCATGAAAACGGAAAGCAATTTTCAGTTCTACGCACACTTTTCTTTTCACTGCTGCTGCTGCTGCTGTTAAGTCGTGTCAGTCATGTCCAACTCTGTGTGACCCCTTAGACGGCAGCCCACCAGGCTCCCCCGTCCCTGGGATTCTCCAGGCAAGAACACTGGAGTGGGTTGCCATTTCCTTCTCCAATGGGTGAAAGTGAAAAGTGAAAGTGAAGTCGCTCAGTCGTGTCCGACTCTTCACAACCCCATGGACTGCAGCCTACCAGGCTCCTCCGTCCATGGGATTTTCCAGGCAAGAGTACTGGAGTGGGGTGCCATCGCCTTCTTTTTTCACTACAAGCCTCTTAATACCTCTTATAGCCATAGATTACTTTTCAGTGCTCTCTAATGGTTCAATACATCAGTATCCATTTCTGTGTTTTTAATCTGAATGAATGGTGACCTACCATGATGCACAATTCCAGGGGCCACCATTCAAATCCTAGTTCATGTGGATGGCATGGGAATAAATCCTAGTTCAAGCGGCATGAATGTGGATGGTTCTACGATGTTCAACCTGGGCAGTGTTCAGTTAGGCAGCCCTTGGCAACAGATTTGAATTCCCAAAGGAATTTTCTTTTTAAATCTGCATGAATTTGTTGCTCCATTTCCTCATCTGGTAATGTAATAGCAACCATACATGAACTTTAATGAGTGAATATTCTATGCCAAGTACTTGACTTGCATTATCTCATTTAACACTTATAACCCTATGTATGTGTGTTAGTCGCTCAGCCATGTCAAACTCTTTGTGCTTCCATGGACTGTAGCCCACTAGGCTCCTCTGTCCATGAAATTCTCCAGGCAAGAATTCTGACTGGAGTGGGTAGCCATTCCCTTCTCCAGGAGATCTTCCCAACCCAGGGACCAAACTTGGGTCTCCCATATTGCAGACAGATTCTTAAACATCTGAGCCACCAGGGGAGCCCCTATAACTCTATATGTAGATACAATTATTGTAAAAACAACTGATTTTACAGTTGAGGTAACCAGTACATCTGGAAGTAAGTAACCAACTGGGAATAGTTATCAAAGCTTGAAGTGAAACTCAAGCATTTGGATTTCAAGCCCCAATGTGCTTGGTTTGAATAATCAGCCAGGAAAGTTAATACACTTCCTATAATTCTTGATGCTGACATTCATTCTTCTTTGTGCATTGGAGGCTTCATTGGAGGATTTGGTGGGAGCGACTTCCCTGGTGGCTCAGACGGTAAAGCATCTGCCTACAGTGCGGGAGACCTGGGTTCAATCCCTGGGTCAGGAAGATCTCCTGGAGAAGGAAATGGCAACCCACTCCAGTACTCTTGCCTGGAAAATCCTATAGACAAAGGAGCCTGGTAGGCTACAGTCCATGGGGTCACAGAGAGTCAGACACGACTGAGTGACTTCACTTTCAAGGAAGTAGCAGAGGATGAGATGGTTAGATAGCATCACTGACTCAAGGGACATGAATCTGATCAAACTCTGGGAGAGAGTAGAGGACGGGGAGCCTGGTGTGCTGAAGTCCATGGGATCACAAAGAGTCAGACACGATTTAGTGACTGAACAACAACAACAACAATGTCACAAGAAATCTCATCCCAAAGCGAGTAATGATGATGGAGCTTCTGGGATGTTAGAGGCTCTTTTGCTAGAAGAAGCCATGAAAAAAGGGTTAGGGTTAGGGAGCCAAACCGAATAAAACATAAGGAAGAAGTTTGGTATCCATGAACCAAGGCTTCAACAATGATGTGATGTCTTCGGGTCAAACAAGGATTTTGCTCAGCAATGAAAAGATTCACCTCCAGACGCCTGGAAAGGTTTCACTGGCTGCCTCCTCCTTGACTCCCTGTCTTTGCCATACCCTTCCTCTCTTGTTTATTTTACAAATATTTCAACTCTATGACTACAACTAAGAAAAGTCTGTCTTCTTTCTTAGGCGTTCATCTGAAGTTGGATGTTCTTTTTTCCCTTTCATGCTTATTTGGTTTATTAGTCAATTGCCATTACTTTTATATGAAGTAAAACCACAGCTTCTAGGGAATTTTTTGTTTTGTTCCTCTGCAACTCTAAAGTTCAAGGCTGTGGACACTGTCAAAATACTTGACCTAGAAAAATAGTCAAGGCTGTGCAGTCTCCTGCTGGTTGGATTGGGGTGATAAATTGCACCAAACATTCCAGTTCTGCTTCTAGAACTTGGTGTTTCAGGCAGAAACTGGCTTCCTTCCCTTGCCACTGGCATTTGAAATTAAAAAGAGGATGATACAGCTCAAGGGATATTAGTACTCTTTAAATATATCTTCTAAACTACTTATATAATCAAAGGCATGGAAGTAGTTTTCTATGCCAAACAAATTAAAGTTAAGCAGAGCCGTACAAGAACTGGAATTATAACTTGGAAATGCAGCTACACAGCTTCAATATTTTTTTCCACCCAATCATGCACTCTGCATGGATTTTTTAAATTGGTATCTGGAGATTTTCTCCAGTGTTAAATTGAATTCCAGAACAATGCTTAAATCAGTATCCCACCATTTCAAGTGTCTGCCATTTGCAAAGAGTTAATGGGTTTTTACTGCAGGATTAGGTCTCAAATTAGCCACCCAAGGGCCAAATCCTTCTCATTGTTCAAACCCAGTCCACGAGCATACTATGATTTTCCACAGAGCTGTTTGTTTTTAATGGATTAATACATAAATACAGAAATTTCATATAAATTCTGGATACCCAGAATTTTATTTTTTTAAAAAATGAAGAACCTAGTTATACTTGATTAACATTCTTTCATTCTACATTTATTTATTCAGCAAATATTTCTTGAGTGATGCTGTTTCCTGGATAATCCATTTAGGTGATGGGCATAAATCAGTGGAGGAAACAACTACAAACAAAAAGTCACTGTCCTCATGGAGCTTCCATTCCAGTGGAAGTGTATCTAGAGAAAAACAGCGATTCCCTGTGTAGACAGGTCAGTTTTTCTCCATTTCACCATAGTCTTTATTGCCCTGTAGTTTTGGAGTTTCTGTTCCTAATTTAGGCTTCCACTCTACACTCCTGTCTTCTAGCTTCTGAGTTTTTAAACTCCCATCTAGAGAGACCTATGCCATATGAGTTTCTGATTTGAAGACCCAGGAGCAGAGGGGAAGGAACACGGCATGGAAGGCAGGTACATATCTGGAGCTGCACAGTGAAGGTTTAAACTCTGGCTGTGGTTTTCATAAGCCTTGCAGTCTTGGCCGCATCGTTCAATTTCTCAGTTTCCCCACCTGTTACACTGAGATGGTAAGGGTCCCTAAGTCACGACAATTAAAAGAGTTAATGCTTGAACATGCTTAGAAAACAGGCTGGCACATGGAGAAAGCTTGTTAAATAAAATTTTTAAAAGCGAAGTGAAGTCTCTTTTTCCAGGTAACCTCAAGAGAAGCAGGAACAAGATACTAAGTCAAACTTCCCACGTAGGAGTAGTAACTGAACAAGTAACCTCCCTGAGATATATGCTCTGGTCCAAATAGCTCCTCATTATGGAACACCCAGAATGCTTTCAAATGTCTTTATTCCTATTTTTTAACACCAAAATCATTTTGTACTGGGGTCTAGCCAATGAACAATATTGTGGTAGTTTTGAGTGAACAGCAAAGGGACTCAGCCATACACATACATGTATCCATTCTCCTCCAAACCCCTCTCCCATCCAGGCTGGCACGTAACACTGAGCAGAGTTTCCTGTGCTGTACAAAAGGTCTTTGTTGGTTATCCATTTTAAATGCAGCAATGTGACCATGACCTAGCCAATGTCCCCCACTATCTCTTCCCCCCAGCAGCCACAGGTTCGTTTTTCTAAGTCTATGAATCTCTTTCTGTTTCGTAAGTTCATCCATATCATTTCTTTTAGATTCCACATATAAGGGATGTTACTTGATATTTCTCCTTCTCTGTCTGGCTTCCTTCACTCAGTATGACCCTTTCTAGGTCTGTCTCAAATGTCTTTTAAATCCACCATGCATGATCTTCTCTCCAAAAGATTCATGATATTTTGAGAACTATTCTGGATGATTAGCTAAAGAATTTTGTCATTATTAATGAAATTATTAGCTGCTTTCATGACCTAATTTTCACATAGGACCTCAACACAGCATTAACTTAGAAACACACTCTGATGCACTCCAGCTGGCATAGAACACGCTAAATGAGGCCATTTGCTTTAATAAAACAAAACAACATAAATAAAAAGCCTTTCTTATCCCTTCCTCACCATTTGTTAAATAGTCCAAATCCTCCTCATGTCAGATTCAACTCAGCTAAAAAGCATTTACTATGTCAGACACACTGCTAGGTGTCTTAAACACATCATTGCAGCTAAACATCACAGGATCTTAAACAAATTTGTTACGATCTCCATTTTCAGATGAGAACACAGAAGCTCAAGGTAGGGAAGCTGACGCAGCCTCTGGTCATGATGTCAAGCTCTGAATTCAGTCCCTTAACTCTGGATGCTGTGCCCATGAGAGTTGTTTTGGATGAAAGTGAAAGTGAAGGTTGCTCAGTCGTGTCTGACTATTTGCTACCCCATGGACTATACAGGCCATAATACTGGAGCGGGTAGCCTTTCCCTTCTCTAGGGCATCTTCCCAACCCAGGTATCAAGCCCAGGTCCCCCACATTGCAGGTGGATTTTTTACCAGCTGAGCCACAAGAGAAGCCCAAGAATACCAAAGTGGGTAGCCTATCCCTTCTCCAGCAGATCTTCCTGACCCAGGAGTTGAACCGGTGTCTCCTGCAATTGCAGGTGGATTCTTTACCAACTGAGCTATGAGGGAAACCCTGTTTTGGATGGTGGCCCTCAGAATGTGTGCCTGAACCAGCTTCTTCAGCATCACCTGAGTTCTTGCAAGAAGTGCAGGTTCTTGGGCTCCACCCTGATCTACTGACTCATCCACCCCGGGGCCAGGACCCAGCTCTGAGTTTCAATAAGCCCTCAGGTGGTCCAGAGGCTCACTCAGACTTAAGACTTCAGTTCATCTCAGCTAACCACCCTAACCTTAGTCTTTCTCCCTCTAATAATCGTGCTTAGCCTTGCCAAGCTCTTCCTTCATGAACATCATTTTAATCACATCCCTCTCTGCTCAGAAACCTAGAGTCAGTCTCCATCCCCTGCTCTGTGAAGGCCAAACTGCTGACAGTTCAGGCTTCTCCCTGTTTCAACTGCTGTTTAGTATCTTTCTGCCCTCAGGATACTCAAATCAGTGAGTTGTGGGGAGGGGGATAGGGGAGGGATGAATTGGAGTCTGGGATTAGCAAGTGCAAAGTATTATATATAGAATGAAAAATGAAGTGAAAGTGTCAGTTGCTCAGTCGTGTCCGACTCTTTGTGATCCCATTCTCTACCCCTAGGATTCTCCTGGCCAGAGTACTGGAGTGGGTTGCCGTTTCCTTCTCTAGGGGATCTTTCCAACCCAGGGATCGAACGTGGGTCTCCCACATTGCAGGCAGATTCTTTACTGTCTGAGCCACAGGGAAGCCACAGGGGAATGGATAAAAATCAAGTTCTATTGTACAGCATAGGGAACTATATTCAATATTTTATAATAAAGCATAATGAAAAATTTTAAATTAATTTTTTAAAGTCAGCATGCTTATTTGCTGTGAAATTTGCTCATTCACTGTCTCTATGCCTTTGACTATGCTGCTCTTCTTTATTCTCTGTTTTGTCCCCCACACAAGTTCAGATCCCAACTCTTTCATTCTGGTCTCACTGAGCACCCAAGTCCAGAACTCCTGTTAAAGAAGCACTTGGGCCCAGCCTGCTTCCCCCACCTCAGCTCCTGTCCCTTCCCCTTCAATCTTGTGCTCCAGCCTCACTGACCTTCCTTCCATCACTAGAACACATCTAACGTTGTCCTGCTGTGGGCTCTATGACATTGCTTTTCCCCATGTTTGGAATATTCTTCCCTACTCCAATCCTTACATAGCTGGTCCCATCACATCATTCAGACTCAACTTATATGTCACCTTCCAGGAGAGGCTGTCCCTGACCTGTTTACTAAGCCCTATGTCAGTCTCTTTGTGCCATTTTTATTCTTTTTTTTCTTTTTTTTGTAGCACTGATCACCGTTTGCACTTACTTCATGCATGTATTTTACCATGTTGCTTTATGTCTTCCCACAATTACAAGGAAACTTGCTGACAGCAGGTATAATTGCTTCATTCTTTGCTTCAATCCCAGTGCCTGGCACATAGTAGGTGCTAAATAACTATGTGTGAATGATTACATGGATCATTTAAAATCTGCACCACATCGTGAGACCATTACTTCGAGGCTGTCTTACAGGGTGACCTGTTTCTATTTTCAGTGTCCATCCTGCCTCCTCCCCTGGGATCATGAGTTTGAGTAGCCACGCCAGCCTTCTCTGGTTTTCTAGCCCTAGAGGACCCAGCAGAAGGCCGAAACGACAGACCAGCAGGTTTTCGTGTCTACTGTCTTCAGACTATCACACTGTACATCATTGTATATAATTGCTATTTCTCTGATATTGTATGACAAATGATATTCAAAGTGCTATAAGAGAGCTTTATATTAAAAGAAGCTCAAAGATGATGAATCCCTATAGAAAATAAGAATGCATTTTATAAAGTGACTAATTTCCTTAAACTTTAAATTCTCAAGGAAAATCCTGCTTCATAACACAGAATACATAAAATTTTATTTGTAAATTGAATAATACTAATATAAATTAATTTTAATGCCTGCTTATTTGCTGCCTGGTATTAAACTAGGCAAATTACATGCATTATTATGGCCCTATTCAATCTTTATAAAACCTTTGTGGTTAGCTTTGGTATTGCCTCTTTTAGTACGACATTTACTTGCTCAAAATCTCACAGCCAATAGTGTTGAAGTTGAGTTTGGAATCCCAGCTTTGTCTAATATTCCATCACCCTGCTGTCTATCTCGCATTATATTTAATGAGATCAAATAGAAATATTTTTATTAAATCAAAAGAACCAACAAAAGAACATTCAAGGAAAATCTCTCTCTGGTTTGGAAGAATTAAATATACATTAAACTAGTTCTAAAAGCAGTGACCAATTCACCATATGACAGACTTTATTTTCTTGGGCTCCAAAATCATGCCAGATGGCAACTGCAGCCATGATATTAAAAGACGCTTACTCCTTGGAAGAAAAGCTATGACAAACCTAGACAGCATATTAAAAAGAGACATTACTTTGCCAACAAAGGTCTGTATAGTCAAAGCTATGGTTTTTCCAGTAGTCATGTATGGATGTGAAAGATGGGCCATTAAAAAAGGCGGAGCACCAAGGAATTGATGCTTTTGAACTGTGGTGTTGGAGAAGACTCTTGAGAGGCCCTTGGACTCCAAAGAGATCCAACCAATCCATCCTAAAGGAGATCAGTCCTGGGTGTTCATTGGAAGGACTGATACTGAAGTTGAAGCTCCAATACTTTGGCTATCCGATGCGAAGAGCTGACCCATTGGAAAGACCCTGATGCTGGTAAAGATTGAAGGCAGGAGGAGAAGGGGATGACAGAGGATGAGATGGTTGGATGACATCACTGACTCAATGGACATGAATTTGATCAAGTTCCAGGAGATGGTGAAGGACAGAGAAGCCTCGCATGTTGCAGTCCACAGGGTCACAAAGAGTCAGACATGACTGAGTGACTGAACAACAGCAAATCAATAATTTAACAAATAAGTGATTTGGAATTCATTCACATTTTCCACACCAGGAAGGCAATTCTGATTGAAGCAAACAGATTGCAAAATATTGGTTCCACCATCAAATTCTTAGCAAACCACATTCTTAGTAAAATCTCCATTTGATTTTTGCTGTCAAAATGATTTTATGTATGTGATTCAGTCATTTCCTGGGGCTTCACCTTAAGAAACACGAGGATGTACACTTGATAGACGAGGACCTCGAGAGAGGCAGTGAGGTCCAGGCTTGTCTCGGGATGTGCCTATGATCATGGCAGGGCTGGGCCATGCAGGTCAGAGACAGGCTGGGACCTGGGACCCTAGCTGCAGTGCTTGCAGCTGGAC
Source organism: Bos taurus (assembly GCF_002263795.3). Lineage (NCBI taxonomy): Eukaryota > Metazoa > Chordata > Mammalia > Artiodactyla > Bovidae > Bos > Bos taurus. The sequence continues at coordinate 12,336,881 of NC_037348.1, forward strand.
AACCGTCCCCTAGACAACAAATACAAAGAAACTACAAGGCACTAAAAACAACTATATGCATGCACAGTTGGGGTGAATTATGAACAGCAAGACACAAAAAGACCCAAAAACTCCCACTGCCACTTCTGAAGGGCCTGAAGCAGAAACAAGGTGTTGGGAGCAAAAGCGGGTTACCCTGCATGTCGCCTGCACTCAACACCAACAAAGCAGTGGGCAACCACCTAAGCCACCCTCTGGCCTGACCCCTATATGCTCCCCTACCTTCACCCCACATAAGGAATCAGCTTGCCCCACGTCGTGGAGTAAGCAAGTAAGGGAACCTGTTACTTGGTCTCACTCCCCACTGCTGCAGCAGGGGCCCCAATAAAGCCTTGCCTGAATTTCTTGTCTGGCCTCATATCACTTTCTATTTATCAGGGAAGGCCAAGAACCCTGGTCAGTGTCAAGTTCTGCTGCCTCTTTATCAAATGTTCTTCGTATATCAAGACAAGGAACTGGTCCTGCTGACAGGTACTTAGTGGAACTTCTGAGACATCGACACTTCCATGAGGCCATTTGGACCAGTATGGGCTAGAACTCCCCACCAGATTAGGCGAGCCTGCTTCCGGCCCCTCTCTCACTCTCTCTCTCTCTCTCTTTCCCCTCTCAGATCTTTGTGATATGAGAAAAGCTTTATCAAAAGTCCAGCCTCTTGCTCAACTCATCCAAAAAGAATCGGGATGAGAACACAAAGAGAAAAACAGACAGACAAACAAAAAACACTGAGGGTAAGTAGCGAAGAGAACAAAAAAGCAGTTTATTGAGACAAAAGTGAAATTTACACATTCAGAAAAGCCTGTGGGCATCCTTGGGCCCCCAAGTTTTTTGATCCCTTTTTAATCTTATTTTTAGCCCTTCGAATGCGTGGGGTCTTTTTGATTAGAGGTTGAGCATTCTGTAAGTGGGGCTGAGGTGCGGCCTGGATGGCACCAAGCTCTATCGGTTCTCGGTCCTGCACGTTTGTGCCCTGAAGCCACAGTCCTTGTGCTCTGAGAGCAGTTTTCCCTTCAATAGTGTGCTGTGCTTAGTCTCTCAGTCATGTCCAGTTCTTTGTGACCCTGTGGACTGTAGCCCACCAGGCTCCTCTATCCATGGGATTCTCCAGGCAAGAATACTAGAGTGGGTTGCCATGCCCTCCTCCAGGGGATCGTCCCAACCCAGGGATCGAACCCAGGTCTCCCGCATTGCAGGCGGATTCTTTACCATCGAAGCCAACAGGGAAGCCCTTCCCTTAAATTGGCCCTTACTATTCGAGCAGCCACACATGGAAGGTCATGCAGGGTCATCAGCAACCTGTGCAATTTTACTGCTCTTGCTCCACAATTTTCACGGTCAGTGCCTTATTTGGAGGCTACAGGGTTTCTGTGTTAGACGCCATTCCTCCACGCTTCATGGCCTCATTAAGTGCAAAACAGGGAGGTGGCTTTACCTTCGGCCTAATGCATATACATGAGGAAGCTGTCCTTGAACCCAGACCTGTATTTCCTGCCTCGATGGTTGTCTTGGCTACATCTCAGACACTTCCACTGCTTATCTGGTGGCAAGAACATCCATATATCTTACACTGACTAGCTTCACCCAACTCCTCTTTGTCTCATGGACTGAATCCTAAACCCACATCTTGGACCCAGGACTACCAGCCTTCCTTTTCTGCCTGCCTTCACTGCACTGCATCTCCATGTCTGAAATGCCTGCCCCAGCCTCGGCGCACCATAGAATTCTGGAGTCACATGCTGTCATGTCAGTCCTTCCTACAGTTACAGCAGATCCACTTTTTTTTTTTTTTTTGTAACTTGGCTGTTACTTGGCTGAACAAAAGGAGTCCTTTAATCTGTCTGGTTATGGCTACTAGATTATTGGTGATGAATTTCAAACTCCAATCACAAGAAACTCATAAAAAAAGAAACACCGTATATTAAACTTTTAAACTTTAAACCTGCAAAAACATATCTTTAACTTGTCAACCTTCTGATACAAGGCCAAAGCATCCTCTTCACACATGGGCCTGCTTGTCAGAGTTCTGTGGCGTCATTTTGCATAAATTACACCCATGAAGAAGCATCCATGATTTTTTAGTTGCTACAAAGTGGAGCAAGAGCTTAAAGACTTGCAGAGCAATCTTAGAAGAGAATCCATCTAAATTTTAATGATCTTTCCCAATCTTATACATTTGTCTAACTCACACCTAATTTAACAGCAATTACTTTTTAGCAAATCGCCTTCATCAAATCTCTCCAAAGCACTCAACTTCGTTTTCATAGACACAACATCTTGCTTTCTTCTAACACTAATATTTCACCAGTTTACATAATGTTTAATGAAACTAAGCAATTACAGTAACAGATGCAACTGGTTTAAATAGAAACGGGGACAAATACACCTGGTTCTTGGAAAGCATCCAGCGCAATGGAAAGAAGCAGAAGTCTGCGGGTATCTTAGTGAGCAGCATATTCCCCAGTGAGGACAACTCCATCCATTACAGAAATATGAGGGCATGGAGAGTACCAGTTATTATGTTAGGTCATAAAACTGGAGGCTGGGTCCTAGAGGCAGGTGGCTATGCAGACTCATCTCTTTCTGTCACAGAATCAGAAAATAGGAAGCCTTCCGAAAGTTTATGGAATTCACATTTCCAACGACAATCTTATTAGCAAAATCCACGATTTGTTTTCAACCATTCAAGTATATTCTCATGGCAGTGTGCTCGTGAGCTAACAAAACAGCCTCTTTCTTTGTTGGACAATGGGGGGATGGTTAAAACACTTTCTAGAATAGTGAGGATTTTCCCCCTTTTTCATGGCTCTAAATTCCACCTTCTTGTTTTCATCAAGGACTCCTTCAATGAAGTGGTTGCCAGACCCCACCTCCTCCTGTTTTTTTCCCTCTGGACACACTCTAGTTTGGGGTTGTTAATTTTCCCCTTCAAGGACTTTGCCTGGAAATGAAACCATTTGGCTCAGAGTTGATCAACAAGAGCAGAAGTCAGAAGAATGTCAGGACACTCTGCTTGTGTTCATGGGTTTCTTATTGTATTCACTTACCTTTCCATAATAATTGCGTTGGACTTTTGGCTCATTGTTGACTTATGGCCAGTCCAAACATCCAATTCTTCTTTTCCTGAATTGTAGCCGAGTTTCTTGTTTTCTGCTTTGCTTTTCCCGTGTCTTTTGTGCCACTGATTTTCAATCAAAAACTTGTGTTGGTGTCCATTCATCTGAGGCTAATTAGTTTGGTGTATATTGTCACTATGACAATAACGACACTTGATATTTACTGAGTGGTTACCATGTACCAGGAACACTGCTAAGCATTGTCCATGGATCATTTAATCCTTATTACCATTTTGTGAGATAAGTAGTATTTCACATACCCATTTCTCAGCTGAGATAACTGAAGCAAAGCATATTTAAGTCTCTTCCTAAACGTCATCCATGTAGCAACTGGTAGATGAGAGATACAAACTCAGGCAAGATGGCGCCAAGTACAGAGCTCTTAGCCACTACAATATATCATCTCTTGATTCATATTTGATTCATCTCGCCTTTTAAATAGAACTTCATAGTTTATGGAATCAAAACTCAACAAAAAGTCGTCATGGACCTTCCTTTAATTTATTCAGTCGAGAAACTGAAAACTGTTTCCAAACATACCTTTGTGGTCATTCTATGCTGCTCACTTGCTAATGCTTCTCTGGGGGAGGGTGATGTATGTGAGTGCCATTGTAAGGCTCTTCCGTGTTCGATTGTGTGTTCAGGTGGCAAGGGGGCCTCGTAGATTGCAAAGGCAATGCACTCTGGGTCCGAGAGACTTGGGTTCTGGTCCAGCCCCTTCCAAGCTGTGTGCGCTCAGCTCCTTATTTTGTTGAACTCAGCCCCTTTCATTTGCAGAATACAGGCAATTTAAACAACCTTATGGGGTTTCTGGGAGGTTCACATGCAAAGTAACACTTTGAGATGAGATGAAGCCTTCCAGATGAGGAGTGAAGATACCCTCACAAAGGCACAAGAAATATGGAGGAATGCAGGCAACTCTCTAGAAGAACGGAAGCATGAGCTGTGACAAGGTGACATCTCAGTTCTCTGCAGAGGAAAAAAAAGGACTTGTCCCCTGGCTCTTGCCCTGCAGGGGACAACAAGGCCACAGGACTGTCCCCACCCGGGCAGCTGGACCCGCCAGGGTGGGCTAGCCCCTCTTCTCGAGTCAGCCTTGCTGATGAAGAAGAGAGAAAGGGACATGTGTGTGTGCCTCAGAGGAATAATTAATCATCTTGGCAATTACTCCGGTCTCAGATCAGTTTCCCACTGAGCTCCTGAACACAGCCTCTCTCACTTTCCTGGGACCAGCAGTTCTGCTTCCCTCCTTCAGGTGGCCACCAACCAGGGAAGTAAATTAAGGAGATCTTTCTCGATAGCCTGTTTGAGCAGATTGTATTCAAAGAAAATGACAGTATTAATAGGCAACTGATTTTTCACTAATGACAAAAGACTCCTACCAAGAACTTGGTTTGTGTCCAATAATGTCATCAGATTTTTTTTTTTTTTAATATCTAAGTATTTTTCTTCTAGAGATTCCAGGGGTTGGTGGGTGTCCCTTTGCCCTTCGTATAGCAATTGGATGCAAGTGTGAAAAAACAACTAATGTTGTCAATTTCTGTAGATACTTCATTTAGATATCATGGAAGATTCCTGAAGCTTATGAGAATTAAGCAAAAGGAGTATTGGGAATTTGCTTGCCGCCTTATAATTCTACAGGCTTCCCTGGTGGCTCAAATGGTAAAGAATCCACCTCAATGCAGGATACGTGGGTTAGATCCTTGGGTTGGGAAGATCCCCTGGAGAAGGGAATGGCTACCCACTCCAGTATTCTTGCCTGGAGAATTTCATGGACAGGGGAGCCTGGCAGGTTACAGTCCATGGGGTCGCAAAGACTCAGGCACGACTGAGCTACTAACACTTTATAGTTTTACATCCAGGCATCTTTACTGTGGTCACATACTCTACACCCAGGAAGAGGGAGAGGTGAACATTAGTCTTCCCAGAGAGGACGACCCTGTTCCCATCCTGACTTCTCACTTTCCACATGGTCCCTGTGACTGTCACTCTAATCCCTTGGATAGGAAGACAGAGTCAGCTTGTTCTATCTATCCTCCCAGCCTTCTTTTCAGACATTGCTTAGTACTCACAGTTTCTAAAAATATTTGCTTGTTTCCGGCTGTGTCTTCCTTGCCTTGTGCAGGTTTTCTCTAGCTGTGATGAGTGGGGACAGTGCTCCAGTTGCACTTCTCAGGTTTCTCTTGGGGGTGGCCTCTGTTGTTGTGTGTGGGGGCCCAGGAGCTGTGGCACACCGGCTTAGATGCCCCTCTGCATGCGGAATCTTCAAGGACCAGAATTGAACCCATGTCCCTGCACTGGCAGGCAGATTCTTAACCACTGGACCATCAGGCTAGTCCAGGACTCACATTTTAACTCTCTTTGTGCCTAAGATGACTCAGAGCAGCACCAGACTCTATATGCTCAATTTGCTGCAGCTGGGGCATCCTGCTGACCTCCCTGAAGTACCTACTGCTGGTAACTGCTCACCTTAATTTATTGTTTGCTTTGTTTGTTTTGGCATACTTATTTGAAATACTGTTTTCCTTAGAGTGATTAACAAACAGATATACCATACGAATGATTCTTCATCAGCTTGTGCTTTTGTGTGTATTTAACTCCAGCTCTGAGATGGTTGGATGGCATCACTGACTCAATGGACATGGGTTTCGGTGGACTCTGGGAGTTGGTAATGGACAGGGAGGCCTGGTGTGCTGCGGTTCATGGGGTTGCAAAGAGTCGGACACGACTGAGCGAATGAACTGAACTGAACTGAACTCCAGCTCTGTTTTTTATTTTTTTCTCACACTTATATTGTAATAGGAGGGAAGAAAAATAATCCATCTTTAGGTTAGTAATAGCAAGCTTCCCCCTTCTGGTTTGTCGTAGGGCCAATACAGAAGTTTGCTAAAGTATATTTTAGAAGTACGAAAAGAACTTCAATATTCTGGCAGCTATTAGTAGGTTGCCCTTTGCTGAGATTCCTTGCACAGGTTTGAGTCAGGTAACAGCCTTGTGAACAACCCTATTGCTGTTGTTCATTTACAGAGTAGTGGTGCTTACGGGTTTGCTGTTGTTCAGTTACTAAATTGTGTCCGACTCTTTGTGAACCCATGGACTGCAGCATGCCAGGCCTCCCTGTCCTTTACTGTCTCCTGGAGTTTGTTCAAACTCATGTCCATTGAGTCAGTAATGCCATCCAACCATCTCATCCTTTGTCGCTCCCTTCTCCTCCTCAGGTGTTTAGTGTTCAATACTTTTCAAAGCACCTTCACAACTTTAATATCGTCTTGTTTTTGTGCCCAAAGTCAGTATATGTCTCAATAAGGAGGGACTCCTAGGATGGATGGGTAGGAGAACATGATTGACATAAAATGAGAAGTTCTAAGTTCAAATCTTGGTACAGGTACAGTAAGTGAGAAAGTAGACCTACCTGGCTTAGGTTTCATGTGTAAAATGAGAGTATTCAAGTTCTCTCAAGTTGCATTCAGCTCCAACATTCTTTTCTCACTTGAGGTCATGTAACCAAGGGTAGGCAGAGTCCCCATCGGGGATCTGGTGTCTTCATTCCTAGCAGCCATCCTTACTATGTTTGACAGTATTGTCAAGATCAGGGTGGAGTATGCCAGCACCACTGATGATGTTTGAGGATTAAAAGTTTCAAAAATGTCAGATCAGAGGAGGGAGAGAAGAAGGAAGGGGAGGGCAGAAAATGGATTATAGACCAGGGTTTTGAGACAAGGTTATAAAGGCTGCATATAGTTGATGAGGACACAGAGAAGGGAAAAGCATTTTGCCTGGGGGTGAGGGAGAGGAAAAGCAAAAGAGCTGGAGAAGGAAAAGAATAATGGAACAGAATCATGCTAACTAGACAGAAGGGAAAGAGGAAGTTGAAATTAAACCATGAAATAGTTGATCTGAGCATAACCAACAAATGTCTATGAACTTCTTCCTTTATTCTTTGATTTACTTTTAGGAGAAAAGTCACCTTTAATGGAAAAAGAAAAACTATAGACTTATGCACATAGAAAAAAAAAATCAGAGAAACCCCTCTCTGTTCTTAACTTCCCACATAGTCCATGTTTATAGTAATAAGTATCAAGATTTCATATTCAGAAAATGGACCCTGGAGAACTATAAGAATCCAAACCATCAAATAAAGCACAAGGCAAGTTCAGCTCACCATGATTTGCTGAAGCAGGGAAGTGGATTTATCTCTTTTGAGGGAAAAATGTGGATAATAGTGACAATGAAAGCAAGATATTTTGAGGTTTTGTGTTTTTTTTTTTTTTTTTTTTCATCATCAATAAACAACAACAAAAATCCCAATTTACCCAGAGGTCCCCATTTCCTAAGCATTCAGGTTAATGGACATTTTCCACTGTTTGAGCAAAAGGAATGCTACCAAGGAGACACAGGGCATTGTAAAATCATATCCACCCACTTAATCACATGCGAATTTTATGAGGTAGATTTTACTACTGCTCTCTACCTCAGTGTGAAAAGCTCTCTCGTTCTAAGTGAATTTGATGGAACATTTTCCCGATCCCTGTAGAGAGATGTTATTCACTTAAAGGAATACAAAAATGAAGGTATGGTGGATGGTCAGACTGGGATACTGGCCAGGCCACATGGCACTGGGTCCAGGTTCAGGGGACTGAAACCCAAGCAGAAGATAAAGGCTATTGAGGGTGAGGACTTCCTTCTTGAGTCCACAAGGAAGACAGAGCGAGAACTTCAGGTGTGCATTTCAGTCACCAAGTCCATCCGTGATCTTGGGGACAGAAATAAGAACAAGACTGACTGAGAGCTTCAGCACTGACATTAGACGCCTGGAATCAAACCCCATAACAGTGCATTCTCGAGGTACAGCTTGGTCCTTACCTCTAGATTTTTTATGGAGCTCGGTTTCCTCATCTGTAAAATGAGAAAAAGAATAGTACTTACTTCATAAGTTTTGAGGGAAATTCTCATCATAAATGCGATGATGCACGTTTAAACATCCAGCCCATGGTGGAGTGTGATAAATGTTAATAGTCACATTAATATTTATAAAATGTTACATTCACAAACGAGACAAGAGATCAAGGATTTCAATGAGACTTGACCTAGAAAGGGATAGAGAGATGGAAGTAAGAACAGGATAAAGCAATGAAAACTTACGACATCCCATCAAACAGAGTGGGAATATACATGGCAGCCTAATTTATCATCCAGCTGACTTGCTGGGTGGATAAATAATAGTAATAATAATATTATTATTAACAACAGCTATCATTCTGTAGCCTTTACTATGTGCCAAGCACTGTTCTTAGCCCTTTACATATATTAATCCATTTTATCCTCACAACAACTTTATGAAGTCAGTGGAAATAACAGGGCTGCCATTCCTTAGATTTCAATTAAAGTCTACTTATATAGTAGGAAAACTTCAGGGAGAATGTTCTTTAACTATTATCTTAATTTAGACATGTATCTTGAAACCAGAACCTTAAAGTAAATAATCACATCAGGATGGAGACTGAAAAGGTCAACTTAAAGTTCACATGAACCACTTGATATTAAAAAAAAAAAAAAAAATTAGAAAACTTTCCACAAGCACACCTCTCCCTGATCAATGTCCTCAGCTGGAGAAGCAATGAGGCTTCTGACAGTAGCTGAACTGGGACAAAAGATAGGAGCAGAGCCAAATCTGGAATTGACTTCAAGTTCTGTTCCTCAGATGCTGTGATGCTTGCCAGTCTGGGCATTTTATTTCATCTGATGTGGCTGCCAGAGTTGCCCAGATTTGATGCCAAGGCAAAGAGAAAGCTTTTAAAAGAGATTTGTTGAAATTCTATTACAAGGTCCTATAAACAATTCCTGTCTCCTTCCTGTCTCCTGTTATAAATTGGAATCTATATTTTACCTACTGTACAAATATCATTATTCTTTTGTACAATACTCTCAACATCTTCACTTGATTGCTTTTAAATACTTTCAGCTTATTATGATGTCTTATCTATTTTTTGGTTTTGCTTATTTGGTTTGGTGGCACCTTCCCCTTTTAAGAATCAGATAACCTTTTTAAGCTTTTAGTCACCTCCCTCTTAACTCAAATCTCAACAAGGACCCTCTTTTTTAATATATATTTTTTTATTGTGGACCATTTTAAAAGTCTTCATTGAATTTGTTACAATATTGCTTCTGTTGTTTATGTTCTGATTTTTTAGCTGTGAGGCAAGTGGGCTCTTAGCTGCCCAACCAGGGATCAAACCCGTACCCCCTGCCCCGGCAGGCAAAGTCTTAATCATCGGACTGCCAAGGAAATCCTCCAAAGACCCTCTTTTAATAATCAAAGAGTGTGGATTGGTTCCAGGTTGTTTTTTAAGGTTTCAATAAAAATCAGGAAAACAATAATAATAAAAATCCCCTCCTCCTTGATAAAGGTGATATATTCAATTTAACGATTGCTTTAGTCTTCTATCAATTTCTAAAATTATCCCATTGTATAACATTACACTCTTTTAGGACAGTAAGAATAATAATTATACTTTGCAGTTATGAAAAGAAATATATGGCAGGGGGAAAAAAGAGATTCAGTTGTTCTTATACCCTTCGTGTTTCAGCTTCTGTACTTTAACCTCTTTTCCAAGTGTCGCCAATATATTACTTTCTCACTCATCATATGCTAACATATTGACCTCAAATTAAATGATAATTAGGATATATCTTTCAGGATGTTTACATATCTAGACGAAAAGTGAATCATCTCAAGGTATTGTCTAAATGATGACAAACACGGAAATGTTTGGAAACAACCCTGCTGTTTGGTGTCATAGAAACAAAACAACCAGTTGACAATTGAACTGTTCATTTTTCCGTGAAATATTTTGGCATCACAAGGACCCTCCTCAAATCACCTCTTCCTCCAGTGGGCCTTGAGCTGTGATTTCAGTGTCAATTATTGTTCAAGTCGACCTCGAGAAGTTTGCAAAGCCAGAGTTCTTTTTGGATGACTTTAGAAGTTCAGTAACAGTACAGCTTTTCTTGGTCTTATTCAGGAGTTTTGCCTGGTTTTAAGATAATGTAAAGCTCACCAACTGTTGGGTATCTTTCTTTCTCTTTCTCTCTCTCACACACAAGTCATTTCTTTCCTTTGCTGCTTGTTCATTCATTCATTAGGGGAACCAGTCCATTGATTTCAAGGTTCAGGGGTCCATTGTAGTGAAGGTCCCTTAGAGAATTCTGAAATAAATGCTGGTTTGGATTGGATAAGCCCAACCTATGTTTTTTATGGATAATTTTTAATTATTAAATTAATAATTAGTACCTGCACACAGGCTTGGAGAAGGAAATGGCAACCCACTCCAGTGTTCTTGCCTGGAGAATCCCAGGGACGGGGGAGCCTGGTGGGCTGACGTCTATGGGGTCACACAGAATCAGACACGACTGAAGTGACTTAGCAGCAGCAGCAGCAGCACACAGGCTTTCTCTAGCTGCAGTGAGTGGGCATACTCATCTCTGGGGTGCTCAGGCTCTAGGGTCATGGCTCAGTGGTTGTGGCTTGCAGGCTTCATTGCTCCACGGCATGTGAAATCTTCCCAGACCAAGGATCAAACCTGTGTCCCCTGCATTGCCAGGCAGATTCTTAGCCACTGCGCTACCAGGGAAGTCCCCAAGTTACTTAATAGTTATGTCTGGAAGGATCCCAAAGCTGACCACCAAGTGATTCTCCAGTGCTGCAGGAGGTGCCAAGAGCACTCATCTGCCTTCACAAGGACCAGAGCACTCAACTGCCTTCACACTGCTCTGCCTTCATCCAGGCAGTCTCGTCCTCCAGGAGCACCCTTGACTCTTATCCATCTGGCCAGAGCTTCAGTTTCTCCCTGCAGACTTAGCCTCACTTTTTCTGTCAAACCTCCTCAAAGTCTCAGCACATGGTCAGCCTCTGCTCTCCCATCACTCTCTGGTCCCAACCTCTATGGCTGTGGATTCACGACTGCTCCTGCCAGCCTGCAGGCACTCTATGGCACCAGGGAAGCTCTTACCATCTTTGGAGCCCTGAAATTTAGCTCAGAACATGACCACTAAGCAGTCTTGAAAGTGAAAGTGTTAGTCACTCTGTCTGTCTGACTCTTTGCAACCCCATGGACTATACAGCCCACCAGGCTCTTCTGTCCATGGGATTTTCCAAGCAAGGATACTGGAGTGGTTTGCCATTTCCTTCTCCAGGGGATCTTTCCGACCCAGGTATCGAACCTGGGTCTCATGCACTACAGGCAGATTCTTTACCCACTGAACTACCAGGGAAGCTAGGCAGTCTTAGTAAGTGCTAACTAAATGCTCCTCTTACCCGAAGCTGACACTCTTCCTTTGTGGATAAATTTCAGCAGCTGATGACAGATGGTTTGTATATGTGCTTGTATATTATACACACTCCCAGTCTCAAGTTCATAAGGTGTGCCTCACTTTAAGAGGGAAGTGTTCACCTAAAGTGGCTGGATGAGTGTGAAGGGGAAGAAAAAAGAGCCAGTGCCAGAGCTGCTGAGCATCGTCCAGGAAAGCCGCTCACAAAATTGCCACCCTGCAACTCCTTCCAGAATCCCTAAGGAAGAGCTTTAATGGTGTCTCTTATTCATTCACTCAACAAATCATTTGAAGGGCTCCTGTGAGCTGAGACAACAGTGATGAGCGAGACAGGGAGAAGATTACAGTCTTGGGAGATAACGTAATAAGCTACGAAAATTAATACTGTGGTACAACTGTGGTCAGCCCCGTAGAGAAAAGGTGGCCATGCAAGGTACAGGGGAGGACGAGGAGGGCAAGTGTGAGCTGCCCTGATGGGGTGGTGGGAGGCATGGTGGGAGGAGAGGGGCTCAGCTATTTGGCCACAGGGAGGAAGGGAAGCTGGGAGAGACCAAATGTAAACATGTGGGCAGGAGGAGGGAGGCTGAGGAGAATGTAGGAGAAATCTACTTTTAAACAAAAAAAATTTAGCACAGGGAACTCTACTCAATACTCTGTAATGGCCTATACAAGAAAAGAATCCAGAAAAGGGTGGCTATGCGTGTGTGTATAACTGATTCATGTCGCCGTACAGCAGACATGAACACAGTGTTGCAAATCAACTATACTTCAAAAAAAATTTTTTTAAGGGAAACACATTTTTAAAATTCTATTTATTTTATTCACAAGAATTTTTCACTGAAGTATGGTTGATTTACAATGTTTCAGGGGTATAACAAAGTGATTCAGGTATACATAAATATATTCTTTTTCAGATTCTTTTCTATTCTAGGTTATTACAAGATATCAAATATAGTTTCCTGTGCTATACAGTAGGCCCTTGTTCCTTATCTGTTGTACTTATAGTAGGGTGTATCTGTTAATCCCAAACCCCTACTTTATCCCTCCCTCCCTCATGTCTCCGCTTTGGGAACCAGAAGTTTGTTTTCTGTGTCTGTAGTTTTAAAACCAGAGTTCTGACTCTTCTTCACAGAAGGAAATATACAGTCAAGGATACTGGTTTAAAAATACCTAGCATGAGGGCAAAACTGGCCACGAGGGAAGGTCACAATAACTATTTATTGCAGCTAACCTATTCTTAAAACTTTTGCAAATGCTTCAGCCCAAGTTTTCATGAACTGCTGAGCCTTTGGAGGTGAGGCCTACTGAGGTCAGGGGCTGCTACCTGGCGGCCCCTGGTCCCAGGTCTTTTACAGTAAACTGCAGAGAAAAAAGTTTTCAGGGCCAAGTTCAAATCCCACCTGGCTTAGACGATGGCATGAAAGGAGGACTCTGCTTTGGAAGAGCGTGCTTTGCAAGAAGGACATGGAGTGGCCCCGGTCCGTGTGGCAGGGGGCCAGTTAGGGCTCCAAATGTTCGCATCCTGCCCAGGATGCTGTCTGCTTGGAAACAAAGCCAGGTTGGTGCTGACTTTTTAATGGCCTTTTCCGTTTTTCTCTCGACAAAGATGAAAGTTTATAGAGGTGCATTCCGATCTTATTAAACACCAAATGGTCCCCATCAGAAACCGCAGGAAATGAGGGACACAGCGTTCAACACAACACGCCTTCTTCTGTGTTTCTTCTCCTGCAAAGGGGTGAGTTAGACCTTCAAAAAGGGGATGAGGCAGCTTTAATAATAAGGGAAAAAAATGAAAGGAGAAGGGAAGAAAGGTGCCTCAGTTGTCTCGGCAGCTGATCAACAAAGGAGCAGTCGTGAGCTGTAACCTCTCGGAGCCGCAGTCTGGAACATGACACATGTCAGCCTATGATAAATGGTGCAGAGTGTGTGCAATTTCAAGCGCAATGCCCTTGAGATGCGCAGGACCTCGATCGCAAATGTTATTGTTAAATTAAACCTTAAAGGAAGGATTGGAAAGAGGAGAGGGGGTGGGGTGGGAGATATTTTATATATATATATATATATATATATATATATATATATGAAATAAGCAAAAGGAAAAAGAAGAGAAGAAATAATAGATAGCAAGGTGAAGAAATAAAACTTTCTCCCTTCACCTAACAGAATTAAAAAAAAAAAAAATCATACCCCGAGACCTAATTCAAGGTATGAGGCTTCCGTTTGTTTTTTCCCTCTTATTTTATGGGCATAGCTAACTCACACCCATAGTTTGTGTGTTTGCCGTGTTCTTCTTTCTCATCTTTGGTCATTTTGACAACGCTGGTTATCCATCCTGTTTTCAATTCTCTGTGTGTGCATGTGCAGGTGTGATGTAGCTGAGTGTGTGTGGGTGTGGTGTGCTTTTATCTAGCACTAAAGGCTAAAAATCTCTCTCCATCCCTTTTTGACACAGTTCCAATGCCTGAGCTAATTAATTTAATGCAGGAAATGTGGGAGGGGATGGGACTGGGTAAAGGAGGCAGAAGAATGTTGGAGAAAGAGGGAAGGGAGAAAGGAAAGGGGCATGAATCTGAAACTTGTTCAGCTACAAAGGTTCAAAGTCATTGATGACACACGAGGGACATGAAAAATTAGCTAGAGAGATAACAATGGAAAAGCCACAGAAGTCAACAGGAATCAGGATGGCAAAACTGCAGTTGTTGTCATTTAGAATTTAGAGTAGAAAGAGATGTAGGATAAACAACTGAGTATCTTTATCACATGACCACACCTGCCAATCACAACCCAGAATTCCTCTCATGGATTCAAAAGTCTCATGATTGGTCTAGAAGGGATTGAAGCTCAGGGATTGGGTAGTGAAGAGAGGCATGTAATTGCCTTCTGGAGAGAGTCCATGCTGAAGGGATTTATTTATTTTCCCCTCCCTGCAACACATTTGGATGAAAGAATGTTTAATAGAGGGGAAAAAACCCAAATCACAGAAAAAAGGGTACCCAAGGCTTGTTTTGTACATTTTGGCCAGCGGTTGCCTAGCATCTTTAAAAACTAGAATCCTTTTTTGGTCTTTTGGAAAAGTTCACCCAGGTTTCTTGTTATGAAAGAAAATAAACATCAGACAAAACAGGACTTTATCAAACCTATAAATAATTCAATGCAGATGGATTTAAAAAGCAAGCAGATTTTCAGAGTGTGGAGCATGGCAGGGTTTGGGTAGAAACCGAGGGGGAATATAAACAGAAAAAAAGAAATGAAATTATGAACTTGTTGAGGAAAATAGACACATAAAACTAATTGAAAAGAAAATAAAGAGGGAACACTCTGAAAACAAGGCGAGCTTTCCAGAGTTCTGTGTGGTGGCACACTGCCTGGGGCCAACGACTAAAGGCATCCCATCCGAGAGCCGTCGTTGAGGGCAGGCTGCTGAGCCCTGGAGCAAAAAGGGGCAGCAGAGAACGAAGTCCAGTGACATTTTCTCTGCCTCAAGTTGGTGTCAAACTGCAGCTAGAACCCAATGGTCTGGGGGTCCCTGTCCAGAGCTTTTTCTACCACATTGCACCAGAAGTGGTGTTAACCTCTATGGAGCATCTCAGCTGAACACAAACCCAGCTCACCCTGGATGCAGGACCAATCTGTCAAGCAATCAAATGGTCTCAAGTCTGCAGCTCCTTGATTTGCCCCAAAACAACACTACGGGAAATGCCAGGAGCTAAAGGAAACTGAATCATGCATTTAATCAATACTTCTGGAAAGATT
Source organism: Bos taurus (assembly GCF_002263795.3). Classification (NCBI taxonomy): domain Eukaryota; kingdom Metazoa; phylum Chordata; class Mammalia; order Artiodactyla; family Bovidae; genus Bos; species Bos taurus. The sequence continues at coordinate 12,352,111 of NC_037348.1, forward strand.
CTAAGGGGAGCCTGAAAGTCTGATGATCTTGGAAAATGTCCTAATTCTTTGAATTGGGAGGAGAGATTGCACTTTCTGCATTACTCAAAAAAAAAAAACCTTTAGCCTCTACAAGGTTGGGAATTCCTTCATCAAGCCACTTCCATTCTACTTTGTAGACAGAAAGAGAATAAAAGAAAGTAACCTGATGGAGCTGTCCTGAGTGAAACAGAAAGCAGCCTTCAACTGTTGCCATGTTAGTTGACTTATTTCACTGGTGGTTTCCTCCCTGCCTCCCTTGCATGAGCCTTTGTGGATGTATAAAACTTACTGACAGTTCTTTATTGATTTATTAAAGGTGGATTTATCAAGTCTCACTTCGAGTTATTTGTGCCAGGTAACCACAGAGAAGAATTCTGCTTCCAAACAACGGGAGTAAATCTTCAAGGAAAGTCATGAATTGGATGTAAACAAGTTTGCAAGAAATGTGAAATCAGTTTTTAATCAGTCAACAAACACTTCCCACACAATTATTGGTGTCTTCCTTTGGTGGCTCCTGGAGACAGAAAATGAAAAATTCCAGCTGAGATCATACAACTGGATCCCACAGTTTGGCTGGTGATTACCTAGTATGCTCACAACCGTAAGGGTTCTCCCCTGATAATCATGACTGTCTCCAAAGAAGTTACCATCTGGGTTAGCAACTGAACCAAGAGGTGTCTACTGAAATTAAGACAGTATCTTTCTCTCTCCTTTGGAAAGTTATGGGCTCAAATGTTACCTGGGAAAGACTGTGAGACATAATCAACAATGTGGAAGAGTTGCTTTTGCATCTCTGTTCGTTGTTGTTCAGTCACTAACCAACTCTTTGGGACCCCATGGACTGCAGCACGCCAGGCTATTCTGTCCTCCACTATCTCCCAGAGTTTGATCAAATTCATGTCCATTTAATCAGTGGTGCTATCTAACCATCTTGCCCTCTGCCACCCCCTTCCCCTTTTGCCTTCAATCTTTCCATCATCTGGATCTCTTCCAATGAGTTGACTCTTTGCATCAGGTGACCAAAGTTTCGAAGCTTTAGCTACAGCCTCAGTCCTTCCAATGAATATTCAAGGTTGATTTCCTTTAGGATTGACTGGTTGGATCTCCTTGGCATCCAAGGTACTCTCAAGAGTCTTCTCCAGCACCACAGTTCGAAAGCATCAATTCTTTGGCGCTCACCTTTCTCTATCTTTATCTTTGCATCTTTAAGGGAAGACATAAGTCTTTTCTCCACCAAGTTAATCATGTCATTTTCCTTTATTTCATACACAAGTCTTTTCTTTTCCAGTATCGTAAAGGTAAGCTACCTAAATATGGTTGATACAGAAACAGTAGAATCTATATCATAATTCCTATTCATATGGCACAAGCTCCCTCCCAGGGAGCTTCCTACATCTGGAATCTCAGATCCAGCCTTTCAGAGAAGAAAGTGCCTTGGGAGGGCATCCTTTCTTCAAAATAAATGACTAGGGTAATTGCTACTAGAGTGTTTTGAAATTACATATTTGCAATCAAACTCCAATTTCAAATTACCCCAACAAACAACCCCACCTTATAACAATTTAGAAAGCCTAGTATTACTGACATGTGTATGCATCATTTGAAAGAGAATGAGTAAGGGGACTTCACCAAGAGCAGTTTTTACATAGCCAAGACTTGATTATCGTTCACCCTAGCTACCTGCCTCTATTTTAAAGTTTTATTTTTGCCATGTTCTTTGTTCCCTCTTTCTCTTTTTAAATCTGTTTATTAGCTTCAGCCTGGTCTTGTGCATTGTCAGACTGACCCTAAATCTAAGGCCAATCTGAATTCTACCCACTTGTCTTGAGCCACCTAAAATTTGACTCTTGCTTCCCTGCTGGCTCAGATAGTGAAGAATCTGCCTGCAGCGTAGGAAGCCTTGGTTCAGTCCCTGAGTCGGGAAGATCCCTTGGAAAAGGGAATGGCAGCCCACTCCAGTTTTCTTGCCTGGGAAATCCTATGGACAGAGGAACTTGGCAGGCTACAGTCCATGGGGTCACAAAGAGTCAGACACCACTGAACGACTAACACTTTCACTTTCTCAGGTTAAGGGAAACTCATCCTAGCAAGTTAAAGAGTCAACTTTGACAGATGAGAGAGCTGCTCAGAATGGCCTTGAGCTTGATTGTTATTCTTGTTTTCCATAAGTTAATGTTCTGAATCTTAGCATTGCTTATAAGGACCTTCATTCTCTAGTTTTTACAATTTCATCTACTAGTATGCATTGCCAACTCCACCCTCTGGTCATGGTGAACTTCTTACTTTACAAACTCTCCTTACTTCTTAACACAAATTATTTTCTCCAGAATGATCTTTCCTTCTGCTCCTCGTGTTCCAGGAGAAATCCAAGGTGCTTGGAACTTTTTGAGCTTTGACCACCCCTCCTCCCATTCTCATTCTTCCTCCCACCCTGTTTACTGAGCGTCTGCTATGACCCAGGCGTAGTGTTGGGTACTGGCTACAGTGGTTAACAGACATGACCATTATTCTGATGGAAACTCTAGTCATCTTTGGTTCCCTCTTCCCTCCATACTGCTACTGTATCTGGATCACATCACATCAAATTAAAGTTGTTTATAGTCCCATGTTTATAGTCAAAGGACCCAGTGGACACTGCCTCGCCCAAGTCCTGCTTGATTCAATGCCATAGCTTCTGTACCTGGCACAACACTTAAGTTTGTGGAATAGTTACTTTTTAAATCTATAATGTCAAGATAGAGAATAAAGTCTTGTCTTGAATTAATTAAAAAAAAAAAGAATGTAATTCATAAGCAAGAGAATAAACAAGAAGGTTGAAAAATAAATTGGCTTAAACACTGTATACCAGACTCTCTTCCCAGGATCCAGGCCTGGGTCTCTGATTGAAGGAACCAGAGAAGGGTTCCAGATGCTTTGGCTCATCTCTATAAACTCTGCTTCTTCCTATCACTGTTCTGCTGATGATGGCCTTATATTACTAGGGTTGACTTTCAATTACTGTCAGTTTTCCAAAAATAATATTTTCAGGAAGCTTCTATTCAAATTCCAAACCAACTTACCACTGAGATGAAAATGCTTGGAGAGATTCCCACCACCCTCAAAGGAAAAGCTTTGATAAAAGTAAACAAGAAAGCAATAAACATACTTTTTAGTTTTTTTAATTAATTGTAGGACTTTTCCTTTCATATTGGAAATATGAAGCTGATGTTGGTTTATTTACTCAAGTCTATAGAGATGGCTGGATGGCATCAATGACTCGATGGACGTGAGTTTGGGTGAACCCTGGGAGTTGGTGACGGACAGGAAGGCCTGGCGTGCTGTAATTCATGGGGTTGCAAAGAGTCAGACACGACTGAGCAACTGAACTGAACTGAACTGATATGCTGATTTTATAAAGCCTGCATATTACAGTGCAAAATGACAGTCCCCTTCTGACAAAAGAAATTCCATCTAAATTGGATCAAGAAAGAAGCATAGATTTATTGTGATTAGAGAAAAAACAACCAAGAAATTGCTTTTCACTTAGAGTATAAAATCATTGTTAAAAATTCAAGGGAAATTCAAGTGAGGATCCATATGGAGGAAAAGGAAAAGAGAAAAAAGGTGTGTGTGGTGTGTGTGTATATACATGTATATACACACAGGGCTTCCCTGGTAGCTCAGCTGGAAAAGAATCCACCTGCAATGCAGGAGACCCCAGTTCAATTCCTGGTTCAGAAAGATCCCCTGGAGAAGAGCATCACAACCCACTCCAGTATTCTTGCCTGGAGAATTCCCATGGACGGAGGAGCCTTGTGAGCTGTAGTCCATGGGGTCACAAAAAGTCAGACACAACTGAGCGTGTGAGCACAGCACAGCACACACACACACACACACACACACACACACACACAGTGTGTGTATATATATATATATATATATAAACATATTCATATATACAAATTAATATATATTCCCAAGCTACAATAGAATATGAATGCTTCTGTCAAATTACATTTATAAACTTTTAAGTGAATTTAAAGTTCTTGATAAGTCAAGAAGTAACTTATTTCACTTTCCTGATGCTTCTAAATTTGTACCTCATTTTTAGTCATAATATTAATTTGTAATGAAAGCTGATTATCTATTAGTAATCTTTAAATTTAAATAGCTAAAAACTCAAATTTTACCTACTCTACCATAATATAGATTTTCAATGATCAATTTTATATAAACCTCTAAAAAGTTCACTTTGTAGGCATTATGCTGCTAAGCTGCTAAGTCACTTCATTCGTGTCCAACTCTGTGCGACCCCATATACGGCAGCCAACCAGGCTCCCTCGTCTCTGGGACTCTCCAGGCAAGAACACTGGAGTGGGTTGTCATTTCCTTCTCCAATGCATGAAAGTGAAAAATGAAAGTGAAGTCACTCAGTCGTATCCGACTATTAGCGTCCCCATGGACTGCAGCCCACCAGGGTCCTCCGTCCATGGGATTTTCCAGGCAAGAGTACTGGAGTGGGGTGCCATTGCCTTCTCCATAGGCATTATACATACATAATATATATAATACATATAACTGTAAAGTGGAATATATATATATATATATATACACACACACACATATAAATATGTATATTTAAGACTGTATTTTAAATGGGTTTTTTTTTAAACAATTAAGTTTGACTTGCACTCGCTTTTTGATCTTAAGTGGCTCTTTTCAACTCTCCAACCTTCCATTTTCTCTTGTGTGAGATAAGCTAGTCATATCAGTCTCTTCTCTTCACTGAGTTGTATGAAGGTAAAAACAGTAGTTAACATATATGAGGTGGCTCATATATGTACCATATATGGTGGCTCATATATGGTACCACTTCCTGGTGGCTCAGTGGTAAAGAATCTGCCTGCCAATACAGGAGACACGGGTTCCAGCCTTGCTCTCTGAAGATTCCCACATGCTAAGGAGCAACTAAGCCCACATGCCACAACTACTGAGCCTGTGCTCTACAGCTCAGAGCCACAGATACTGAGTCCACACACCACAACTACTGAATCCGTGCCCGTCCACCCTAGAACCTGTGCTCCTCAGCAAGAGAAGCCACCACAGTGAGAAGCGTGCCCATTGCAACTAGAGAAAGGCCCGTGCAGCAAAGAAGGCCCAGCACCGTCAAAAATAAATAAAATTACTTTTTAAAAAGCACATATGAACACTTTCTGTGCCAGGTCCTTTCGTTGCATTTCTCTCTTCCTCTTGCCCTCTCCCCATAAGTAGGTATTTTTATTACCATCTGCATTTCCCAGGTGAACTTAGGGGATAGTGAGGTAAAGTAGTTTGCTCTGGGTAACACAATTTGAGAAAAGCAGATGTAAACCTTGACATGAGGCCTGTTTGTTTGTAGAGCCTGGACTCTGAATCATTACCTCAGCCTAGTTTGCAAAGAAAAACATATCCATTAAAGAGTTGAATGACTAATCAATGTGCATGATAAGTTGGCAGCAAACCCTGTACCCACCATTAGGTCAGTGCCAACAGAAGACAAAACTAATGTTAAACATTTTTCTTTCACAGGGAAAAAGTTTCTCCATTAGATAGAGACATACTTGGAACCACCCATCATCTGATCTATGGCTAAAGGTTTACATGAGATGTTTATTCTTGCTTTAGAAAGCACAACTAAAATGCAAAATCTGATGGAGGCTGCATGTTAGATAATCTTGATTTCCTGAATTTAAGATATAAATAAATTGATTGTGACTGGGATTTAATTCTGAAATCTGGGGCTTTCTCTTTGAGACGAATGACAGAGGAAGGGATTAAGTGCTGCCTTTTAAGAATTCTAAAGGACAGAAATCCATGATGTATGATTCTGGGTATGAGTGCAGTTTACAAAGAAATTAGACATTTCTTAGCCTGGGTAGATCCTGTGATTCTAAACTACCAATTTCAACTGACCAAAGAAGACACAGTTTCATGGATGTCCAGAATAGTGCTAGTGGTAAAGAACCCACCTGCCAATGCAGGACACGTAAAGGATGTGGGTTCAATCTCTGGGTTGGGAAGATCCCCTGGAGGAGGAAGTGGCAACCCACTTCAGTATTCTTGCCTGGAGAATCCCATGGCCAGAGGAGCCTGATGGGCTACAGTCCACATGGTAGAAAAGAATCAGACTCAACTGAAGCAACTTAGCACACAGATTTACAAAGCATCTTCTCATTCTTATAAGAACTTCTGTGGTTCTCTCTGAAGGGTGTGTTCCTTTAGCTAGAAAGCATAATTCTGGAGAATATACGATAAAGAAACCTCATGGGATATGTAGGGGAAGAAGGGAAAGGGTGTGATATTTGAGTGCAAAGAACAGCAGCATTCTATGATGAACATTCCTTTAAGAAGAGTTTTTCAGTGTGAAAGTTTCTTTCTGAAATGATAGAGAACCCAAATGCCTAACGTCAAAGGAAGATATGCTTAGCCAGGGAATATATAGTACACTGCACACCATTACTATGACTGGTGCAGTGTGAGAGTGGACCTTTAGCATTGTCTTTCTGGTCTACCATCTGTCAGCCATGGCATTGCAGAGGTCACTTCTGTCTTTGCATTATTTCACCCCAGTCTCCCTGTTCCAGGAATTTGTGGGATGAGGACCAAAAAGTACCTGAGTCTGAGATTCTCCTTTGGTTTTTATCATTTTGTCAGTGTGCCTATAACCTTTCATCATTATCAAAGATCATGAGGCATTCACGTGTTTTCAAGGGAAAATTAATTTCTTATGAGAACTAAAGGAGGACTATGGTACTCATTTCCAGCATTACAGGAAGCTGACTCACTTCTAGGGATCCAGACTTGTGAATCCTGTGAAGAAGCTAGTTAATTCTTCTTCTTCTTTCTTAACCTATCATTTGCAAATCTCAGAAATATAAAAGCTGAACTAGAACTTCAGACTTTGAAACGTATGAAGTCCAACTTCAAAATCAGTGCCTCTGGGATTCTTTCCTGGTTTCCTGAAAATTTAGTTTTTTCCCCTCTCTGTTTCTGAAGCACTTTGTGCTTCAGTTCAGTTCCGTCACTCAATCACGTCCAACTCTTTGTGACCCCGTGAATTGCAGCACACCAGGCCTCCCTGTCCATCACCATCTCCTGGAGTTCACTCAAACTCACGTCCATCGAGTCAGTGATGCCATCCAGCCATCTCATCCTCTGTCGTCCCCTTCTCCTCCTGCCCCCAATCCCTCCCAGCATCAGAGTCTTTTCCAATGAGTCAACTCTTCGCATGAGGTGGCCAAAGTACTGGGGTTTCAGCTTTAGCATCAGTCCTTCCAAAGAAATCCCAGGGCTGATCTCCTTCAGAATGGATTGGTTGGATCTCCTTGAAGTCCAAGGGACTCTCAAGAGTCTTCTCCAACACCACAGTTCAAAAGCATCAATTCTTCGGTGCTCAGCTTTCTTCACAGTCCAACTCTCACATCCATACATGACCACTGGAAAAACCATAACCTTGACTAGACGGACCTTTGTTGGCAAAGTAATGTCTCTGCTTTTCTACATGCTATCTAGGTTGGTCATAACTTTTCTTCCAAGGAGTAAGTATCTTTTAATTTCATAGAACCCCTAAAAAGCATCTCATATTAAGTTAGGATTTTTGTTTATTTTTTGTCTGTCCATCTCTTCCGTCAGATCATGAGTGACTTTATGGGCATAAGCAAAGTCATATTCACTATTGTGGATCCATTTCCTAACATGTGTCCATCATATAGTAAAAATCCAATGACGCTTTGGTGAATAAGTGCATTTATTAATCAATCTGTATATGAATAGTTTAATTTTTGAGGGGTTATGTCAAGGCTCATTCCTTCATTTGAATGTCTGTCATACAAGAAAAGTCAAGTGCTAGATCTATAAAACTGATAGCAAAACATTCATCAAATGAATAAATGCTCTTAAAGTGCTGACTTTTCAGTGGTGTACTGTTTTCCATTTCTACAGTCTATTCTGAAAGGTCGCATTCTTGCAGCACCATCTGTTCCAGTTCCTTTCATGATGCCACTGTCATTCACAGAATTCCCACATTCATCTCTAATTTACCTTTGATGTGGATTTAAGGATGACACAGGCTTTATCTGTTTTAGTCTAATGATTATTGTGAACAGACAGTCATGAAAGTGTTTTAAAAATCTCCCTTTCCCAAGAGGGCAGATATTTATCTAATTATAGGAAAAGTGAGCATCAGAATATAATAGCTGAGTTGGTGTCTCAGCCTATCAAATGAGTCAGTATGCTAATGAACCCCTTTAGACATTCTTCTGTATAGGCTCAAGCAATTGTTATTTGAAAAAATAGACTCTCTAACCAGGATTTCTACCTTTTCATTAGTAAAGAATCCACCAAAAAAAAAAAAAAAAAGAGTCCACCTGCAATGCAGGAGACCCCAGTTCGATTCCTGGGTTGGAAAGATCCCTTGGAGAAGGGATAGGCTATCCACTCCAGTATTCTTGGGCTTCCCTTATGGCTCAACTGGTAAAGAATCCACCTGCAATGCAGGAGACCTAGGTTTGGCACCTGGCTTGGGAAGATCTCCTGGAGAAGGGAAAGGCTACCCACTCTAGTATTCTCATCTGGAGAATACTAGACTGTAGAGTCCACGTGGTCACAAAGAGTAGGACATAACTGAGCAACTTTCACTCACTCATTTATTTGTAAAGTAGAGGAGATGGGGGAAAGCATGTAATTCCATAAAATCAATGTGCAATGAAAATCTCTTTATAAAATAAAATACTGGGGATTTTCACACAAAAGGAAAACTAACTCCAGACATAAGACATTCAAATTAATTGAATTTTGTATGAAGTTTCTATTATTTGGGAAAATAATCAGATTCATAAAATTTTGTATAAATGTATGGCATAATGAAAGGAGGATTGTCTTGGGGAGCAGAAGGGGGTGTTTTAAATTCCTAGTTCTGTCTCCAAAATGGAAGGAATTTTATTATTCTGAGCTTTATTTTCTTCATTATCAGATGAATTAAGCTACCTTTCAGTAAGGTTGAGTGAATCAAGAGTAAAAATATCTCTGAGAATGTCTAGTATAGGTTTTCTTTACCCTTTCCCACTCTTCCCTTTGAAAGAAAGTAATTACTTTAAAGTTTTTCAAAACATCATGATAGGTGAATAGGGCGACATAGCTGACCATTTTCACAGTGATTAAGTAGAAGGAGAATTAGAGAATGAAACTGAAATTTAAAGATTATCAACTCCAGGGATTTTTCAGATACTTTATTTAACCAGGAAAACTAAATACTAACTAAATGTTAAGTATTGTACATCACCTCACATCACACAGAACAAATGGAGTGGGCTTCCATGATGGAGACCCACCTCTGGGCTTCTGCATAAGCTCTAAGTCTGTCCATTCATTGAGAAAGCTCCTCCACAGAGCCCTCAGGCACTGAGAACCACTGTCTTTTTTTTTTTTTTCATGTAATACGTGTTTCAGTTTACTTCACCCCACCACCCATAAATTTTGAGAGTAGATGAATGATTCAATACTTTGGCCACCCGATGCGAAGAACTGACTCAGTGGAAAAGACCCTGATGCTTCGAAATATTGAACACAGTAGGAGAGGGGACAACAGAGGATGAGATGGTTGGATGGCATCACCACTCAATGGACATGAGTTTGAGCAAACTCCAGGAGTTGGTAATGGACAGGGAAGCCTGGAGTGCTGCAGTCCATGGGATCACAAAGAGTTGGACATGACTGAGTAATTGGACTGAATAATTCAAGTGGATTAGATGATTTACCCAAGGCCACTTAGCTTATTAGTGACAGAATATAAAATAAACTCAATTCTTTTAACTACCAATCTTGCCCTCTTTCAATTCTGCCTTACTATACTAGTCAGGATAGTGAAAGGTTGTTGTTGAATCACACGAATACACCGGGATTCTTGGCCCCCCGAGGAGAAGAATTCCATCCGGGGCCAGAGACGAGGCTTGATCGCTCGGAGCTTTTGTGTAATAAAGTTTTATTAAAGTATAAAGGAGATAGAGAAAGCTTCTGACATAGGCATCAGAAGGGGGTAGAAAGAGTACCCGCTTGCTAGTGTTAACAATGAAGTTATATACTCTCCAGTGAATCCAAAGAATGTCTGGAGGTTGTAAAGACCTCATCAGACCTACTCCCATAATTTACATTTTAAGATAACAGAATTAGCCAGAAGGTTTAATCCAAAGACTGTCCTTAATCCAGAGACTGTCCTCAGGCAGGATACATTATTGTTATATAATCCTAAGGAATGTGGAGAAAGAAAAAAAGTTTGTCCTTTCTTCCTCCTTGAGAATTCCAGACCCCTCTCTCCTTGGGGACCCCTAGATTTCCTATCAATCTGCCTAGGAAATGACTCTCTCAATAGGTTAAGTTTTGCTCCAGTAAGAACAATACATTTCATTGGCTGCTGCTGCTACTAAGTTGCATCAGTTGTGTCCGACTCTGTGCGACCCCATAGACAGAAGCCCACGAGGCTCCCCCATCCCTGGGATTCTCCACAATGGAGTGGGTTGCTATTTCCTTCTCCAATGCATGAAAGTGAAAAATGAAAGTGAAGTCGCTCAGTCGTGTCCGACTCTTAGCGACCCCATGGACTGTAGCCTACCAGGCTCCTCCGTCCATGGGATTTTCCAGGCAAGAGTACTGGAGTGGGGTGCCATTGCCTTCTCCGATTTCAGTGGCTAACAACTATGATTTCTCATTCACATAACACGTCCAACTTTAGATTAGTGAGGGGTCCTTCTCTACAAAGTCCCAGCTCAGGCTGATGAAGTCGCCATCACTGGGAATTGCCCATTGTTACAGGGAGGGGAATAAAGAGCTAGAGAGTTAAGTACTAGCATTTAGATGCTTTTATACAAAGAAGAAACACATATCTTCCCCCATATGTCATTGGTCAGTGCAAGTCAGTGGACACATATAAATATAAGCAGCTGGGAAATTACAGTTCTGGAAGGAAAAGAAAAAGGAAAGGTACACAATTCTGCCATACTTACTGATGATGTATGTCTTTTCTTTTAATTTTGTATTCTAAAACTGGTTTAGAATCACTTATATTAAAGATTCATATAATAATGCTTAGTTACTCAGTTGTGTCTGACTCTTTGCAACTCTGAACTGTAGCCCGTCAGGCTCCTCTCTCCATGGGATTTTTCAGGCAAGAATACTGAAATTGATTGCCGTTTCCTTCTCCATCATATTAGAGTAAGAATATAAAACAATTTTTAAGTTGCATCATGACAAGGATGAGATTATATTTATATATATATATATATACATCTTACTATTATAGTAGTGACAATTAATGTTCAAATCACCCGATGAGTCTCTGTTGACCCTAACCCACTGAGGGCCCAGAAGTACAGTATAACTTGGATATTTAAGATAAAAAAAAAAACATAATGAGTGGACTTTGAAAAAACTATGCACAATTGCACAGTATCATTTGTAAGGTGCTGTAGTTTCAAGGAAGTAAAGCTGATTCTAGTTAATCCAAGGGAAGGAGTTTATTGAAAGACCATCAAGGATTCAAAAGAAGTTTGGAGAGGCAAGTATTCCTCAGATGCTGCTGCTATTGTTCAGTTGCTGAGTCATGTCCGACTCTTTGTGACCCCATGGACTGCATGCAGCACGCCCGGCTTCCTTGCCCTTCACTATCTCCCAGAGTTCGCTCAAACTCAAGTCCATTGAGTCAATGATACCACCCAACCATCTCATCTACTGTCATCCCCTCCTCCTCTTGCCCTCAGTCTTTCCCAGCAGCAGGGTCTTTTCTAATGAGTTGGCTCTTTTAATCAGGTGGCTGAAGTATTGGAGATTCAGCTTCAGTCCTTCCAATGAATATTCAGGGTTGGTTTCCTTTAGGATTAACTGGTTTGATCTCCTCATAATCCAAGGGACCTCAGATGTGGCTGCTGTTAGAAGGTGTATGTATTTTTGTGACATAAGGCAGTCTCAGAAGCTAGGAAGCATGGGCCACACTTAGAGTTCTGAAGCTCACACAGTATGATCAGGATACAATGAAGCCCAATTACTTTCAGTTTCTGTATCCCTCTACCCAAGATTCACAGTCTAGGACAAGAGCCTCCATTGAATCTAATCATGCCCTTCGGCTAAGAGAAGACTATTTCCATAGAGGAAGAAGAGGAAATAAAAGAGTTCTTCAGAAGTGGAAAATGATATTGGGAAATCCCAAACAATAAATGCTAAGAAAAAAATGTGCTGGAGCATTCAGGGGCACACGCCCACCCTCCCTAGAAGCGGGCTCGTCTCCCGCCTACTCAGCAGATGTACTGGGCTATTCTATGGTGGTACTGTACTTCATCTCAGCTTCTGGCTCCACTGCTATTATTTTATTTCAAAAGCACTACTACAGCTTCAACGTCTACTTTTCTTCTCTTATTGCAAGCCTCCAAATTCCCATCTTTATACCTGTAGTCACATGATCCTGCTGCTACTGCTAAGTCTGCTGCTAAGTAGCTTCAGTCGTGTCCGACTCTGTGCGACCCCATGGACGGCAGCCCACCCGGCTCTCCCGACCCTGGGATTCTCCAGGGAAGAAATGGAGTGCATTGCCATTTCCTTCTCCAAAGCATGAAAGTGAAAAGTGAAAGTGAAGTCTCTCAGTCATGTCCGACTCCTAGCGATCCCGTGGACTGCAGCCTACCAGACTCCTCCATCCATGGGACCTTCCCGGCAAGAGTAGTGGAGTGGGGTGCCATTGCCTTCTCTGTCCAGTTGCCAACTCAGCCATGATCCTTGAATCTATTAATAGAAAAGGAAAGATACAGACTCAAAGGTCTTTTGAAGGATTAACCTTAACTATAATTCATTATTAAAGGATGCTTCTTCACTGTTTTTATTCCATGAAATAAAACTCCATAGCACAGATGTTTCTCTAGAACAGACCTCTTTACAAAATTAAAAGAATAAGAATATCTTCACCAAATGCAAGTCCCATAATATTATGGAGCATTTTCTTGTTTAGATTTAACATATTATCCCACAACGGAGAAGTCAGAGACAGCTGTTTTGGAGTTTTGGCATGTCAATATGTCAAATCACTTATGCTGATTTTCAGCTCCTTTATAATGCATATTCTTGTCTAAATAAGAAATTTACTTGAGTACAAACTTTCCCCCTTGAAGTTTCCCATAAAATGTTTTATCTTATGAAAAAAGTTCTTAACCTTGTGGCGGGGCGAGGGGAACTTTCATGCTTTTAAGATCATCCCTCTCATGATTGGAATTCTAATACAAATAAAACTGTTTTTAAAATACTAGTTCTTAATACAAAAATAAAAATAGAAATAACTAGAGGCTTTTATGGAAGTGTCTATCTTTTAAAATCTGGAGACAATTTCAAGTTCAAATTCCTCTCCTAAATCTCAATCAACATAACACATTTGTTGGTCTAATTATTTGATGTACTATTCTGAGAAGAACTTAGAAAAAGAACTGCAGGGCCGATATCCAAAATTCTCTGGAATAATCTTTAAAAGTTAAAGTCAGATATTATTGAAACCAATTAGATTAAATGTTAAAGCAAACAAAATTTCATCTACCTGTCCATTTATTTACGCTGCGTGTATTGTTTTCTTTCTTTTCACCAACAATGAAAACTTTGATTGTGCTCCATAATGTTGCAAGAAAAACTTCGCTGCTGCCAACAGTTTCTTCTAAGTCAGAGAACCTCTATTGTCTTTGCTCTGGTAATAAATGATAATAATTAAAGGCAAATACACAATAATTAGTCACACTAGGTTTATCCATCTGGTCTACCTGTATCCTATCACTGTGTCTTTGAAACAGATGACAAGCAACATATTGCAGCACATCCCACTAATGGGTCTAAGTGGAAAATGAGGAGGTAAAGAGGTCATTGGAAAAAAAGGTCAGCAGCAAAGACTAAGAGCATTATTCCTTTTTAAAAATTTAAAGTGGTCATTGTTCATTTAGCTCTGTATCCTCCCAAAACACATATGATTCCACAAGATGATAGTGAACTATTAAGATACTTAGCAAGCCTAGGGAGGTCTATAGATTCTATTGATTTCATTGTTGTTTAATGTTAAATTTCATTGTTGCTTAAATCACAAGAACCATGAACATGATCATGGCTACTATTTATTGCTTGCTTGCTATCAGGTACTGTGTTCGTTTAAAATATATTTTTCTCTGCTTCTGAGAATCTCGCAAGGTAGATACTAAGATCATCTCCATTTATAGGTGAGAAATTGAGATAAGGAGAGATTAAATAAATTCTTCCAAGACTACTTTATTCATCAGTACTGAACCAAAGTTTAAAGAACAGACATTTCTGGAAGGTTTAACAAAGTATATGGAGCTGCTTGTCAATTATCTTAGTTGGAGGCTGACTTTAAAATAGCTTAAAATATTTTTGTCCAAGCTTTTATGCATGATATATACTTTCAGAGCTTCAGTTAACATGGTCATCAAATTCTTCTGAGGAATATAATGCCAAAAATAAACATAAGAACTAAGTTTTATATGTGAGAAAAGCACATCTTGGATGGACTATTAAAAGTGAACTACAAATGAATTCTTCTTCCCCTACAAATCCAAGAGAGATGGTCCTTCTCGAGAGTTATTGTATTTCACGTGCATTCTTTAAGGAAGAGAAACAATATTACTCTATTTAGGAGCTGCCTCTATAAACTAACAAAAGCCTGATATCTCTCTTTAACTCATCTAGCATATTCTGTACTCGGTTCATGTAACTTCAACCTCTATTCACATTTTTAAAGCTTAAAATGCTCTCAATAGACAAATTCATATATACAAGATGGGCCATTACTTGTCACTCCATCTCTTTGCACTCTCTGAATTTGTCATTAGCTTCCTACAAGTAAAAATATAGACATTTCTATTGGCCTTTTTTTGTCCCCAAAGTGGAAAATTAGGCACTTCCAGATTATTAAAGATAACCATCTCATGTTGTCAGTGTTTCTCTGGGAAAATATTCTTTCTTCATTGTTGTTAGAACTGCACATTATCAGGCCCATCAGATGAGAAGAGAGTAAAAAGATATCGTGGGAGATAGAACCTTCAGTGCAGAAAAAAATTCACAAGTGCATGTGTAAAATAGGTTGAGTAAGAAATAGTACCTCCACTTGCTCAACAAAAGAGGGAAATTTGAGAAAAACAAGATGAGGGTTTTGCAATCAGTGTAAATTGTTACTCACCACCATTTTGGAGTCTCAGCTTCTCTTTGGAAGCACACAGTCCTACAGAAGCAACAGCACCTGTTGCTGACTGTGCAGTCACAGCCTCACCAAGCAATCAAGACACTCCCATCTGTGGTGAAATTTCCCAATTTTTCTCGTACAGAACAGATCCTTCACTGCTAATGAGCTAACTGGAGGCATGCAACATCGGATGCTAGTCTATGGCTGTGGTATAAAGCAGTGGGAATTAAAAATTAAAATCAGCTGAGGTTTTCCCCAACATCTAAGGCTGATGGTCCCCTTTTTCCAAAATTCCCTACTTTGCACAGATTTTTCAAGCTTTTATTTAAATCAGGACATTAGGCATGTTGGCTTGCTTACATTTCTTACTCATTGTGTATCTGGTCTTTCTTTGCAGGACAGAGGCCACTCATGATCTAAGGTTGGAACGTTGTCCTGGTCTCTTCCTTTCCTCTTAAATCCACGTCCAACTTGATAACCAAGAACTGGAAATTTTGCAGCTTTAATGCAAATTTAAATCTATTCTCTCCTCAGGGGTTTCATTCTCATGACCAATGTCTTAGGATATCTATGTATAGATATTTATTTCTCAGGGATTTTTTTCAACAGCTTTTAAACAATCTCTCCTTGCCTCCCACTTCCCTCAACTTTCCCTTTCAACCCAGAATTCATGTCACTATTGTGGAGCCCTATGCCAAGGGCACAGGTGTGGAGCCCTATACTAAAGTCAAAGGACAAAAATCTCTGGAACTGATCAACCCCCACAGCAACTGTTGCCACGAGCCTCCAGATCTAAACTGAAACCCCATATTATGCAAAGGCTTCCCAGGGGTACCAGTGGTAAAGAATCCACCTGTAGGAGACACAAGAGACACAAGTTCAATCCCTGGGTCAGGAAGAACCCCTGGAGTAGGAAATGGCAACTCACTCCAGTATTCTTGCCTGGAAATTCTATGGACAGAGGAGCCTGGTGAGCTACACTCACAGGGTCTCAATGAGTCAGACACAACTGAGCACACACACATACACACACACACACATTAGGTAAAATACCCATCCTACTGCATCCTAACTAATCACCTAATGCCACCCTTCCAGTAGGAATTTTCTCTGCTTTGAGGCTATAAAGGGGTTCCCAGGTGGCAGAGTTTATAAAAGTCGGCTGCTAACCTATGAAAGGGGTCAGCTCTCCCGTGAGCTGACCCACTGTTCTAACAGCATCTCCCATTTTAATAAGCTTTATTCCCCTCTCAATATCATGTCTCAGATATGATATTCTGCCTCATATCTAGAAAATTTTTTCCAACCCATGCACAGACCATGACGGATATTCTAAAATATAAGTCGGACCACAACACTACCTTGATGAAATACATCAGAAACCTGAGTGTGACTCTGAGATTCCTCATGACCTGATTGCAGCCCCCAAGTTCACCTTTCCCTTCAGCCCCTTCTCTCCTCTGAATTCCTTGCCCCCTTTTCAATGAATCTTTGCTCTTCTTTTGAACACTGTGCCTGTCCTTGCCTTGTATTCCTCCTTACAGTGTCCCTGTCCCTCTGTCTTATCTAGTACCTTGCTTTTTTGCAGGAGAGTAGAGAGGTGGCAGAACAATTCATCCTTTAAGAGAGGCATGAAAACATTACATTTCACATGGTAAAAGCAATGTCATTCAGTAGTGTTCATTTCTGAGCTTCTGTGTTCAGTGGGGTAAAGATGCTCTGTCTGGAATTGGTGCAGAAATAGGTTAAAGATGTCTTTCCAGGATTAGGAAAGGAGTAAGGGTTGGTCTGGATAAAATGATACCCCCTCTGAGAAACCTTCTCCAACTTCCCCAAGAGGATTTATCATCCCACTCACTTGCATTCCTACAGCATCCTGAACATCATTGTATTTAGTTTCTTCTGTATCAGTTCTCTAGTTAGACTGTGAACTTCCCTGGGGCATGTACTAGACACTGGGCACTTCCTAAGTACTTGTTGAGTGAATGGTTAATTCTTTTCTGATCCCACCATAATGTGGTCTAGAGCTGAGTTTGGGAAACAGCTATGGACTGCCTGCAAGGTAAATCCTGCTGACTAGGTGTTTGAGTCAAGTATTGTTGGAATACATCCTGGGCCATCCTTTTATGTAGGACGTATGGCTGCTTTCATGCTACAACAGCAGACAGAACTGAATGGTCACACCAGGGACCCGGTGGACTGCAAAAGCTGAAACATGCACTCCTTGGCCACTTGCAGAAAAGGTTTGTGGACCCAGCTCTAGAGCCTAAAAATAAAAGCTAAGATTTCACACATTGCACCTTGTTTTTTTAATTGAGGGTAGGAGGAGCAGGGGACGACAGAGGATGAGATAGTTGGATGGAATCACCGACTCAAATGGACATGGGTTTGGGTGGACTCCGGGAGTTGGTGATGGACAGGGAGGCCCGGCGTGCTGCGGTTCATGGGGTTGCAAAGAGTCGGACACGACTGAACTGAACTGAACTAAAGGGAAATTCTACACCATGGAATCTAATTAAGCCCAAGTGAGAGACCCTCAAGGTCAAAGTTGCCTCCTGAATTTCATTTGCGTTCTGCAGCAGATTCCTAAATGATTTTTCAACACTTTTAAAAGTTTTGCCAAAAAGACACTTTACTAATTCTGGAAAGAACTCTGATCATTAGTATGGTATTTTATGGCTTTTATGAAAATGTTCTGGATTCTGTGGCTGTGCACAGCACTGCTCTTTGAAATCATTCCAGCCTTTTGCCTTGTATCCATTTGTCAATATAATTATGCTTAATGAACAACAGGAAATGTTCCTCCAATAGTCATATCCTTGATTCCCCTTCTACCATCCCTAAGTCTCATCTCCTGATATAGTTCAACTAGCTACAACCCAAGCAATATAACAGTTTCCTACACATTAGAGGGCAACTTGCTCTTATAACCTAACTGTGGTAGAGTCAGATCATTGGAGTCCTAATCCTGGCTCTTCAGATAAACTACAGGAATGATCATGTATTTTTACCATCTTCAGTATCCTCCACTGTAAGAAAAAAAAAAAAGATTATAGCAGCAAAAATCTCTGCAGATTGTCATGAAAAATCAATTCAATTATCCCTGAAAAGCACTTGACAGTCTTGTGATCAGAAGCATACCATTTGCTTTCTATTTTGCTTCCATCCTTCACATCAATTCAACTTGCCAACTCCATACGAGGAACTAGGTCTTTTAAAGTACATGTATCAACCTCCAGGTGTCAAGGTCACAATCACGGCCCTTTGACTTTTGATGTTGCAACTAAGCAGGACACTATGGGGCTCCTGGGCACAAAAGCCTTTCTGTGTCCCCAGTTTCCTGACCCTCTCTGAGTTCCAAAGGGCAGGTTCAAACACCGGGTGATCAGGGAAGTGAGGGGATGCAGAGCAAGGTAGGAGCAGTAAGGAAACAATAAGGCAGCTTTGGGGCAGGGTCTTAGTTTCACCTCAAGGGCTACACATGGCAAAACTAAAACTCCCAACAAAAGGAAGATGTTGGCTACTTGAAGAAACGGTCTTCATTACAGAGAAGGTCACAGTTTGATAACCTTGAGAAGCAGAGAAGCATCAGGAGACCATCTAAGGCCAGATTAAAGGAGTGTGGGCCCAGGACAC